>NC_134854.1:94212723-94512723 GCF_049852395.1 Peromyscus maniculatus bairdii
GGAAGAGGGTGCTCTAGACAGGAGGTTGGGCAGGTCCCACAGACAGAGGCCAGGTATGAAGGAACAGGTCGGTCCTCCTCCTGAGAGGCTCCCAGAAGGCGCCACTACAGAAACTGAGGCTGCAGGAGCCAGGTGTTCAGCTGCTCTCTTCAGCAGAGCTGGGACAGCCCTCCCCTTTCCCCTTCCCGCCCTGTCTCTGCTGAACGGCCTCTCACAGGGCTCCCTGCACTGCCAGGGCGTATGAGTTGGGTCAAAACTCAAAAGCTAGAAAGGGAGAATGGCTGGTGGAGGGCTGTGATGGACAGAGAGGCACACCTGAGGCCCAGGGAGTGGACCACGTTCAGTGTTGGCTCTGTTCCTAACACAGACCTGAAGGGGCAGGGTGGCTCATGGGGTGGGGGTGGGGGTGGGTCAGGAGTTCACTGGACTCAGGCTCTCAAACAGATGTCCTGAAGGAGGGTCACCCAGCCTCTTGGGGACACGATCGCTCATGGAGCAATCCCCCAGCTCAAACTGTCACCCGTCACAGTGGCCAGGACCACCAGCGTCACAGAGGCAGAGCAGACATCTGTTCACAGACAGCAGTCTTTACCCACAGCCCCTTGCCTCCAGCCTCTTGCCATCCTTCCTGGTGGTCTCAAATCAGAACTACTCTTTCCACTTAAGGCTTTTGGGGAGCGCGCGTGCGGGGGGGGGGGGGGGGGGGGGCTCACTCGATAGCCAGAGTTGGCCTGGAATTCTTGGCAGTCTTTCTGTTCCAGCTCCCGGAGTGCTGAGATTACATCTATGAGCTATCTCACTAGGCTCCACTTAAGTTTTTAAACTTGAGTTCAAATGGGCTGAGTCAGGTGGCCGCCCGTGAGCTGGCTCGGAAGGTAAACACACCTTCCACCAAGCCCAGTGGACTGAGTTTATCCCTGGATCCTAGGTGGTAGAAAAGAGACAACCAACAAGTTTTTCTCTGATGACCTCCACAAGCATGGCACACGTCCCCCTCTGCCCCCATGAATTATTTTTTTAATGTAAATGAGTTGTGATGGGGTTTCAACTTCACAATACATGTGCCCCCGGTTACGTGTATTGGAAACTCAACTCCAAAACTCATGTTGTCAATAACACGGGGGCAGGGACTTCTGGGAGTTGATTACATGAGACGAGGTCATCAAGGTGGGGCCCTAAGTGACAGTCCTGGCTTTGTAAGTGAAAGAGAAACCTGAGTTAGCATGCCTGCTGTCTGACTGTGTGATGCTCTTGGCCAGGTGAGAAAAGCCAAGAAAGTCCTTCTCAGAAACCAACACTGGACTACTGGACTTCTCAAGCCCGGAACCCAGAGCAAGCAACCAACCATGCCTCAGCCTTGGTAGGAAGAGGCTGGGGAGGTGAGCGTCACCTGAGACTGTCATCCCAGTTTCCATGGAAGAACAACAAGGGCCCCTCGTGTTCCTGAGTTGCCCAGAAGCTAAGGGAGGGTATGTCATGATGTCATTCAGAGCTAGCCAAGGCCCCTGTGCCCTATCCCAGGGCCTCCTCGAGGGTGATGTTAACGACAAGCCCAGGGCATGGAGTCACCCTGCTACTCAAGATCCATAAAGGGCAAAGCAGACACCTGCATGGAAGCCTCCAGATCTTATCTTCTTATCCTCCCACCTGCAGAACACCCAATCCTCCCACCTGCAGAACAGACTTGACTCTATCCACGGCTTCCTGGTGGCTTCTGATGGCTAGAGACTCCATGCGAAGAACAAGAATTCTTCATTAGATTTCGCCTTTTTCACTCTGGTCACTCTCGGCTTCCAAATCCTCCAACCACAATGTCCTGTTGCCACTAGGTGGCAGGGACAGTGTGGCAAACTTTTTCTATCTATCTATACCTCCATATGGGTCACAAAGAAGGTACCGTGCAGGGAATAGGTATACGGAGGGCTTTAAGACCCCACTCGATCACCTGCGTACGTCACATGCTCTATAAGGGGTAGATATCTGCTGGGGGTGGTATCCTTTGGACCCAGCCAGTGTCCCAGACTGTGGCCTGGCAGTGCTGAGGCCTGGAGCTGGAACACAGCCTCCGCCCCCACTTGCCACATGAGGCTTCTCAACGAGGCCGTTCTGCACATAAGAAGGAGAACCTTGGTGAGCAGAAGCCGTGCCTGGGAGGCCACAGGTGAGGGTCCAGTTTCTACTTTGAGTGGATAGGATATATCTAAACATGTGCTTACTATGGAAACGACCCCCCCCCCATCCCAGAACAAAGGGAAGCATCCTCCAACCAGTCACCAAGCAGGCAGAGGTCTGTCCTCCCTTCTGAGACCCGCAAACACATTCCATCTCTGAGGCGGCCCTGAGTGAGTGCCCCACGAGTTCCGATTGTCAAGGAAGCTTGAGGGGTTAGGAAAGGGTCCTCAGCTACTAGGTAAGAGCCAGGGCTGTCCGGTAACTCATCCACAGCCTGCTATTTCCATCTCCTCGTCCGTACAGAAGGGAGGTCTCTACGGTTTCTTAGGCTTGAGGTGATGTCACAGGACTCTGCGGGGCATCTCACTCTGCTGGCCCCGTTTCCCTGGCTCTCTGGCTGGGGCTGCAGGGCGCTGTCTACGCCAATCAAAGGACTAGCAGGGGAGGGTGGGGGGTCTGGCATTGCTGGGACTGGGAAGGGGGTATGAAGACGGGGGAGGAGGAGGAGGAGGGGGAGAGGTAAGGAGCCTGCCCATGCTGCCTATCTGCACCACTGAGGGACACACACACACACACACCAACAGCCAAATGCCACAGGAGTTCACCAAGAGTTTACCAACCTCTTTGTCACAGAGCACGCGGCATGGGGCCATCAATCACACCTTCATTTACCCATGTCACTCTCCCAAGGAAAGCAGGAAAGCTGGCCCCAGAGTGGCCAGTGGCGCTTCCTCTCTCGGCCCGCTTGATGAGGGCCTCTCTTAATTGGCCCTGCTACATCACTCCCAGGAATGCAGTGTGCAATTAGGGGCTGGTAGCACCCCCTGAGGAGGGCCTCCCTGGCTGGGGCCTCGGCAGCCTCCGGGAAATCAGGGCAAGCCATAGGTTCCCTACCTAAAAAGAGCCGGGGGGGGGGGGGGGGGGGCAGGCCCAAAGGATTCAAGCTGGCGATTGGATGAAGGATACCAGAGTCCTCAGCTCCTGTTCCCAGGACCTCCCGCGCATCTCAAGGACAGACTGGGTCCCACTGTCTGTTGCCAGGCATGACAGGGGAACAGAGCCCAGAGAGCTACAGGAACTCTGCTACGCACTGGGCCCTGAGTGGATATCCTGAAGCATCAGGCATGTAGGAAACTATGCTTGTGCCCAGCCCCTTTCCTCCTCCACAGATTTCCTTAAATACACGAGGTTTAGTACAGGCTGTCCGTTCTGTCTCCAGGGCTGTCCACTGTTTATCTGCCTGGTGGCCTCTTAGCTATTCCCAGCTCAAATGCCACTTCCAATAAGACGTTCTGCCCAGCTCTCTTGGGCAGGAGAACGACTCTGTGACTCTTCCCTCTGGCCGTCCCCCGCCCCATGATAGGCCACACTCTCCATCCACACCAGGGATATCTTTCTGACCACCCTATCCCTGCATAGAAAGTTCATCCCCCCTATCCAACCTGCTCAGTGAATCTCTCCAAAATGAATACGTGAAATAAAAGAAAGAACAGATAGCCTCCACCCTCACGCAAACTTTCATATCACTTCCCCAGACCTGCAGAAGGCCTCTCCTGGGATGCCACCTATTCAGGGAAATCTCATCCTGATATAACATCTGTCAGGGCCACATGAATAATTCAGCCTCAGATCACCTAAGAGGAGGAAGGGCTTCCAAGATGGACCATTGTCTTCATTTTAAGCAAAAAGCAAACCCAAACCTAGAGACTCCAGGCTATCCAAAGTCCCCAGCAGCTTTATGCCCATGATTCCACCCATGATCCCAGGGAAGTTAAGGATTCCTGAATCCGAGGTGTCTACTAGAACATTCCAAGAAGCTGACCTCTTAGGACACCTGGGATTCCCGGGCACCCCCGGGGCACCCCCACCTTCCCGTCCCCACCTCCCCTAAGGCTGCTGGCTGAGTGCAGGGGCATACCTTCCGCTTCTTGGCGCGTCCTTCTGCCTGCAGGGTGCGGGTGCAGCGCTGCACACACTCGGAGAAACTGAGGTTGCTGTGGTCGGCGCTGTAGTCCAGGTCAGCCAGGCGCGCCAGGGACAGGATGTAGTTGCAGGCGATCCTCAGGATGGCCAGTTTGGACAGCTTCTGCCCGTAGGAATAGCATGGCACCTGAGGATGGCAGGGGAGGGCATCAGGAACCGCTGCAAAGGCCTTGGTGCTGGGCACGCACCCCTCAATACCCACCTAGGCTGGCAGGGAGGGAGAGCAGCCTGTCCACTGTGTGTCTGGGCCTGACACCTGATGTCATGACCTGTGCTAAGCATCTCAAGGGTACACGCCCACTTCCCAGCTCATCCTCTCCCACACTCTAGGTTGTCCCCGAATTCCCACCGCACAGGGGAAGACGATCAGGCCCAACCCACAGCCAAGCACCGGCTGAAGTACCCCAGATTTCTGCTCTGACAGACAAGAGCCCTGTCCTCCTCCCCCTCCGAGGGGGCAGATGTTCTTTCTACGGCCGACGCTTTCTTTTCATGGGTTCATTCATTCATGGACACTTATTTTATTGGACACTTGATGCCCCAACAGTTAAAACATTTTTTTTTTCTTTTTCAAGATGGGGTCTCACTATGTAGTCCTGGATGGGCTGGAACTCGTGGCATAGACCAGGCTGGCCTCTAACTTGTAGAGATCTGCCTGCCTTTGCCTCCTGAGTGCTGGGATTAAAGGTGTGCATCACCATGCCCTGCAAAAACTTGACTCCTATGGGCCTGCTAATATATACCTATAATCCCAGCCCCACCAGGGAGGTGGAGGCAGGAAGATCAGGAGTTCAAAATCAACCTGTTATGTAGTAAGTTCACAGAAAGCTACAGGTGACTCCATCTCACAACAACTTTTAAAAAGTTAAAATAAAAACATGGCTCCTAGCCAGGTGTGGGGGTGCACACCTATAATCAGAGCATTTAGGGAGCCAAGGCAGGACACTACTGTTGAGTTGGAAGCCACCCCTGGGCGACACAGTGATTACCTGACTAGCTAGGGCTACAGAACCAGACCCTGCCTGAGAACAAGCAAGCAAATAAACAAACTCCAACTCCTGCCTTCAAAGAATTTAGACCCAAGGAGAACAATGCAGGCTGGAGCGATGGTCAGAGGTAAAAGCTGGAGCCATGCAAACCTCACACCCAGAGGCCGGTCCTGGGACTCTGTGTGCAGGAAGGGGAGGACCCAGCCTATCTGTCCTCTGCACCTCTCACATGTGCCGCCGGGGCAATATGCCCACATGCGCGCACCATCCGCTCACACACACACTTAGTAATAAATAACATTTTTAAAGGTATCATGCACTCTCCTGGGACCCTGGAGACATTCAGGGGACGGTGCACATACTCAGACACAAACATGTGATGCGTTTTCCTCTTGCTTCGTTTTTCCTATGCACTCTGGACCTGGGTCACTGCCAAGCATGGCACACAACAGGTGTGTAATAAATGCCACCAGCCCCAACCAGACTTGATTCATTTGTCTCTGATTCAGCAGCAGCTAATCACTCAGTAATTATAGAGGGGTGTGCTAGGAAAGGGGGCGGAGCCTCTGACTTCTTAGCATCGTCCACCCTACACAAGTGCTATGGGAGCCATCTAAGAGCGAAGACCACAGGATAGTAGAACTGAGTGTGGCGTTGTAACATGGACGTAACTCCTCAAAATCTACTAACCAATGGACCTGTTCCTTCTCTCCCCTGTTCACCCAAATGGCTGAAACGTTCCACCAGCAGCCAAGGCTCTGGTCCTATCTATAGCTCTTTGGCCTCTTACACAGTGTCCATATCACCAACTCACCATGACTCCACCGAACGTGGGGCCCACACAGAACTGCTGCTGTAGTATTTAGGGAGCATTCTCATGGGCCAGGGGCTCTTTGAAGTCCATGGTTTTGATCCAGGGATGCTTTTATCCCTCAGGGGACAGATGGCAAGGTCTGGGGACATTCCTAGTTGTCACAACTGAGGAGCAGCAGGGTTTGGAGGGATGCCTGGGGTGTTGCTGAACACCACACCATGTACAGGACCCTTAATGCCCTCCACAACAAAGAACTCTTTGGCCCCAGAGCTCAGTAACGCCAAGAACGAAAAGCCCCACTGGAGGCCCCAGAATCAAGGATGAGCAAGACCTCTGACTGTTCCCTAAATACATCATTCCCTTTGACCAGCCTTCCTCTAGGGACTTTCTGTCATTTCTCATGCCCACCCTATACCAAGGGAGCAGCCTTCCTTCATGGAGCTATTATGGAGCTGTATCTGTCTTTAAGTCCACATTTTTGCCCTCACCCCTAGTGACTGGTGTCCCCATATGCTGGGGGAAGGCTTACAGCTGTGGAGTGTAATCCAGATCCTGCCCAGGCTCCAAAGGGGCTGATTAAATAAGGCAACGAGTGAATTAACTCCAGAAGCTTTTGACTCTAGTTCCAAAAACACTATTTGGGGGCAGGAGAGATGGCTTGAAGTTAAGACAGCATACTGATCTTCCAGACAACCAGAATGTGGTTTCCAGCAGCCAGATAGGGCAGCTCACAACTGCCTATAACTCCAGCAACACGGGACCCAAGGCCTCTTCTGGTCTCCTCAGATACTGCACTAGCATACAAACCCACACTCAGACACATATACACCTAATTAAAATAAAATAAGATAAGATAAGGGGCTGTAGAGATTGCTCAATGGTTAGGATATGGCTGTTCTCCCAAAGGACCTGGGTTTGATTCCTAGCACCCACATGGCAGCTCAAAGCCATATGTAACTCCAGTTCTAGGGGATCCAATACCCTCTTTCAGCCTCTTTAGGTACCAGGCACTCACAAGGTTATGTAGACAAATACACAGGCAAAACACTCATATCTATAAACACAAATAAGATAAAATAAAAAAGACTTTATCTGGGCTGAGAAGAATTTAATCACGTGCCTTGCAAAAATGATGTCCTGAGAGCCAGGCAGTGGTGGCGCATGCTTTTAATCCTAGCACTCAGGAGGCAGAGCCAGACAGAGCTCTGTGAGTTCGAAGCCAGCCTGGTCTACAGAACGAGATCCAGGACAGGCACCAAAACTACACAGAGAAACCCAGTTTCGGGGGAAAAAAATGATGTCCTGAGTTCAGTTCCTAGAACACATATTTAAAAAGTCCAGGATGGTAGCATGTGCTTATAATCTCAGTACTGGGAAGGCATAATCAGAGGCATCATGGAGCTTGTTGGCCAGCCTGCCTAGACTACTTGGTTAGTTCCAGATCAACGAGGGAAGAGAATCTAAATTAAAAAAAAAAAAAAAAGAGGCACAGCAGAAGCTGTCCTCTGGCCTCCACACGTAGCCACACGCAGGCACACACCACACGCACGCATGTGCCCTTCATCTCTCTGAAGACAAAGAATCAACACATACAACACCTCTGACTCCTGGATTCAACACCTGGCTCTGACTCTGTCCAGCCTAAGACTAAGTGAATGACATACTCACTCTGAGCCTGGGTGCCTTTGTACCCTGGGAACAAGACTGACCTCATAGGGCAGCAGGGATTCAGTGGATGACGTAGGCACTGTACACGGCAAGCCCAGCAGAGGACAGCAAGATGACAACATTCAGTATTGCAGAAGGTCCCAAGCAGACTCCAGAGAGGGTGAGAACCCTGGTCACAGTAGCTAACCACCTTCCAGCCTACAGGAACCGGGAGACCAGAAAACCAGAGCAAGAGGGCAGAGAACGCAACAGAGCAAGCTACTTCTCCTGAACCCTCAGCCCCCAGCAACACACCCATCCTCCCCATGGCCACGTCACCAAACCCACCCACGAGAAGCTGCCAGAACAACGTGATCTGCCTGTTTTTAGAGTCCAGAAAACCCTGTTATCAGTTTGAACAAATAAACAAGATCTGGGCCAGGGAAGAGGGTCTCAGGGGCAGGCCAGCTCCTCTGCCTGCTCCTCGACCCAGGAGGTGATGTCTGCCTGCAGGGTGGAGGAATCTGGGGACCCAGAACTATTGTCACTTACAGATCATCCTGGCTTCCTTCAGCAGCCAACTCTGCACCTGGGCCCCCAAACAGTCTGGCTTCCATGAAGGAGCAAGGCTTTGAGAAAGGTCTATGTGCTGGGGCCCAGAATGACAGGTGGGGGCCAAGGCCAACCCAGGAGCACCAGGCCACATCCTGGGCCAGCCTGTCCTAGATCTGTCACTTTGTGCCACTGCTTGGGTCAAGGTCCTGGTCAAACAGAAAGAAAACCATGGATTGAACCCTTGTCCATCTGGCATGGTCATAGCCTTTCACAGCATTATCCTGTTTGAAATCGGCCCCAAGTAAAGGTGAATGTCCCATACGCACATGAGGAAAACAGGTGACATTCTGAGCCTCGGATCAGTCAGCGGAGACCTGGCTGGAGTCTGCCTGGCACCCAGGGAAGACACACACAACAGGACACTCCTCTGCTACCAAGGTGGCCACGCGAAGCAACAGTGGCCTTCAGGTGGCTTGCCTGTTCCTCCCCCTACCCCGAGGCTGGCTCTTTGGTTTACTTGGCTCCTTCTAGGTTATCCTGGTGCCAGGACTAGAGAGAGAACTCAGCTGCTAGAGTGCTTGCCTAGCATGCCTTGATACCCTGGGTTCAGGCCTCAGCAGTGCACCAACCAGGAAAAGTGATGCACACCCACAACCCCAGCACATGAGAGGTAGAGGCAGGAGGACCGCAAGTTTGAGGTTATCCTCAGCTATGTACTGAGTTTGAGGTTAGCCTCGGGTACATTAGACTCTGTCACAAACATTTAAAATACACATACCACTACAACAAACAATAAAACCACTCCCGGGCATTCTCCAGTGCCTATACGGCCTTCAGCCCTCAACAGCTCAGCTACCACGCAGCCTGGAGACACCTTGGCCTGACTGCTCCCACAAAGTAAGAGTCCAGAATATTCTGCTTCTAGGATGCTGAGGTGAGACAGGAAGAGCTCCTTTAAATTCCAGGCGCTTACACCGGCATGATTTAGCCCAAATGCCTTCGCCTCTCTCAGCCTTAGTTCCCTCCGTTAGAGGGTAGGAACAGCAACACCCACGTTCCTCACTGGGTTTTGTTTTTTTTTTTTTTAAATATACATTGGTGTTTTGCCTGCATATGTGTCTGTGTGAGGGTGTCAGAAACCCCGGAACTCCAGTCAAGAGTCTTGAGCCGCCATGTGGGTGCTGGGAATTGAACTCAGGACCTCTGGAAGAGCAGCCAGTGCTCTTAACCACTGAGCCGTCTCTCCAGCCCCTCCTCACTGAGTCTTGAGGACATATATTGGTGTTACCAAAAGTCCCCAATAGCCACCTCCTACAAAGCCCTGCAGATGGAGGCATTCTGATGCCGTCTATACCCTTCTCTCGAGCAGACCGCTGTGGAAAAGGCGATGATGTCCACTCCACAAAGATGCACTTGACTCCCAGCTGTGTGGTCTCCAAAGTCTCCCAGCTGCAGAGAGATGCTGGGTTTTGAAGTCATGGCTGGACCAGGGCTCTTCTCAATTAGCTTAAGATGGGGGTGGGGATAGCTTTGGCTAAAGTTTTGGGCCAGCGATCCCATTAGACCCCACTTTTGCACATTACCTCTGTGAACATCCCCAGCAAGCCACAGGCCCCCCAGTTGCCTGCACAGGACCCTGCCTGGTCAAGAGCCTGGAGTTGAAGGAGTAGGCAGGGCCACTGGGCGCCCCCACTCTTCATCTACACTTCCCAGCTTCCGGAATGGTAAAGGGACCCCCCTCATGTTCATCCATAAGGGCTAGCTGCATCTGCACACATCTGTGCAGGTGTACGTGCGTATGTTCGAGCGTGCGCGTGAGGGCCAGACACCAATGTCAGGGGTCCCCCTCAACCACTCTCCATCTTAACTTTTGAAACAAGGTCTCCCCTGAACCTGGAGCTCACTGGTTCAGCTGAACTGGACAGGCGATCAAGTCTCAGCGCGCCTCACGTTTCTACCTCCCCAGCGCCAGCATGCCTGACGTCTTTGTGGGTGGGGCGTTGTATATCAGGTCCTCATGTTTCTATAGCAAACATTGTACTGACGGAGCTCTCTCCCCTGCTCCTGGATTCTAAACTCCACAAAAGATCAGCTTCGGCATTCTCACACGGTCCTCTAGGCGCCCCCCCAAACATTCCTCTCCTCCTCCACGGCCCAAGCTGGACCCTCCCTTGGCTCCTGCAAACACCGGCTGGGCAGCCTCGGGGCCTGGCTGTCCCTTGGACATCGTCCTGACTTTAAGGAGGGCCGTGGCCTTACAGGACCTGGTTCTTCACCAGAAACATGGGCATCCCAACAGCTGCTTCTCAGAACGGGGTCACAGCAGACAAGTGTGGGGGGGAAACAACGTAAACAAAATCAAGAATCTACCAGAACATGCAGGAAAACCCTCAAAGCCCTCTGCCCTCGGGCAGTCCCTCAGAGACCCCCCAGAGCTACAAGCACAAGATGGCCCTGCAGACAGGGACATTCTAGATTCCTTCTGTATGAAACTATTCTCTCGTGTCTGTGGGGCAGGATTCATGGGGTGAAACTCCCTGATCTAGGGCTGTTCAATATCCCTGCCAAGTCTACTTAGAAAGGTCCTTTAAAATTCCAAGTCTCTACAAAATGAGGTAGGGCCCGAGACCCCAACCATTCACTCCCAGGGCCTGACAGACCTGGGGACAGAACCTGGCCACTTTCTGCAAGTGTCCTCATTGGTGTAAGGATAAGCAACCTACAAACTTATGACCAAAGATATATATCCATGTCACAGGAATCTCAACAAATAGTCTCCTTTGGAAGTGTGAGCTTGGGGGCAGGGAGAGTCCTATCCCCCCTTGCCAACTGTGGGGAGCTCCAGTATGAGCAGGCTCATCCCCCCCAGTCTGAGGGATGCACAGACACTGCTGGGGGTCCCCCGTGTCTCTTTCACCTCAGAGGATTTGGGAGTCCAAGAGAGGCTAAGCTGAGACCAGCATCCCCATACCCTTCTGAGGTCACTTTGAATGAACCCGGGGAGACCCCTGGGGACCCCCAAGGTACACTGGGGGTGGTAGCCCGGACCCCACTTGCTTGATACCTCCTTCAGGGGGAGAGGCAGAGGCCAAGGGCCCATCACACTCTCCTGCCGCTTCTCCACGGACATCAAGGGAGAGATCAAAGCCACCCACAGGCTCGACATCCCAAAGGTGGGCACAGCTGGAGGGTCCTGCCAGGGAACCGAGACCCACAGCTCAGGCCCTTCCGTCCTCTACCCAGTACAGCTGGCCTTCCCCGGGACCCCTCCCACCTGGCAGGGAGCAGCCTGCACGTGGCCAGGCCCAGCTGCACACACATGGCCTTCATATGAGGCAGCAAGGAGGACTCCCGTGCAGCTGGGCTGGTGGCGAGTGCTGTGGTCTGACCATCTGCCCCAGAGCCCCTCTCCCCTGACCAGAGGGACTCTCTCCCACCTGGACCTCTGCCAGCAGCCACACGGCCCCCTGTGCTCTTTCTTCCCGGTTGGGTTGGGAGGGTCGTGTAGACTGTAATGACAGGCAGAGGCCCGACTGGCCCCCTGGTGCTCGGGGTGGGTAAGCCAAGAAGCAAAGCCGTTAAGCACTGGCCACTGGAAAAGCCTCACGAACCCTGATTCATTCCAGGCTTGGTGGTGACCACACAGCTCTGCATCTGCACAGCGCCACGAAGGCACTGCCCAACTAGGACCCGAAGAGCGGCCCACGGACACAGCGCGGCACAAACGCCGGTGAGTGAGGCCACCAAACACCCTGCGCCACCTCAGCCAGTCCATGTAAGCTTCCCGAGACCCCCGGGGTGACCCGGTGTGAACCGGGGTGCTGTGGAACGATGGCGGCGCCCACTTCACAGCACCAGCTGGAACACAGAAGATGCTAAGACAGAGCCTGGCGCTTCCTGCGCTTGTTATCAGATGACAGAACGACTGCCTAGACAGCTCAGAGGGTGCCCGCTGCCAAGTCCAACGGCCCGAGTTCAAGCCCAAGGCCCACGGGGTAGAAGGAGAGAACCATCTTGGAAGTTGTCCTCTGACCTCCACTCACCCTGTGGCACATCTGTTCGTGCATGCACATGTGCGCGCGCGTGTGCGCGCGCACACACACACACACACAAATACAAATTAAAGTTTCAGATAAGCTGGGTATGTATGGAGGTGTGTGCCTTTAATCTCAGCACTTAGGGAGGCAGAAGCAAGCAGATCTCTATAAATTCCAGGCCAGCCAGGTCTACATAACAAGATGCAGGCCAACCCAAGGCTATAGGAAGAGACACTGTGTAAAGGGGGTGGTTTAAACAATAAAGAATCCACACGGTCTTATCTAACAGAGCCCCGCTCAGCCCCGAGGCCCTTGCGGACATTAGAGAAATGTTCCTCCTCCTTACTGTCCCTGTCCGACTCTGTCCCCTCTGCACAAGGGAGCTGCCTGTGAGGTAGGGGATAAGATCATGATGCAACCTTAGCAGCCGAGGCCCCGAGAGGACAGGTGACTGACCACGGCCACACGGAAAGACCACGGAGCCTGACAAATAGGAGGCGGAGGCCCAGAGAGGAAGATGTTCCCTGTGACACAGCACCCCCTCGACCAGACGGGCGCTTTGGTGGTGGGGACATGGTGGGTAGAGTCTCAGTCCCTGGCTATATTCCTGTCCTCAGACAACAAGCAGGCATCCGATACGGCCCAGCAGCCCGTCTAGGGAAAGGACACAATAGTTAGGGTCAGGAAAAAGCAACAGGTGTGTGTGTGTGTGTGTGTGTGTTCGTGTGTTGCGTACATGTACTGAACACACATTCATACATACATTTAACTACATGTATGCATACACAAAGCCTCTTTTGATAATGTGTGGACTCACTTTCTGCAGACACTTGCCCCACAGATGGCAGAGATGAAAGCAGGCAGGAGTAACAACCTCATCACTGAGAGTCTCCGGGGGCACCACCCAGTGGGAAGATTTTAGCCAGAGAAGCTCTCCAGAAACTGTTGCCATCTAAGCCCTAACTCACTACAAGATGGCCTTGGCTAAGCCGCCCACCTTCTCCTGGCCTCAGTATTGCTTGCTATAAAATGGGTCTCCCCAATCCTGACAAGGACGTTAAGACTAAATAGAGTTCCCTGTTGGAAGTTACAAAAGCCACAGGACATGAGAGACACAGACTGAACACACAACCATGATGCTCTCTCTGGGAAAGGCTTCAGAAGGTGGCTGGACACAGGTAACGGGCGGGCGATGAGATAGAGGCTCTGGGCACGTGACTCCCCAGCTCAGGAAAGGCTCACCTAGCTGCAAGTGAAGCAGATGTACAGGCAACTTCCCGCCCTGTCACCCTCCTGTCCCGCGAGAGGGACCGCAAGACACGCTGCAGGCTGTCACTGCCCAGGCATGCAGGGGCGCAGGAGCTGGCTAGGGTAGAGTCATGGCTCCACAGCTCAGGGCAACAGCTGATGTGTCTGCAGGCAGGAACAGCCACTGATCAAACATTTCTCCCACACTCACGTGAGACGCTCAGGCTGAAAGGCCATCGAGGCCATTTATTTTTCTAGGGGTTCCACGTCCAATTCGTAGACGGACTAAGTCCCCATTGCCTGACCTTACCCACAGAAGGAAAAGGAGAGTATGAGCCAAAAAGATGATGTTTTCTGAAACGGTTTGTGACTGGCTAATGCCCAGAGAGGTTGAGTAACTTTCCAGGAGACAAACGCTAATCAGCGGCAGAACAAACAAAACTTTCATCCACCACCCACTCCAACCCCTTACACGACCTGGACGGGAAGGCCCATACTACACCCTTTTAGATCTTACTCGTCCCCAAGAAAACAAGAAACTAGAGTCCCAGGCGAGCACCAAGTTTATCTTAAGTGGAATTGTCAACTGCCCCCTTCCACCATGGGTAATTCTCCAGTTAAGTATTCTTTTGCTTCCCCAACAGGCTCTGTCAGGTGAGGGCAGTCCCCACCAGCGCCCGCCCGGTGAGAAGCCTGAGACTTATCCAGAACTCAGCTCTGCAGACCTCCCTAGAGAGAATGCTCCCAGCAGCTGTCTCCTGGGCAGCGGTGACTGATGTGACCAGAAGGGGAAGGGCAGTGGTGGGCAGGAGGATCTCCTGGGAAAGTTCCCACACATCAGTTCCCGAAGCTGTCCCAGGGAGGACTTCAACTTGTAGCCCGTGTGCTCAGGGACTCCGGGAACCAGGCAAGTGCAGAGATCCCACAAGCAAACTGAGTCAACATGGAAGCCAGGGCCTGAGAGGGTTGACAAGCTTCCCTGGCTTCCCTTTACATTTCAGGACACCCCACCCCCATCCCGCCCCCGCCAAGAACGCACCTCTGTGGTGTTATGGGTCTCGGTGCCACCCACAGGGGGCCAAGACCCCAAGCAGGCCAAGTGCTCGAAGAGCTGAAAGGCCGTCCATGCTCGGCTCCCCTCCCCTGCCGGGGGAAGATTCCCATATTCCCCCTCTGTATTCCCCACCGATCCCAAGGGATTCCAGGAGACAAATGCGCGCTGCCGTACAAGTCAGACGCGCGGACCTGATTACCCCTCGGGAACACGGGGGTGTGTTTGGGCCAGAGATCCTTAGCTTTGGCCCACTTTGCAAACCAAGATCCATGGCAGCAATGGTAACTCAGAACCTGCCTGCGTTTGCGGGATTCCCTTTATCCTGATTCCAATCCTGGGGCCACTCACCCACCCACTCCTGCCACTGTTGCCCCGGGGCGGGGAGTGGGTACCTGCTTCCTGAGCGCCTCGAAGGCTGCGCTGATGGTGTGCACCCGCGTCCGCTCCCTGGCGTTGGCCAGGAGCCTCCGGGTCTGCTGCAGGGCTTTGATCTCCGTGGAGGCGGCGGTCGCTTCGCCTGGCCGTTTCCTAGGCGACGCGGAAGAATCCGGGTGGTTATTGTAAATTACGTGTGAAATTGACGAGTAGGAACTTTCCCCCGGGCGCGTGGGGGGCGCAGGGCGCACGGGGGACTCTCGTGGCGCCGCTGGGGGGTCGGGAGGCGCAGACGGCGTGGGGCGTGCGGGAGGGGCGCACAGCAAGATGCGGGGACGCAGAGCCGGCTCGCGGTAGGGCTGCGCCTCGGGACGCTCGGGTGCCAAGCTCTGGGATGCCGGTGGCGGCGTGGGTAGTCCCGGACCCACTGTGCCCAGGGCGAAACCGCGTTTGCGCGCGTCTGAGACGTCAGGCGCTCGGATGCCCCTGAGCTCCCGGGCTGTGTCCGTGCCTCCACCTGGAGGCACCGCTGGCGCCACTGAGGCTGGTACTGGGGTCACGATCGGGAACGGCTGTGTCCTGTCCCGGAGCCCGTTGGTGGCGGCGGCGGCGGTGGCGCTGGCCGTGGCGCCGGGCTCGGGTGCTTCCAAGTCCAATCGGAAAGTTTTATAGCCGTTCGCGCGCCGCACCGGCTCCTTGCCTTTCCGCTTGAGTTTCTTGAGGCCGTTCAGCTCTTTCACGCACACGGTCTTCCACGGCCCGTCCTCGAGGACCGGGATGTGCTTCATGGCGCGGACGGCGCCAGGCAGGGGCGTGGGACTGCCCGGGACGCGCGCCCGCTGCGATCGCTCTGCACGCTGAGCGCCTGGCTGCGCCCGGTGGCCGCCTTGCTCAGCGCCGCCTTGTCGCCGAGCTCTCTCCTCCTACCCTCCCTCCCCGGGTCCCTCCCTCGCTCCCCCACTCCCGGGGCAGCTGCGCCTCCGGCTCCGTGAAGCCTCGGAGGCTGCCCGTTCCCCCAGGAGAGCTCAGAGTGTCATCAGAAGTCGCTGCAGCCCTGCCAGCATTTCAGCAGAACGCCCGCTGCGTTCCATCTGTGTTTGTTTAGCCTCAGTTTACACAGAAGCCCAGTTCGCTAGATCACTCAGCGCCGCCCGCCCGGAGAGGAGGCAGCTCCCGCCGCCGCCGCCGCCGCCGCTGCCGCCTGCCTAGCCCAGGCCGCCCGAGCCGCGAGCGCCTTTAAAGAAACAGGAAGCATTTTTCAAAACAGCTGGGCTGAGGGCCGCCTCCTTTGTCCGCGTGCTCTCGGCCTCCCCCTACCCCCATGTCTTGTGCCGGAACCTGCCTCCTCCTGCTCGCCCTCCCCGCCCCCTACTCAATTTAGGGGCGCGCCTCCTCTCCCCAAAGGCAGTGCTCCCTCCACTACTGCTCTGAGCACGTGGCTGTTGACCGCTCTGGCCCTTCACTGCCCTGCCTTGTTGGTCTGGGGGTGATGCAGCGCCGACCTTACCCACCCAGAGCCTTCCCGTCTACCCCCGACCCAAACTTTCCAACAGAGGGAGAGATCCCAGAACGGTGACTTCTTCTGGGAAGGGAAGGGAAGCGGGAGAGAACCCCAGAGAGGCTGGTCATTGTCATCCCGCTACAAGGACTTCTCCCTTCTTCCTCCCACTCGCTGGAGCAGAGGTCCCAGGAACCCAAGAGGTCACATGGACATTCGGGAAACGGAGGCACAGAAGTACACGGGAGGCAGAGGAGGGTGCAAGTTTCTGGGTTAGCAGACCTAACATCTGTGAAGATCTGAAGTCATCTCACCCGAGGCGCCCCTGCTAAACCCAGATTTACTCATCTATGAAATGAGAAATCTGGAGAACGTGGAGAACATCCGTGCTTGTCACAGCCTGGCTGTGAAGCACCAGACGCATGGAGGTGCCCGTTCAACAGTTGCTGAACTAACGTTATGAGCCAAGGCAGGACAGCCTCTCGATAACGCCAAGTTCGCAGCTCCAGAGCTCAGCTTTGCCCTTGACCAAGTCGCCTTGGCACAGTCATGCAACCCCTCTGCTCCTCCCTCTCCTGCGGCTAGGATGGGGTCATAATCACGCTTTCCTCCCGCGGAGACAGGAAAGATAAACTGAGCATGAACCCTAATGTCAGTGGTAAGGGGCAGAGTCCGCCCTCCAGACCCCCAGTCCTCCATGCCACTGGAGATCCTTCTAGAAAAAAAGAGGCTAATCAGGAGGCCCTCACAGGTCCTCTCCAAAGACCTTCTTCCCTGGGCCAGCGTTCTTCTTCCTTGAGGCGAGGGGGTCATTAAAAGGATTAAATGAGGCTTGTATATAGCATTTGAAAGACACCCAAAATCAAGTGAACGGTGGCCCTGGACACCCTGGTCATTGTCACCCCGCTACAAGGTCTTCTCCCTTCCCTCTCCCGCTTGCTGGAGCAGAGGTCCCAGGAACACAAGTCAGGTTGGCATTCTGCGAAACTGTCTCAAGATCTAACCAGAGTTGGGCAGAGTGGCAGACTGGTCGCCCATGGCAGTGGAGTGTATTAGAAGCGTCCACGAGGTGGGAGATCATCCCTGAAGAGGCAGTTAGTGTTTGGGGAAAGCACATCTTTGGTGAGTAGGAAGAGCTCCATGAACGCCGAATCCCAGCCCTTTGCTGATATCCCCCAAGAGGAGGGAAGGACCCCCAAGAGGAGGGAAGGACCACTGTGATGGATGGAAGGAGAGGGAGCAGATAGAAGAATGATGATAGCTATACTGGGGAGATCTTGCCTCCCCCACCCCCCCACCCCGCCGCCTCTCCCTCTGGTCAACTGGAGTCGGCAAGTGTCCGCTCCTTATCCTAACACTGTCTCATTAGTCACAGGGTGGACAGAAGAGAAATGTAAGTAACCTAACCGATGAGAAGGGTGCCTGTGACTGCATTCTCAGTCTGCCTGGCCACAGACTAAAGGATGGAGCCTGCTGTATACATCCCTAAGCAAAAATCTGCCCCTTCCCAGTACTCTGGATTCCCATCAGCGTCCTTGAGAAGCTGGACAGAAACCAGCTGAACAGCGCCCCCTGGTGGTACAACACTTAGGAGACTCACACACACACTACTGACTGCGGCTCTTAAAAAGAGTGGCCCTATAAAGACAGTACTAAGAACTTCTCAAATCCACAGAGGGGCAGAGATGCAGAGGCTCTCGGTGCTCCATCCTTGCTTGGTATGAAATGACACAGATACCCTCCAAGAAAATTTATAGCCTTTAGTAAAACTTCCCCCCCAATGAGACAACCTTTTGAGGTTATACCGGAAGAGCATAATGCTGCCTCTGGAAGGTTCCATATCCTTTAAATGGCTTTTTCATGGCACAGAAGTGAAGCTAGACGAGGAAGGGAAGGAAAATGCTTAGAGCTTCCATGACAGGAGAGACATGCTAGCCAGCCACGTGTTGATACTTACCACCAATAGGGAACGACCACCTAGGTTCTATATCCCTCATCTTTACAAGGAAAGGCAAACCCACTCTACCCACAAGAAAACCAGGGCTTCTGGAAGAAGAAGTAGCCATCAGAAGGGGAGTGAGAAATGCTGTTTGAATCCAGACCAACTGACCCTGAAGCCCGAGCTCTGAACCATTGTACTTCCTCTGCCTCTTGAGAGCCCAGTGGCTAGCTCCTGGAGGTGAGGGGCTGGCCCGTCGGTAGGACTGGTCTTTTTGACCGCTGGCTGTCTCTTCTTGTGCTTCCAGCCTGAGCAGAAGCTGCAGCCACAAGCCTGCTTTAACCTAGCCTGAGGTCTGCCTGGTTCCTTCCAGATCAGAGTCACATGGCAGGAACCTCACCTTGGACAGTCGGGCGTCTCGGGCTCAAAAATCCTGAATCCTAGTAGCCATGCACTGCCATTTCTCTGTGTGCCAAGTGGACCCTGCCCCGTGGGGCCTTGGCACACAAGCTCAACCCGTGAGATAGGACAGCTCTCTGGGATGGGGCTCTGTGATGTCTGTCTTCTTGGCCAGATGAGATGGGACTTTAAATACTTGCTGCATGAAGCTCTGCATTCCTGAACACGGAGTCTATTTCTGGCTGTTCGGATTGTTCCAGAGTGCCTGTGCCCCGATAGAGAAATCGGGGAAGGGTGAGAAATAGACAGCCAGGTGCAAGCAGAATTCAATGCGGACAGCGCCCTTTGCCTTCCTGCTCCCAGCAGCCCTGCGTAGGACCGGCCGGGGAGGGAAAGGAAAGAACAGGTTACCCTGGGTCCATGTAAGCCCTTCTCCACCTAGCCAGGGGGCCAGGACTGCTGCTGGTAGCCAACAGGACACTGGACCCGGGAATGAGCTCCCTTCTACCTTCCTGCCCCCCAGTGGTTATCCAGCTGTAGAAAACCCCAGGGTTTTGGGGGTAGGACAGAGTAATGGGGCTCTGCAGGAAAGGGGGAAGGAACCTTTCTCCGAGACCCTGTGGTTCTAGCTTTGTGCTGAGTGCTCTCTGCCCTTAGTGAAGCGGATTCACTGGAAAAAGGGCAGTGTCTGTGGGGGTGAGGGTGGAGGGCTTACTCCTGACTCAAATTCAGAGGAAACAGAGGGCAAAAGAGGAACAAGGAGAGTGTAGTAGAATGTGCAGGGCTCTGAGTTTGATTCCTAGCTGGAGGCGGGGGAGGGGAGCTGTTAAAAGTGTAGGATGCATTGTGTCACCTCTCTGCTCAAATCTTCCCAGTAACTTCACTTTGCTCAGGTGTCTTGAGGACTTCCATGGAGTCCTTCTCTCTGTGTCTTCCTGGAGAGAGAGCAGTGGGTCTGGGCTGTCCTGTGATTCCTTTGGCTAATGTAGCCTCGGAAGTGGCCATGTGCTTTACAGGGGCTGGCTCTGTCAGCTTCCTGCCGGTTAGAGCCCTTAGTAGAGACCCTTGTGGTTCTTCTGGGGCTTGGGGGAGCACCACAGTGCCTCTAAGACCTCCTCCTCTTCCTGGGATAAATTGAGCAGGAGACAACGGTTCAAATTAATAGCCATTCATACCATGGACAGATTCAGCCAGCTGCCATGATGGCGTTGGCTAGCAGGAGGAATCTGATGAGGTGCCTGCTGTCAGCAGCCCACCTACTAAGGGCAGGTAGTTCCCATCCATTTCTTTGAGCATCTGTAGTGCTGGGATGTTGTTGCTAAGGCTGGGGTAGAGCAGTGAATAGAGAAAAGGCCCTGACCGCAACGGATCTACCATTCTGGTGCAAAGACATAGTCCTGGAGGAAGGCTGGGTCTGACCTTGTACAAAATGACATGCTTCTGGAAGAGTGTCGGAAGTGGGGCGTGGTGGAACAACTCTGGGGTACTTCCTGGAAGAAGGAGCGTTTGAATCAGGCTGGGAGGGGGTAGGATTTGCCCAGAGGACCCATACCCCTGGCTTGCACCCTCTTCTGTCATGCTTACGCTGTTACGTCCACGATCGCAGAGGCCTCCTCTACCTCTCTATTCGCAACTGGAACCCCGACCCTTTTCATCTGGAACCTCCCCCAGGACATGCTTTTCTTTTCCATCACATTTCAGGGTCTGTGCTCCCCAGTCAGCAGCAGGAAGAAGCAGATAGGGGCAAACAGAGCTCCCCAAGGCAGGTGGCTTGGTGCCTCTCTAACAATCGAGCTTTGCTAAGAAGTGATAGGATGGCTAACGCTGCAGGGATCTCTGCCCAGGGCTGACACACTGTCAGCCAAGAGGACATTTGGCAGATGAAGAGGAAGCAACCAAGTCTCCAGGCACCCAGTTTCCCTTGGCATGCTCTGCCCTCATCCTCCCCTGACCTTATTGTTAAAGTGAGGACTCATTCTGCATTCCTTTCTAGGGGTCAACAATGGGGAAGCGCTGAGGGGTGCAGGCAGGCAGGCTCTCCGCTCTTGCGTTTCATCCAGATGGTAGAATCCATCACAGTCACTTAAAGTGCCCAATAGGAATACTGAACATCTATTTGTGTTCCTTTATTGGTTTGTTTGGGGTTCGTGGTTATAGAGGAAAGAAAGGGGGGCTGGAGAGGTGATGGAACAGTGGCTAAGTGCGCTTGCTGCTCTTCCAGAGGACCCAGATTCAGTTCCGAGCCCCCACATGGTGTTGTTCAGCACCTCCTATAATTCCAGCTCCTGGGCATCCAAGGCCCTCTTCTGGTCTCCTCGGGTACCTGCACACGTAGGGTACATATACATGCACTCAAACATATACACATACAGGTGAAATAATAAATGTTTTAAAAGAAAGAAACGGGAAGGAAAAGAAAAGCATAGGCTATAATTCAGGGCTGGGGTTGGCTAAGCTGATGGAGAGCCTAGCATACAGGTAGCACTGAGTTCCAGCCCAACATCGCATAAACTCGGCACTGTGGTGCACATCTGTAATCCCAGCTCTCAGGAGATAGAGAGGATCAAACACAGTCATTCTTAGCTGTATAAGGAGTTGGAAGCCGGACTAATACATGAGACCTTGTTTCAAAAAGAAGAAAAAGGAGGCTGGAAAGAGGGGTCGGCAGTCAAGAGCACATACTGATCTTGCAGAGGACCTGAGTTCAGACCTCAGCACTGCAACTTGTCACACAGCTTCAGAGAATCTGACGGCCTCTCTGGTCTCCAAGGACACCACACTCATGTGTACTCCCCCCATACACATAAACATAATTTAAAATTTTAATAGGGGCCAGAGAGATGGCTCAGAGGTTAAGAGCACTTACTGCTCTTGAAGAGGGCCTGGGTTTCCAGTGCCTAGGTGGTGACTCACAACCGTCTGTAGCTCCAGTTCCAGAGGACCCAGCAGCCTCTCCTGACATCCGCGAGCACCAGGCACACACACAGCACATACCTACACTCAGGAAAATAAATACTCATACGGATAAAATAAATCTAAAACATAACTTTTTTAAATAAAATCTTTTTCAAAAGAAGAAAAAGTCTAATTCAAATCCAGGAGTTTGGGCCACTGTTTCCACAGGTGTCACTCAGGTCCAAGGGGCTCTGGGGCCCCACATTGTGTTGTTCAGCTTCCTACAGCTGTGAGCTGAGCTGCATCCTCTTCCTAAGGCAGATCTGTACCCTGCCCCGGCCCCCTGCAAGGCTCCACTCATCTGTAAATGGAGAAGCAGGAGGATGCAGAACCACAGACCTCAAACCGCTCCAGTAAATTAAGATTTGTGCTAAAGATCCTCCCACCCCAGAGCACAGCGCTGGGGAAAAGAGAAACCTCCATTCTGGAGACAGAAGCCCCAGGAGCCTCCCCCGCAGGCAGGGAAGGCTCAGGGCCCTTGGAAATAGGATCAGCCAGGGAGGCAGCCAGGGAGCCAGCAAGTGGCTCCTTAAGGCTGCGTGCTTCAGGACCTAGTTGTCAACAGCCTAACAAGACTAGGCTTCAGCCTTATCCTCCTGGGATTGATTCCCAGTCCCCACCGCGGGGCTCAAGGGCTGGATGGGAAACTACAGCGTGATGACTCCTTCCTTTTCATTTTCTTTCTTCAGGAAAACAACTTTCAACTCCCTGTGGAGTGCATTCCTCCACTGTGAAGTCTTCCCAAAGCCATCTCCCCCAGCCTCTCTGAAAGAAGGGAAGGGGGGGGGGGGCTTGGCTGCTTCTTCAGTGAGACTTCTAAAAAAGTCTCTGCTGATGGCGGCAGTCGGAGAACATGAGGGGGCAGGGGAGAGCTGACACAATCTACATTTATTAACGGTGAGGGAAATTAATAAGGCATAGCAGTGCAAGGCCCACTCCATAGGCCCGGGAAGCCCCAGAGACAGCTGGAGGTCTGGTGGTCCCCGCCCTGGCTCAGTCTTCAGAATACCTCATCAGTGGCTCTCCTAGATCTCCACCACAGATGGAGCGAGGCTCGACCATGGCCATCGTCTGACGTCCCAAGGACAAATGCTTTTTATCACGCATGCCAAATCTAATTGATGGGTAGGGGTGGCCTGAAGCTCTGTGTTGAAAAGAATTCTGAGATATCTGGGCCGGGGCTGGGGAGGACTATAGTTGATTGGCAGATGTCTGCCATGGGTGAAAGCGCAGGAGTAGCCGTGTTCACACCATGTGCTGGCCATGCCTGTCATAGTCCAGCCCTCCCACGTAATTGATGGGGGAGACTGAGTCCCAAAGCCCGTCGTTTATAGGGGTTTCTCCCCAGTCTTCTCAGGAAGCCAGCTGCTTTGGGTAAGTGGCACCTCGTCCTGACCTCAGGACCACAGCTGTCAGATCCAAGGGCTGTCTCCGAGAAGCAAAGGCCACTACCAGCTTGGGTTAGCTGGGTTAATCGCCTGTTTCCTGAAAACAAGCGGTAGATGCAGTCATCACCGTGAACTGGCCAGTCGGCTCCGATGATGCAGGTGACATGGCTGGCCTTCACAGTCGACCTAAGACTAGTGGTCAGTTCAGTCAGAACAGGATCTGCGGGTGAGATGAACTAAATATTTGGGCACAGGACGATAAAAATCCCCAACTAGTCAATGGAGTTTCCCAAGTAGGATGGATCACTGTCCAGCGTACTTGGGTTGAGCTGGCCTAGCCGCTCGACCCACGACCTCACCTCTTCTGTAGCATCTCCTCATGCCCTGCCAACCCGGCTCATTCCCTTCTCTCTCAAGCCTGACCCTGCTTTTCTTGGCAGAGGCCTCCTGCGGTATGCCGGGTTCCTCAGACAAATCTTCCCGGCCCCACCTCGCCTGCCGATCAGCTCCACTACCTGAAGTTGGCCACAGCACAAACACCAACCAGGCCACTTCCCATTTTTAAAACCGGGCACCCTGGGGCCTGATGATGGAAAGAATTCACCTAACGTCACACAGGGGTGACAGATCCAGGGCGCCTGGCCCTGACTCCAGGGGTTACCCTGGGTAAACACACCCTATACAGTCCATCCCAGTTTCATTGACTCCTCAGAACAGCACAGACAACTTCTGAGGATGCTCAGGGAAGGTCCTGAACAAAGGTCTGGGTAGCCAAGAACTCGGCGCATGAAGGGTGTAAGGTGGGCTATGGGAAGGTAGCCAGGCTATAGGAAAGGACCCGTGTGGTAGAAAATGTAGCAGGGCTGCTGCGGCCCGATCACCACCTCCTGGGAACACCTCTCGTCTCCAGACACTTGTCCCACCGAGCCCTAGGAAATCCAGCCGCCTCCTTAGGTCCTTGAGGTCCCTCACCTTGAGCAGAACAATCCCCTGTGCGGCGTGCTAGAGGAGAAACTAGCTCCTGCCTAAGAAATCTGCTGATGGGCAGAAAGACCATTAGCGGCGGACCGAGGGCTCAGGCTATGGAGAGACAGACAGCCCTGGGTTGAGCTCGCCACTTCCAACCTCACAGACCGACCAAGTTTCCAGATCTCTTTGGGCCTCAGCTTCCCCATTTGCCAAGTCAGGACTGAAAGGTTACTGACCCTCACAAAGCTGTGGTGAGGATAAAAGAGATCAGGGCCGGAGATGCAGCTCAGTTAGTAGCGAGCACACACGAAGCTCTGGGTTCAGTCCCAGCACCACATACACTAGGTATGGGGAGGCATTCCTGTAATCCCAGCGCTGCAGAGGTGGAGGCAGGAGGATTATTAAGTTTAAACCCATCCTCAGCTACACAGGGAGTCCTAAGCTAGCCTGGGCACAGGACACCTGATGTCACACAAAGGATCAAAAGGATTAAGGAGATTATTAGTGGAAAAGGCTTGGGGCATGGTAACCACTAACTAGCAGGCCATCAAACATAGATGCTTTTCCTTTTAGTGCAAAGCTTCAGGGCCTTACCTCACACCTCCTCCAGGAAGCCTCCCCTGAACACTTGAGAATATCCATGCACCCTGCTCTGGGGGGACTTCCAAGGAAATTGGCCCGTGCCCTGTACTGGGAGACTTCTTTCTCAGTCACAGGGTCCTCCCACTCCCTCCCACCAGTGCGCCCGCCACCTTTGAGCAAAGGACGGACTCAGTGAGTACTGAACGAAGTGGCCGAAAGGATCTTGCCGTTCATCCTACCCCACCCGTTTTACCCACCCCTCCGGGTTTTCCAACTCCTTGTCTACTTTGTTCCTAATGCTTCTGTCTCCACGTCTCTGGGGCTCTGTTTGCATGAGGGGGAAAGAAAGTCTTCATGCACACACACAGCCCAGAAAGCATCCAGTTGCTCCCGGGCCGCCTGCCAGCAACTGAGTGACCTGCAGCTTCCTCCCCAAATCACATTCCACTGGCACGGATCTTGCCCCGCCTGACGCCAGCCTCCCAACTCGCCCCCAGAGCAAACATTTCCAGTTGGCAGCCTGGCCTTGTTTTTCTGAGGCCCTAATTCAGTCTCCCTTGTAGAAAACAGAAAACAAAATGCGTGGGACCAAAAACTGCAACAAAATAAACTTTAAAAAGAGGGGGGCGGGCCTGGAGGGTGAGGGCTTTCTTCCAAGGCACATGGAAAAGTATAAGCTTCAGGGGGTGCAACGAGTTTTAAGAAGCAAACCCACATGCTGCCCATCACCCCGCCACTCATGCTGGCTTGGAGGCTGAGACCAATTCATTCAGGCTGCTGCTAAAGATGACACTGTTCTCATTCACAGCCGAGCTCTCCGGAGGAGGACGGAGGACGGAGAGAAAGATGCCGAGAGGCTGGAGACTGAGGAGGGGGTGGCCGAGCTTCGGCACTGGTGTTTGTTCCAAAGGGGAAATTACAGGAAGAAAAATAAACAGGGCCAGCCAGATTTGAAGGCCAGTTCGCGCAGCATCGGGGCGCTTAGAGGGACAGGGTGTGTGTGTGCGCGCGTGTTAGCGTGTGTACATGCCTGTGGGCGCCACTGGGTTTGCCTTCTCAAAATAAGGGCTGCTCAGTGGAAAGATGTCATAAGCCAGGCTGGGGCGGCCAGGGGATGGGCCAGCCAGGGAGGGCCGAGGCTGGCGCCCAGGCCTGCTCATGAGGTCAGGCAAAGGCCAGGTGTCAGAGTAAGGGAATACTGCCAAGGCCTGCTAGCCAAGGGCATGTCGGGACAGGATTCTGAAGGTCAGTGTCCGTGGGGGTCCTTCCTTGGGGAGGAGGTGGGCCCACAGCTTCACTAATGGAGTGATCTGGGGACATTGGTGCTTATCTCGGTCCTTCGGGCACGGCTCTGGAGATGAGAGGCGGGCAGGGTGTAGGGTAAGTGAGGAAGTTGGGGGTGAAGAGGTAGAAGAGGAGACAGGATAGAGAGGTGGTCAGCAATCCACAGAAGGAGGACAGATGGACACAGATGCCGTCAACCCACAGAGGAGCAGAGCAACCAAAATCATTCAGGAACCAGGGTTCTGGGACCAGCCTGGGCACTCAGGTGGAAGTTGCCTCCCCTCCATCCAAGCCAGAAAGCTTGTCAAACTTTAGGGATCAGGGACAGTCACGGGAGAAGCTGAGCTGGTCAAGACAGGTGGAAATCTATGAGGGAGGGTTGAGAGTAAACACAGTGTGGACCCAGGTTGCTCCCCTTGCTCTGTAGTGCCCGCTCCCCACACAGGGAAGACCCTGGAGATGGGAACTGTCAAGGTGGATGAGGCCTCAGGGTGAGGGGCTTGATGGAGTTTGAAGTGGCGGTAGGGACTGAGCAGTTAAGGGTTGTTGGAGCAGAAATTCCCTCTTGTAGAACAAGGGAGAAAAGCCAGCGTCTCTGGAGGGACAAGGTGACAGGACCACCTGGGGTGTGTCGTCAGCCTGCCTCCCTGCCAGTCCTTCAGCCTGTGGATTGGCTTCATCTGACTGGCTCCTAAGGAGCTGAACTTCAGATGCCCAGCCTGCAAGCTTCTCTTTGTCCAGGTAAGGAGTCCCTCCCCTCGAAGAGGCTGACAAGATCTCTGGCCCCTGGGCTCTTCCTCAATTGTCCCCTAGACCCGAGGAACTCAAGGACTTGCCGCTCTCCCTCTCCCAGTCTTTGAGCAAAGTAGTCAACAAACTTACCCAGAGGATATTTTTACCCAAATTCAAGACATGTCTTATGCCAAAGAAGTGAATCTCTACTGGCCTAGAGAAACGGGGGGTGGGGGGGGGGGTGGGGGGGGGTGGAGGAGGTGGGGGAGATGGGGCGTGGGGGGAGGGGTTGGAAGAACCCTGGAAAGTTGGTCAACTAGTTTTCGAGTTCACTGTATTGTTGTGAGTTCCCAAAGGCGATTTTTGTAAAATTTCCCCTTCTTTTCACTCTGTCAGGTCTCAGAAGGGCAAGCTGACTCTCTAAATGTCCTCCAAAAATCTCTTTTTAAAAATGTGTTGTATATGTGTGTATGTGTGCGTGTGAGCACATGGAAGGCAGAAGCCAATGCTGGCCTCTTCCTTGGTCTCTTTCACCCCAGTTTTGGAGTCAGCTGTCCCACTGAAATGGGAGCTCACTGATGCAGCTAGGCTGACCGGCCGGCAAGTCCCAGGGATCTGCATGTCTCTGCCTCCACAGTGATCCACCATAACTATCCTTTTGTTACTGGTGGGTTTCTCCCCGTCGTGGGGTCCAAGGATTTGAACTCAGGTCTTCACGTTTGTGCAGCGACCACTTTACCAGCTGATCCACCGGCCCAGCTCCCAAATGTCTCTGCATTAGCATTTTGAACTCAAGGGTTTTCAGTGCGCGGATGGTCCCATTTATCGGGGATGACCGCCTTCAGGTCCTCTGTCATGGTCCTGCTGGGGTGTGATCGTGATCTCTTTCTTGCTTTCTAGTACAAGATGTTCTGGGCTTATCTTACTCACTGACCTGGAAACAGGCACTTCTCCAGGAAGTGTTGCTCCTTCCTGTGGGAGAGAATACTTAAGAGACCGCAGTTAGGGCAGTCCATGTTCTCAGAGACCGTATGTGTTCTCGGCTTCTCAGTTTTCTCCAAGAAGAATTTGCATTCAGGGCAGGACCACCCAAAGGATGTGGCGTTATGCAACTAAGTGTGGCTCTCCCAGATCTGAGGCTGTCAGTCCTGAGAAGTAAGCTTTGTCTGGCGGAGGCCACCTCTCCCCCTCCCAGAGACTAACCTTGGGCCCAGGGTTGGCCGCCATGGGTGACTTCTTTTGGATAAGTACTGAAATGTGAGGGGCTCCGTCACTAAAATTACACCTCCCAGGAGCTGAGCTTCTAAGCCAAAGTTCTTCCAACAGCATGATGAAAGTTATTGCAACAGCAAGATGAAAGTTATTGCAACAGCAAGATGAAAGTATTTTTTAATATTACATTTTTTATTTTAAAATATTGATTGTATTAATTTATGTGTACGAGTGTCTTATGCACACATATATATGACATCTCACTGGCCCAAGGTGTTTTAAATGAAGTGTGTCAGGCAAATGTCTAAGCACACACATTGGCAAACAGAAAGCCCTAGGAAATGGTACAGATCCAAACTGTTGCCTGTCTGGAGACTCCTTGTGTGCCCATGGAGTTTCCGGAAGTTCTCCTCGATATCCTGTCTGTGTGATGATGATAGCCTTGATATCCACTTTGCTATAAAACAGAGTCAGGGTGATATGTGGTAATAATACCTGCAATTCCAGTGTGGCTCAGGCTGGAGGACTGTGAGTTCCAGGCCAGACTAGGCGACATAAAACGTAAAAGAAAGAAGAGGAGGACCAGGTGGAGATGAAGATGAGGAAGACAACACAGTGAAGATGAAGATGAGAAAGAAGACGGAGGAAGGGAGGGAGGGAGGGAAGGAGGGAGGGAGGGAGGGAGGGAGGGGAGACAGTGCCCATGGGTCAAGTCTGATGACCTGGGTTCAGTTCTAGGAACCTGCATGGTATAAAGAGAGAGCTGACTCCTGCATATTGTTTTCTGGATTCCACATGCGTCCATACACATACAAATAAATAAATAAATGTAGAAGAATGCAAGGGTATTGTGGCGCATGCCTCTAAATCCTAGCACTCAGGAGGCAGAGCTAGGGGCATCTCGGTGAGATTGAACCCAACCTGGTCTAAATTGTGAGTTCCAGGCCAGAGATCCTCTCTTAAAAAACCCAAACCAAAATAATAATAATAATAATAATAATAATAATAATAATAATAATAAGCCGGGCATCTGTGGCACACACCTTTAATCCCAGCACTCAGGAGGCAGAGCCAGGTGGATCTCTGTGAGTCTGAGGCCAGCCTGGTCTACAAAGCGAGATCCAGAACAGGCACCAAAACTAAATGGAGAAACCCTGTCTTGAAAAAACAAAATGATGATGATGATGATGATGATGAAAGGGAGGGAGAGAGGGAAGGTGGAAGTGGGGCTGGGAGTGTAGCTCAGTGGTAGAGCATTTGCCTGGCCTGTGTGAGGCTCTGGTTCACTTCCCCAGCACCACCTCAACAACAGAGACCAACCCCACAGACACCCCACAGACACACTGGTAACAATAGGCCTTGGAGGGAGGAATTTCTCAGTTGCAAAAGGAGCCTCCACATGAAACAAGATGTCTGTGGGTGGATGCTTCAAGTGATAACACACAAATGCACAAGGTGTGTGCAAGCCAGTAAGGGACAGAGAGCTTGTGTGGACAAAGGACATCAGAGCCTCACACTCTTCCTGCGGCGTCTGAGGCAGTTCTGGAACCAGCTGGCTCTCTGTGACAGACGATAAGGGTGGCCACACTTGTTCCTGCGTCTATACTTATGTTAGCATTGTCTTCCTCTTTCTGCCTTTAAAATGTAGGTGAGGCTATGAAACGCACACTGGCCATGTTCTAAGCAGAAGAGGCTCCAGAGAGAATCCTCAGAATTGTTCGCTAAATGTCTTTTGCCTGCCTCTGCAGCCATGATGCTCACACCAGGTGTTCTTTCATGATGGCCAGGCCTTGAGGTTTTTCTCTTCTGATCGGTGGGCCAGATTGGATGTGGTCAAGAACGAATCCTGAGGGCTGAAGAGTTTGCTCAGTGGTTAAGGGCACCTGTTATACGTGCAAAGGAACCAGGTTTGATTGTTAGCATCCACAGGGCACCTTGCGATGGGCTCTAACTCCAGCTCCGGGGAGCTAAACACCATCTTCTGATCTCCATGGTACCACACACATACATACAGGCAGGCAAAACCCCCATGCATATAAAATAATAACACAAGGAAAAAAAGAAGCCCTGATTGATTTAACTGCTAAGATTGAGAGTTGTATCCAAAATACAGTGTATCCTTGCCTAAATACCTACACTCCATTTCTTCCTTTGTGCATTCGTGTGTGTGTGTGTGTGTGTGTGTGTGTGTGTGTGTGTGTGTGTGTGTGTAGGTTAGAAACCAACTCCATCATACTCCACCTTATTTCTCAAGATGTGATATTTCACTGTTTCTGCCAGCCTGGCTAGCTAGTGAGCTCTGAGAATTTAGCTGTCTCTACCTTCCAAATACTGTGTGTGGTGTGGGGACACTGTTTTTCAATATGAGCCACTGATGAAGAGATACAGGGGTGCTGGGGATCCAAACTCTGGTTCTCACGCTTGCATAGCAAGCGCCTCACCCACTGAGGCGTCCCCCCAGACCCCTGTGCAGTCTCTCCCCCTGCAGTTTCCCTCCACTTCTCCGCCCACCTCCTTCCCCCTTCTCCTCCTTCCCTCCTCCTTCCCCTCCCCCTCCCTCTTCCTTCCCCTCCTCCCTCTCTTTTTCTCTCTCTGCTATTTCTGTGGTCAGCTCCATCCTCTTTTCCCCTGGACTCTAGGAGGGTTTGGTCTCCACTTGTATCTTCTTTTGGTTTCTGCTCCCACAGCCCTTCTGCTTGCTTGGCCTTCTCCCGTGGGCTGAGCTCTGCTCTGCTGCCCTGCCTCTGACAGCGTCGTTCTTCCGGGCATCTTCATGTAGAGAGGCAAAGGAAGACCCTGGCTCTAGCTCCTCTCTTCAGATCATCAGACGGCCACCCGAGCTGTCTCTTCGTGCTAAGTATGGATCCCAAAGAGCTCTGGTGAAGGAGACAAGTACACAGACGGCATCACATGACCTAAAACTTAGCACCTGCTCCAGGATGTGGGCAGGGTGTGGCCACCTAGAAGAGACTAGGAGCAAGCATACCTCAGACCACCCTCCACCCCACCCCACCCCCACGCCCCCGCTCCAGAGCAGAGAGATGAGAAGGATACAGGATGCGTTTGGTTAAGCATGAGATCATGTTAACCTCCCATCTCTAAGATGCTAAACATCTGGCCGAAACAAGAGCAGTGTAACCGAACATCTGGATACTCGCTCTGCACAGCACGGAACAGCTGCACGCTTGGCAGCATCTGCGTGAGGAACTGATGGGGGTCTCCTCTGTGTGCTTAACATCACATTCATGCTTTCCTTTGCCTTGTAACCAAAAACCAGACCTAAACTGGTTTAAATTTTAAAAGGGAAATGCTTAGCTTACTGGGCTGAGGAGCCCCAGGACAAGGTCGACTCTGGCTCTTGGAAAGTGTTAATCTAGCCGCTGAGTAGACACCCGTGGACTCTGTTTCTTAGTTCCCTGCCGGCACCTTTGCCGCCTCCCTGCCCCAGACAGGGTCCCCTGGGTGGTCCCACACAGACAGCCAGAAGCCTGCTCTTGTTCACATCAGAAAAGTGGGATCTCATTGACTCCATCACTCCTAGCAAAGGCCTCAGCGTCTCTTCTGATCGGGCAGGACTGGGTCACACATCCCGGTGGATCCAGTCTCTGTCACCAGAGGTTCCTGGATGCTGGCTTAGTTGTCTGCTCCGGCTGAGAAACAGATGGAAGCAGCATCTTCAGAACTTCCAGAATCGAGCTGGAACGTGACAGGGAGAGGTAAGGGGCATGGTACAGGAGAGGACGGGTACACCTCCAGCCTGGCACAGGGGTGGGGCTAAGATGTGGCACCTGAGGAGTGAAGGACACAACTGAAAGTGTCACCCCCTCACCAGAGACCGTGGGCTGACTCTGCCCTTCTTTTTTTGGGGGGGGGCGGTTTCGAGACAGGGTTTCTCTGTGTAGCTTTGTGCCTTTTTCCTGGAACTCACTTGGTAGCCCAGGCTGGCCTCAAACTCACAGAGATCCGCCTGCCTCTGCCTCCCCAGTGCTGGGATTAAAGGCGTGCGCCACCACCGCCCAGCGACTCTGCCCTTCTTATTGTCAGTTTTCCAAAATGCATCCAGTTAGTCAGTATGTAGGCATGCATGTGGCATGGTACATGTGGAGAGATCAGCTGGCAACTCGCAAGAGTTGGTTCTCTTTCCCCACATGTGGGAGCTGACTGAACTCGGGTTACCCAGAGTGGGGGCAGGTGCTTTTATCTACTAAGCCGGTGGTTCTCAACCTTCCTAATGCTGAGACCCTTTAATACAGTTCCTCGTGTTGTGGTGAACCCCAGCCATAAAATGGTTTTGCTATTAGTTTCCTCATAACTGTAATTCTGCTACTGTTTTGGGTGGTAACGTAAATATCTGACAGACGGGCGGGATATCTGCTGTGTGGGGTTGCGACCCACAGGTTGAGAACCACTGCACTAAGCCAGCTTACAGGCCTGGCTCTGGCCTTCTAAAATCCTGAGAGTGGTGTACCCCCTCCCACTGTGTACCCCAGCTGTACCATCGGCTTCCCTCAGTGCCAGCCCCGACTGACTGCACAGCAGACTCTCCAAGACTTGCTGACTTGAAACAAAAAACACTGCTTCTGTGGAGGTTTCTGCGGGCCAGGAATCTAAGAGTGGTTTACCTGGGAGAAGTGGCTTGGGGTCCGTCGTGAGGTGCAGTCCTGATGTCAGCGGGGGCTTCGGTCGTCTGACAGCGTTGCTGGGCTGGAAGATCAACTTCTAAAACGGCTGTTGGTAGAAGGTCCTGGTCCCACCCCCAAAGGGCTACTGATATATATGCCTCCTGGGGTATGGTAGCTGTCTCCCCCAGAGCAAATGATATGAAAGAGTAAGGAATAAGCTTTATTTCCTTTTATGACTCTCTCTTAAAACTCACACCCTGAGCCGGGCATGGTGGCGCACACCCTGAATCCCAGCACTCGAGAGGCAGAGCCTGGTCTACAGAGTGAGTTCCAGGACAGCCAGGGCTACACAGAAAAACAGTGTCTCAAAAAAACCTAAAGAAGCCGGGCGGTGGTGGCGCACGCCTTTAATCCCAGCACTCGGGAGGCAGAGCCAGGCGGATCTCTGTGAGTTCGAGGCCAGCCTGGGCTACCAAGTGAGCTCCAGGAAAGGCGCAAAGCTACACAGAGAAACCCTGTCTCGAAAAAAAAAAAAAAAAAAACAAAAACAAAAACAAAAAAAAAACCTAAAGAAACAAAACAAACAAGCCATGCCCCATCTCTCAGCTACTGTCAATTAGAAGTCACTGAACCCAGGTGTAATCTGCCCTCTGAAAGGAATGCCAAGGAGTTTGTCGACCTCTTTAGAGGTGCCACGTGAGGAAATGACAGCATGGGTGGATCACTATAGGTGCCCTGAGAACATGGGAGTGCACACATGTAAGCCTGGCACTTGGGAAATGGAGAGAGAAGGACTGAAAGTTCAAAGCCAACCTGACTTCTTGGTAAGACCCTGCTTCAAAAAGCAGGGAGGGCTTGGGACTGGGGCTGTAACTCAGTTAGTAGTAGAATGCTTGCCCAACAAATAAAACTCCCAGGGCTAGAGGGATGGCTCAGCGGTTAGGAGCACTGGCTGCTCCTCCAGAGGACCTGGGTTCAGTTCCCAGCACCACATGGCAGCTCACAACTGTCTGTAACTCCAGTTTCAGGGGAGCCAAAATTTTCCATGACAAAACACTAACATATATAAAATAAAAAACAAAACAAATAAAACTCCCAAAATACTTGAATTATGGCCTCTTTACTTCCCACTGTCTAAGGCCTAGATAACATATTTTGATTCTTTCTCTTTTTTTTAAAGATTTACCTATTTTTATTTTAGGTGTGTGGGTGTTCTGCCTGCACGTATGTCTGTGCACTACATGCATGCCTGGTGCCCAGGGAGCCTAGAAGAGGACGTCAGATCCTCTGGACTAGAGTTATGAACAGTTGCGATCTACCATGTGGGTGCTGGGAATTGAACCTGGGTCCTCTGGAAGAGTAGTCAGCGCTCTTAACCAGTGAGCCGTATCGCCAGCCACACATTTTCATTTCATGTGCCAACCACTTGATTGGTTCAACTGAGAAAGTGCTATACTTGATCAACACCCATTGTTCCTTACTTCTTTGATAACAGAACAGAGAAAAGCAGAACCTTGTCCTTGCTCATGATCCAGCCTTAATGTGCTCAGAGAAAGTGGGTTCTAGATGATGCCTCATGATCCGACGAAACTATCCACCCCCTGGGAAAGGGTAGGCCCATTCGTTCTTACCTGTGGTTGACTTAGGAATGAAGATGTACCCAGTCTAGGCAAGATAGGGGAAGTCCTGGTAGAAATGTTCTGGGAAAGGAACGCCCTCAAGATAAAATAAAAGTGGTGAGGAGACTACCTCCTTTGAAAGCCATTTGGGGCCATGGGCAGGCATGGTGGCACACAGCTGCCACAGCAACTTTCAAGGCAGAAGCAGGACCCTTCGTGCCTAAAAACAAGGAAAACTGGCTGGGGGAGCTGGCTGAGTCAGTAGAGTGCTGCCATCCAGGCATGAGGACCGGGCGATCAGTCCTCTAAGGTGTAAGCACAGTGGAATGAATGCACCTGTTGTCTCCGCGCTGGGGAAGAAGAGTCAGGAAGATCAGAGACAGGACTGGCTTGCTGGGCAGCCAGGCTAACTTCATTTGCAAGTTCTAGATGGGATGAGAAATCCCATCTCCAAGAATTAGGTGCGGAGACTTGGGGAGATGGCTCAGCAGTGAGGAGCACTGGCTGCTCTCCCAGAGGATCTGGGTTCAATTCTTAGCACCCACATGCACGGCATCTCACAACCATTTGTAACTCAAGCTCCAGGTGATCCGACACCCTCTTCTGGGACCAGACAGCACGCATGTCTTACACTGGCATACATTCAGGCAAAACACTCATACGCATAAAATCAAATTAAAACAAATGAAGTTAAATTTGAATTTAAATTAAGGTGGAGGGTGATTGAAGAAGAATTCTGCTGACCGTCCCTGCACCCTGACACACGTGCCCCCACCCATGTGAACACGGACGTACACACATGCAGACACTCAGAGAATTTAGATCTAAAGGGCTGGTAAGATGGCTTACAGGGCAAAAGGACTTGTGCAGGTTTGGCGACCCGAATTTGATCCCTGGGATCTGTGATGAGAGAAGAGAGTCAACTCCCCAAAGTTGTCCTGACCTCACACACATGCCATCGCATGTACCCCCCACCTCCCCACCCCCCACTAATAAATAAAATAGACATTTAAAAAGATAATGGGAGCAGTTTTGGAAGGGCATCGTCTTTGGCGGTCTGACTGCCGCCCCACATCTAAAGGAAGAAGCACTGTGAGGGTTCTGGGAGATGGAGCAAGAGCCCCAGCGCCAAGTCCCAGTGCAGACCTCAGGACTTGATGCTTTGACGGGTGTAGATACTCTCGTTCAACATTCCGGACAGATTTTCTATCATGTGAAGCCAGTTGTAGCCCAGTCGCTGCCTGAGACAGTCCTACATGGCATATGCGCCTCTACTACCTTGAAGAAAGCCCCTCGAGGTTCTTGCTTGAATGCCAAAAACACATCACTCTATTGACATCCATCGCTCCGTAGCTACACTCGGAAGCCTTTTCTCAGCTTAAGAGACAGTTAGACGTTGACCTGGGTCTTCTTTATTTTTATTTTTCTTACATAATTTATCGGTCTATCTATGTGTGTGCTGGTCCCTGGGGGGGGGGGTGTACATGTGTGCGGGTGTGTAGGTGCAGAAGCCAGAGGTTGACATCAGTTTGCTTACTCAATGGCTTTCTATCTTATTAGAAAACCATGTGTGTGCGTATGTGTTACATTTTGACTTTGTATACGCATACCACTGTGCACATGTGGCCCTCAGAGGGTCCCAAGGATGGCACTCAGGTCATCAGATCACCCACCGAGTCATCTTGCTGGCTCCTCTCGATCATATTTTTTTTTTTTTTTTTGAGGTAACGTCTCCCAGTGAACTCCGAGCTTGCTGCTTTGGGTAGACTGACTGGCCAGTAAACCGTAGGGAGCTTTCTGTCTCCACCTCTCCAGCACTAGATATACAGCCATACGGGTCCTTTTCGCATGGGTGTTGGGCATCAAATTCAGGTCCTCATGTTAATACAGTAAGCATTCTACTGACTGAGCCATCTCCCCAGGCCCTGCGTTTAGTCTTCTCTCCTAGTGTTAGACATAGACCTTTCCTGGAAAACCTCACCAAAAAAAAAAAAAAAAAAATCCACATCATACGCCCAGGAGTTCATCGCAGGCTTAACAACCACTGGACAAGAGAAAGGATCTGGCCTGCAAGGATCTTATCTATGACAGATCCCTAGAGCTAGTCATCCTAGGGTAAGAGCCAGGAAGGCTGATGGTCAAGTCTAGATCCCTGAATGTTCAGGAAAAAAAAAAAAAGACTGCATTACCCAGGCTCCCTTGCAGCTATATGTAGCTATGAGAAATATTCTGCCCAGTAATAAGCCTAAGGGAGGTTGGGTGTTAGCTCACACTGGGGTCCTTAAAGTCAGGCCTATACCCTCCCCAACCCTTCATCCTCCAACCTGCTGCTTAAAACGGGCTGAGCATGGTGGCACATGCCTTTCATACCAGTGCTTGGGAGACATAGGAGAGGCAGGCAGAACTCTATGAGTTCAAGGCCTGCCAGGTCTACACAGTGAGGTCTAGTTCAGTTAGGGCCACACAGTGAGACTCAGTCTCAAAACAGAAGGCTGGGGAGGATGCTTTAGAAAGGGTCAAAAGCAGAAGACCTTGGGTTTCCACACTAACACTAGACCTCCCTACAGCAATGAGGGAGTGACGGTTCTGTCATGTTGGAACACTCTTACTCTGGGCTCTGGTGCTAACCGTAGCCCAGCTCTCTCTTCCCCTGTTGCTCCTGCTCCTTCTCTCCCCTCTCCTGATGTCTGATTTCTTCTCTGCTCCTTCCTCTTCCCCCTTCTCCTCCCGATTCTCATACTCCATGATCTCTTGCTTCTGCCTACCCTGCAGCTCCCTAGCCCTTTCTAAAGTGACAGGTGGCAAAACTGGCCTGCTGAGGACACAGGTAAGCCTCCTGCTATCCAGCCTGTATGGGCATGTCCCCATCCCAAGGGCTCTGCCCTGCCACAGATGTGTCTCCACCCACAGGAGTCCCTGGCCACATTCAGCTATGTGCCCTGACGGTGCCCTGCTCCCTGGGAGGAGACAGAGCACCAGCCAAGGTGCCAACCCGAGGCAGCCTCTCCTGTGGCTGATGCCAGTGCCCAGCTATGCCTATGGCTCTGCGGTGACCGCAGTGACGCCTGGAATTGGATGCTAGCCTGGGCTAGAGACCATCTGGCTGTGCCCTCTGGCTTCCCCAGAAAACAGCACTTTCGGATGTCAGGGTAGCTGGAGCCAGCCCGAGCTGGGAGCCGACCACGCCTGTTACCCTTCAGCCCCGGTTCCAAGCTGCCCAGGTGGGTGATGGTGGCAGGAGACAGCCCACAAACCACTCTGCAGGCCGCTGTGGCTTGCCCTCCAAGCTCTCCTGCCAGCCTTTGTCCCCGATCAGCCCTCAGTGACAGATGGTGCCTTGAAGCCAGGCACTGGGCTGGAGCCCAGGGGGACCATGTCAGCTGTGACAGGGTTTCCCTTTCATCCTCCAGCCTAGGGCTGGGGCAGCCCCAGCTCTTCACCTGGCTCAACAGGGCTTAACAGGCCTGGGACTGAGCTGCAGAAAGCCACATGGCAGAGTGGCAGCGGCCCTTTGGGAACCGAGGCCTGGCTGAGAGAAGAGATGACAAGACTCTGGGCTGAGTAGGAGAACACAGAGCAGCCATACTGGGTCCGTCTTCCAGCAGGGGGTATAGATGACAGACTAGGCTCTAGTCCCTGGGAATAGACGAAGGGCACTTGTTCACATCCAGGATGGGCGCAGAGCCAGTCTGGATGCCCAGAAGGCTTGTCCTGGGACCACCCCTTGGTTCTAGACATCATTCCCACTTCCCCACAGCCTCCAGCAAGCCAAGGTCCTTCGCCTGGGCTAGCTAGGCAGGGGAGGACGGCTTGAGCCGGCTGCTGGGAAAGGGTGGCCCAGCCTGGGCAGCGTCGGGTGCTGTGATGTCACATCAGAATTCTCCAAAGGCTTTCCATCTGGAGTCAACACCACCCCGGCAGCTGCTCCTCGTGTGGTGCCCCTCCCCAGCTTCGGGCTGGATCGAGTGTCTCTCCCCTCTGGAAGCCAAGCCTGGGACAGGCTTAGGAAGAACAGATTCAAAGACAGCTTTTCTCACAGAAGAAGCTCACGGCAGAGGACTGCTGGGGGGCAAGACAGCCCTTGGGTGAAAGACATTGGAGAAGTCACCTCTCTCTGTCTCTGTCTCTGTCTCTCTGTCTCGCTCTGTGTGTCTGTGTGTCTGTGTCTATCTGTGTGTCTGTGTCTGTCTGTCTGTCTGTCTGTCTGTCTCTCTCTCTCTCTCTCTCTCTCTCTCTCTCTCTCTCACACACACACACACACACACACACACACACACACACACTTTCATTCCCCACGCTCTCCTCTATGTTCTGTGACTTCTGTGTCCTTACGCTCTGCCCCATCACGAATGTCCTCTGCCCACCTGGTAAATTCCATTCGGCCTTCAAGAGGCCAGCTCAGATGTCCCTGACACGGGCCTCACGCTCTGCCTCTCTCCTCACGCACAGACTCATTAAGCCCCCAGCAGCTCCATGCACGGGCACGGCGTGCCCACTGCTGCGCTAGCAGATGGCCTCACAGCCACCTGTCTGTCAACCCTGCCAGCCAGCAGGGGCTCAAGGGCAAGCGAGGTGGTCTGGCGGAGCTTGGGAATGGCTTGTCTTCTCTAGACATGTGACCACCAGGGCCTGTCCTTAGGGGATACAGACAGGTATGAGTAGATCAAGCTCACCCTGGTGACAGGTTTGTCCTTGCTGAGGGTACATTGGGAGCACCGGCAAATAGTTACCGAGGGGACGCATTTAAACAGGCCTTTCCTCGGCTGGGGACAGAGCTCATTGGTAAGTTCTGCTCAGCATGCATCAACCCCTGGGTTCCTGATCCCTAGTAAAGCATGAAACTAGGCAGCACTTGGGAGGTGGAAGCAGGAGAATCAGAACTTCAAGGTCATCCTTGGCTACATAGCTAGTTCAAGACCAGCCTGTGCTACAAGAGACTCCATCTCAAAAATAAATACGTATTTTTGAAAAGATACTTATCATCATCTCTCTACAGTTCTCAATCCATGGGGATCTCTCCTTCATGCCCAGGAGTCATTTGAAATTGATCTTAGTTATAGAGGGAGAAATAAAATAAAAAAAAAAATCAAACTGTTCCTGTGAAATCAAAAGTACCCAGAAAGTTCCAGTATCCAAGAAGCCAATGACAAAAGCAAGGCCCGGGGATTCTGGGCGCCCCGCCCTCTCATCTGCCCAGTGCCACGCAGGGTGCTTAATCAGCCAGAGCCGAAACGTATGCTTTGGTTCGTGAGAAAGAAAAAAATGAGGTGACAGGTGACGAGGTGATGGACAAGAGAATGTAGCACAGTGATGGACTCGGGGGTCGTCCCGCCCAGTTCTAGAAAACCCGTGCTGGTGCAGAGGGCCTGGCGGGATTCTGTGAGAGGTCGTCTGTGACCCATGGCAGGGACTGGGGGTGGGGGGCTGTGGAAAGGCTGTTTTAAAGAGTTCTGTTGTAAAACTTGTCTTGGGGAGGCATGAACTCACGCCTGTTCACCCCAAATGTCTCCGGGCCAGTGAGATGGCGCCGTGGGTAAAGGCACTTGCTGCCTAGTCTGATGACCTGAGTTCAACCCCCAGGACCCACAGAGGGGAAGACTAGAACAGAGTCCTGCAAGTTGTCCTTTGACCTCTGCCGGGGTACCATGGCATGTGCGCCCTCCATCCCCACACACATACACACGCACATGTGTGCAAGCACACACCTACATCCGCATACAAGCAAATAAATGTGATAAAGAATAAAATTCCAGCTCGGAGACAATGAGTTAATTGTGCTTAATTACAGGAGCATGGATGATTCCAAAAGCAGCCACACGGCCAAAAGCCTCCCCTCCCCCCAGCACGGGGAGGGAGGCAGCCTCTGGAGAGCTGCTTGGATGGAAACCCCTTTTTATTACTGTCCCATCTCCCCCATACTCTAGCACCCCCATGTGTAGTTGGGGAGGGGGTTCAAGAGGATGTGAGTGGCATCTGCTGACTCCCTGGACTCCTCCCACGAGGAAATATTGATAGGCCCTACCTTGTTTGGCATAGGGTGGGGGTGCTCACAGGCAAGCATCTGATTGCACAGTGGTGACGGCAGTCTTGTGTCTGGAGGACAGAACTTCACAGCAAGGTTTTATCCCAGAGAGTCCCATTCCCATGTGTGTTTCAGATGGCCCTGCTTCACTAGAATGTTCCTACTGACTAGAACAGAGCCCTTGAAAGTGTTAGGTGACCAGTGGGGAAAACTCAGGGACAACTTATAACAAGCAGGACCTCACTCTATGTGATGGGAACGCAAAGCCAAGGCCGAGAATCATGCGTCTTCTTCTTGCTCCTCCAAACAAATTAAACATCATTTTAGCCAGCATTCTTTTTGAAGTTGACACTATCTGTGTGTGTGTGTGAGAGTGAGAGAGACAGAGACAGAGAGAGAGACAGAGAGAGACAGAGACAGAGACAGAGACAGAGATATGTTCCCCATAGAAGAGGACATCAGATCCCCAGAGCTAGAGTTATAGGTAGATGTGAGACGCCCAGCATGGGTTCTGGGAAATGAACTTGTGTCCCATGGAAGAGCAGCAAATGCTTTTAATTGTTGCACCATTTCTCCAGCCCCTACCGATCTTGAATTTGCTATGTAGCCAAGGATGACCTCAAGTTTCTAATTCTTTTGCCTCTACCCGCCGAGTTCTCAGATTATAGGTGTGTACCACCATGCTCAGTTTATGAGGTGCTGGAGATTGAACCCAGAGTTCCATGTAAGCTAGCCAAGCACTCTACCAGTGGGCTACATCCACAGCCCCTGCAATCGACACCGTCTTCAAAGTGTGAAAATAAACCAGTGACCTAACTTATTCTAAAAAGGAACTGTAAGTCCTAAGTCATTTAAGATACTGTCTTTGTGCTAAAACTTGCAAGGACACTCTAAGAAGCAGAAGTCCAAATGAACACACACTTTTTTAAAAACTTAATTATTTTTAATTTATATGTATCATGTTTTGTCTGTAAGTATATATAGGCACCGTGTGTGTGTGTGTGTGTGTGTGTGTGTGTGTGTGTGTGTGTGTGTGCCTGGTGCCCAGTGGTTATGGGCAGCCAAGTGGGAGCTGGTAACCAAACCTGGGTCCTTTGCAAAAGCAGCAAGAGCTATTACCCAATGAGACATCTTCCTGCCTCCCATAAACACATTTTTAAAGAAAAAGGATGGGAGCTGGGTGTGGTGGCTCACACCTTTAATCTCAGCACTTGGGAGGCAGAGGCAAGCAGATCTCTAAGAGTTGGAGGCCAGCCTGGTCTACAGAGTGAGTTCCAGGTCAGCCAAGAGTACATAGTGAGACCCTGTCTCACCCCACAATTCCACTCCACCTAGTAAAAAGAGAAAGAAAGAGGAGGGAGGGGGGAGGGAGGGAAGGAAGGAAGGGAGGGAGGGAGGGAGGGAGGGAGGAAGGAAGGAAGGAAGGAAGGAAGGAAGGAAGGAAGGAAGGAAGGAAGGAAGGAAGGAAGGGAGGAAGGGAGGAAGGAAGGAAAAGGGTAGATTGGAGAGCTGGCCCAGCAGTTAAGAGTGTGCACATGGTCTTTCAGGGGACCTGAGCTTGGCTCCAGAATTCTTGTTGGACTGCTCACACAGGGTGTAAGCTCTGCTCCAGGTTATCTGATCAATACCTCTGGCCTCTGCAGGCACCTGCATTCATGTGTGCATACCTACTCATACACCCAAACACATAAACATAATTAAAAATAAAATACAAAAGTTTTGAAGAGGAAGGAGGAAGGAAGGAAAAAAGAGGATGGGAAAGAAGAAGAAAGGGGAAAAAAATAAAAGAGGATGGCCATAAAATGCTTTCGCGTGGTATGGCCACCACATGTGAGACCAAGGCCAGTGCCCCGCCCCCTTGCCCTTGGGTCCTGCCTCAGGATGAACCTGGAGGGCAGCAGCCTCCCATCACCCTCTTGCACTCCCCTGCCTAAAGAGAAGTGGCCTCGTGCTAAAATTAACTACTGGCAAAGCAGAGGTGTCCCACACATGTGACACTGGCAGCCTGCTGGTGCTGAGGCACACCTGTTCGCGAGGCCTAAGGAGTGGGCGCCCCTGAAGGATGCTGGGCTACGGGAGCAGGTGGAGACGGGGAGGCACCTCCAGCAGCTGCAGCACCGTGCTCCATCCCCTTCCCAGCCAGTCCTGGGCAAGCCCAGAGCTCCACAGACCACACAGGTCTCAACCAAGAGTGAAAGCAGATGTGAAGGGGTTACCTCAACTAGCCAGGCCTGTTCCAGACTTCTTGTGGGGGCACAGAGCGAGGAGTTTGGGGGTAGACATGGAATCCCGTCGGGGTAATTGTGGCTGGGAAAAGTGTGAGCCTCACTCGCCATACTGGGGAAAGGGTCTAGGCAGGGCCACACTTCTGACACACACGCACACGCACATGCACACATATATGCGCACATGTGCACACCCACTGCAGATGAAGAAGTGCAGCTGTTTTGGGTGTGGTGCAAAGGTAAGCAAGGCTGACCTTGATACTGGGTATGTAAGTCTCCTCACCACTGCCCTGTCTTTACCATCTCCTGCTGGAGGCCTGCCTCCGCTGTCCCAACTCACACCCATCAGAACTTAGAGGAGCAAGCTTCATGATCTCTACTTTTTGTTTTCTTTATTTTAATTGGTGTGTGGGGGTGTTTCTGTGTGTGTTTGTGCGTGTGTCTATGAGTATGTAGGAGCTCGTACATAGGTGTGTGTGTGTGTGTGTGTGTGTGTGTGTGTGTGTGTGTGTGTGTGTGTGTGTTGAGGTGGGAGGCTGACATTGGGTGTCTTTCTCAATCACTCTCCACCTTCTATACTGAATCGGGGTCTCTCAGTTGAACCCAGAGCTGGCTGATTCGGCAAGGCTAGCTAGTCAGTTTGCCCTAATCCTCCGTCTCCTGAGCCCTGTGATCATGCCCACCAGGATTTCAGTGGGTGCTGGGGATCCAAAATTCAGTCCTCAGGCTTGCATGGAATGCACTTTACCCATGCCCATCTCCCTGACCCTTGTTTGTTGTGTTCTGTTTGATACAGGGTCTCATGTAGCTTAGGCTAGCCTCTAGCTATGTAGCTGAGGGTGGCCTTGAACTCTTCTCTAGATCCTCTTGCCTTGACCTCCTGAGTGCTGAAATTACAGGTGTGAACCACCATGCCATTTATGGATCAAACCTAGGGCTTCAGCCATGTAGGCAGCACCCTGCCAACTAAGCCAGGCTGCTTTCTAGAACATTTGACCCACTCTTGCCTCCTAACGCCTTACAACCTGGGTCTCCTTATCAGGCAGCCTCCAGAATGGGCCGCTCCTTGGCTCGTTTTAAAGAGAACACTCATTTATTGTCAGCTTTGGGGACAAGTGAGCAAGTGTAGCAAGAACATTCACAAACAGACACCCAACCTGGGGCCACCTGGGAGCCAACCTCCAGCTCAGAATTCCTCCCCTCTTTCTCCAACTTTGCGCTGTCACGAAATCTAAAAGGTTAAGTCACTGCATTTTTAACATTGTGTGCCTTGGCTGTTTGTTTGGGTGTCCATCTCCCCCAAGGGCAAGCCCTGGGTTTCCTTTTCTTTTATTGATCTCTGTGGCCCCAGGCCCCAGGCAGCATCTAACACACCATCCCAGAGAAGCATGAGGGCCCGGCCCACACCAGACCTGTCTGAAGAAGACGGAAAGTGTACCCTGTGAGCAGGATTATGAAATGACGGGATGACGTGAGGGGCTTTCGAAACCTGGAAAGGCATCGACCCACGTGAATTACAGCCCCTTGCTATTCTCGGCAGGCCTCCCTCGGAGACTCAGGCTTTGACCCAGGACAGCCAACCAGAGCCTGCAGTCAGCTGGGGACAGAGGAGCCCTGCAATACAGGCCTCTGCTGCCTCCTGGTGGCTGTTGGGACTTGACTGAGCGGAGGCAGCCTGATACTGCTCTTCAGAACTCTGCAGCAAGCCTTCAGAATTCACCACCCCAACAGGGCGCTATGAAAAGCAGAGAGAAGGGCATTCGGGGCCTTCCTTTTTTTCAGTGTGACTCAAGGGATGAGCTTCAGTGACCCCCTTCATCTTCCCGGGCGTCCATTTTCTTATCAGCAAAAATGAAGATGGATCCTGCTCCATGCAGTTGTTGTATAGAGTAAAGGAGAGCTGTATAAAATAAATGGAAGTTGTTGAATAAATCCTAAATACCCAAATGCTAGGTATTGCTAGGGAGTGGTAGCCCAGGTTGGCTTCAGACTCACGATGAAGTCGAGGCTGAGCTTGAACTTCTGACCCTCCTGCCTCCACCTCTGGAATGCTGGGATTACAGACATGCACCACCACACCCAGTTTATACAGTGCTGGGGACCAAACCCATTTGCGTTAGACAAACACAACCAGCCGAGTTACTTCCCCAGCTCCCATTGCTGCAATTAAAACGAAGATGCCCTCAGATACTCGTGTTCCCCACTCCTCCCTGCCTGCAGGATGCCTCTGCCCACACAAAGTCTACTCTTCTTTTCCCGAAGTACTGGAACTTGAACTCACACCTTGTGCATGCTGGGCAGTGGCACCACCGCTGTACTGTATCCCCAGTCCCAGCGCATGCTGTCTGGAGAGCTGAGATGGGATCTCTTGTCTCGGTTCTATACACCGGCCCTGGGGGATGCTCGGTGGTGCTGGCCGAATGAGTGACTGTATCATGGGTGAGCGCAACCTTCTTCTCAGGCTCTCCTATGTGCATGGTAAGTGAGCTGGCTTAGTGGATAAAAAGCACGTGTCGTCAGGCCTGGCGACCGGTGTTGGACCCCTGGGACCCACATGGTAGAAGGAAGCGATTTCCTGTGGGCCGTCCTCTGACCTCTACACATGTGCACACCCAGCCCCTCCACACGATAAATAATAAATGCAGTTTTAAACTTTTAAAAGATTTCTCTATATAATTCAAAACTATATTAAATATAATCACCCTTTGAGGGGGAGGGGGCTTATTTCATCTTACAGACATAATCACTTTTATAGCCACATAAAAACATATTAATAGGGACTGGCGGGACTAGCAGGGAAGAATTATAGCCTTCCTCAGTGCACAGCCTTCTCCTCCAGGTGCTGGTGACAATGAGTGACAGAGAGCTCCCTTTCTGCATGACTCACGACCCCCCCCCCCCCCCCCCCCGAGTTCACCCTTGCCTGGCAATGAACCTCACCCCAGGAGATCATTGTGAGCCCCACAGTTGCCTGGATAGCCACACAAGCAACATCTGACAGCAAGTGTGTGCCTGGCTCAGAAATGGAGAGGGGAACCCACCCACACCACCACCCAGGACCTCCCCACACCGGTACCTCCCCGGGCCAGGTGCCAGGGCTTTGGTCCTTGGGTGGTCTGGAAGCCCAAACCTTGGCTGCTTTGGGAAGGTGAGGTGTGAGGACGAAGACGTTGACTCACATCCATCACTGCTGCTGTCGCCACCTGGAGAAGGAGAATGGGGTCCATTCACGGGGCAGACGCATTTCTGTACCACGTCTCTTCCTTTTCTCAATTCTTCCTTAGTAACTTACGTTTTTGTGTGTGATTACAAAAGTCTACATTTACTATAGAAAATTTGGAATGTACAGAAAGTCTAGAGAGGGCCAAACCTACTCATAATGCAATCATTCATTTGGTAGATACCAGTGAGCGGGCCCCAGCCCCTTGGGATGAAGAGCACATCTCAGCCCACCCCAAGCATGCTCAGTCAAGGGCATCCCAGTGTCCTGAGACAGGCACTAAGGGTGAGTTGATGGGTTTCTTTCACGTTTTTCCTCTAAATATTATCTAAATATATATCTAGTATGTTTTGTTTGAGGGTGAGTGTGATGTATGTGAGGGTGAGTATGATGTATGTGAGTACATGTCTGTGTATGCATGTACAGGCATGTATGTGTACATGTCTGTGTATGCATGTGTAGGCATGTATGTGTACATGTCTGTGTATGCATGTGCTGCAGGCATGTGTGTACATGTCTGTGTATGCATGTGCAGGCATGTATGTGTACATGTCTGTGTATGCATGTGCAGGCATGTGTGTGTACATGTTTGTGTATGACTGTGCAGGCATGTGTGTGTACATGTCTGTGCAGGCACATATGGGGAAACCAAAGACTGATGTTAAATGTCTCCCTCAATCATTCCCCACATTTTTTTTTTTTTGAGACAAGGTCTCTCACTGAATCTGAAGCTCAATTCTGATAAATTAGCTGGTTGACATCTCCAGAGATCCTCCTGTCTCCACATCCTGAGTGCTGGAATTATAGGTATATGCCATCATGCCTGGATTTAAATATATATTTAACATATTATGTGTGTAATATATTAATATACATTCTAATATGATATATGTGTACTAGGAATCAAAGTCAGGCCCTCGTGCTTGAAAGGCAAGCTCTTTACTGACGGGGCCACCTCTAGAACCCCTCTTTTGTTTTGTGTTTTGATACGTGGTATCATCTAGTTCAGTTTCTGCCTCCACTCCTCCCCCAAGTGCTGGGATTACAGGCACGCATAACCATGCTTGGCCTCCATACCTAGTTATTTTAGGCACTGAGGTCATCCTGTGTCTCTTTAAGCTGTCTACCAAGAACATTCTATCATGCGTATTATCCGTTATTCTCTCATTTCCAATCTTTCTGTGATTCTAAATAATGTTGTGATTAAAATCCGCGTATTTATTTTTTATTATTTTTTTCAGCAAGTGCATTAGTCAGCGTTCCCAGAGAGGCCAAGATCGTAGCAGTTGCTCTGTCCTTGAGGCTGGGTGTCTCCACAGTCCCCCTATGGTGCTGGAGGCCTGGGGGGTACCAGAGACCCGAGGGTTCCTGCAGAGTGGCTGGTCTCCAGTCCTAGATGGAAGCCTGGAAATGCTAATTCTGGAATCACCGAAGGAATCGGCAGCAGCCATGATGGGGCGAGGCAACGTGACAGCAAGAGGGAGGCCGAATCGGAAACCTTTCTTCTTCCCTTTTATCTGGCTGCTACAAGAAGATGGGGCCCCTGAATTCGGTCACCCCACATCAATTAAGTCAAAACAAGCCCCCCACTGAGGCTCCCTGCTTGAGCAATTCTAAATTGTGACAAGGTGACATTTATAACCAGCCATCAGTTAGCATGCGACATTTCCATACACACATTGTAAAGGGCTCACATCTGCCCTTTCAGCCCCCACAGACCCCACTGTCACTGGTCCCTGTCCCCCTCCCTAGACAGCGTCCTTTCTGTTTCCATGCTGGGGGAGTACATTTAAATCTAATGCCACCTAAGAGAGAAGATGCAATATCTGTCTTTTCGTTCCCGCTTCTCTTTTCCTCTCTCCCTCCAGACTCCTTCCTTGCTCGTAGAGGTCTTTTCTATTTTCATACTCTGTATTTTCCCCCTAAGTCTAGATTCCACGTGTGACGCTTGTCTGACTGAGTCTGGTTTATCTCACTTAACACGGTGATCTTCAGTTCCATCCATTTCCCTGTGGTTGACATGATTTCGTTCTTCTCGGTGGCTGAATAAAACTCGGTTGTGTTCACACATAACCACATTTTCCTCACCAGTTCATCCGCTGCTGGGCATCTAGGCTGGATCCATTTCTGAGTTCTTGTGAATAGTGCTTCAGTAAACATGGATGTGCAGGTATTTCTGGGGTCTCCTGACTTAGACTCCTTCAGACCATTTCCTCTAGATTATTTTATGCTCAGCTTTGCTTGTTTTTCTAGTATATTTTCCTAGGAAGTGAACTATAAAATGAAATGAAAAACTACCAGAAAGAAACAAAAAGTACTGAATTTTATTATAAGTAAGGCTGGGAGTGTAGTCAGTGGTAAGTACTCACCTAGCGTGTGTTAACTCTGATCCTGTTTTGCTGCTCTGTTGCTGTGATAAAACACTGTCCAAAAACAACTTCGGGAGGCAGGGTTTATTTCACCCTACAGCTTACAGCCCATCACCGAAGGAAGTCGGGGCAGGAAGCTGGAGGTGGAACCTGAAACAGAGACTGCAGAGGTAGCCAGCTGCTTTCTTACTCTTCCTGGCCGGCTCAGCTTGCCTTCCTTTACAACCAAGGACCCCTGCCTAGGGATGGCACTGCCCTCTCACAGCCATCAGTAATCAAGAAAATGCCTCACAGACCAAAACGATGGAGGCTATGCCTCAGCTGGGGTCCCCTTCCCCCAGGGGACTCTAGTCTGTAGCAAACTGACAAAAATTAACTAGCACACCCCCGCCCCCAAAAATGGTTCTCTTTGATTGTAAAATAAGGCAACTATTTCAATACATAATTGACACAATACAGCAAGATGCAAAGGAAAAATAATAGTCATCTATAATTTACTACTCCTAAGTAATTTTGTTTGTTTGGGGGTCTTACGAGAAGGGGTTGTTATTTGGAGACAAAGTTTAGCCTAGAATCTGCTGTATAGCCCAGGCTGGCCTCAGATTCTTAGAGGGTCTATCTGGTGCTGAGATGACAGATGTGTGTTATGTCCCCAGCCTTCCAGTTCTGCCTCTGCTCTTAACTGGTGTCATCTTCATGCTGGTGAGGTCCCTGTGGTGCCCCCAGGAGGGAGGGCTGGGTAAGAACTCTGTCCACCCAGGGAAGTGTCCTGCCCTCACCTGGGAACTAGAGGAGGGCCATGGTGAGCAGCCACCCTCTGACTAGGTCCTGCTGCAAATCCACTGTGGCCCAGTGACAGTCCAGCCGTTGGGCTTGCAAGGCTTACTGGTAACACTTCTAAGGACTTCCCTGAGGACGACCTTGAACTCCTGAATCTCCGGCTTCCACCTCCCAAGTCCTAGCAGGTACCACACCTGGCTTAATAACAGAATATTTTCTAAAATTTCCCCCACTTTCCCACCAAAATAGATTTATTTATCTTATTGTCTAATACTTTGGATAGAGGAAAGAAACAATCCCTACTGGCCATTCTGACCACAGCAAGCTTCCCAGCATCTCCTTTAAATCCCACTCCCTTGGCCAATGTGAGAACTCCTGGGCTGCCTGTCACTCAAAAGGTGGGTGGGGGTGTGAAGATGTCATCCCAAGGTCCTGACTTTGGATCCCAGCAACCATGTAAAAAGCTGGGCAACGTGGTACAGGTTTGTAATCCCAGTGCCAGGAGGCAGAGACAAGCAAATTCCTGGAGTTCACCGGCCAGCCCTGACTAATCAGCAAGCCCCAGGTCCTGGCGAGAGACCCTGTCTCAAAAAAACAAAGTGGATAGCTCCTCAGAAACAATATGGGAGACATCTGGCTGCCACATTCACAAAGTGTATGATCATGAGCATGTGTGCGCGCGCGCGCGCACGCGCACACACACACACACACACACACACACACACGAGCAAGAGAGATGGTTGACACCTTGGGGAGGATCTTTGACACTACTCCCTTTACCTACCACTGGCTCTGACACATCTCCTTCCTCATCAAAGAGTGTCTGCTGTCTTTCGGCATCGATGGACTGATAGACATCAGACACGGAGTTGGCACAGAAACCAGGCCGGCTCGTCAGAGAATCCTTGCCTGTTTGTCCAATTCAAGGGCTTCGGCTTGGTTGGGTTTTTATTTTGCTAATCCTGGTGAGAAGGAAGAAGAAAAACTAGAAGAAGCAGAAGAGAGACAGGGAGATCAAGGAGAGAGAGAGAGAGAGAGAGAGAGAGAGAGAGAGAGAGAGAGAGAGAGAGAGAGAGAAAGCGAACGGAGGAGAAGAGGGAACGAACAGAGAGGAAGAAGAGGAGGAGGAGGAGAAGGGGGAGCAGAGAGGAAGAGGAGGAGGATGGAAGGAAGGGCAAAAGAGGAAGGCTCTCCGCTCCTCATTTCAGTTGTCAGGCCCTTAGCTTGCCCCATAGTAGAGAAAGCCGGTCTGCGGGACAGAAAGCAAGAGCCCCAGCTGGGACTCACGGGGACCAGAGGCAGCTAGAGACCTAGAGCAGTCAAGAGCCGTCAGGCTGCTTATCACGCTGCCTTGGTATTGTTCTCCGTGTGCACACAGCCAGAGGGAGAAACAGCAGCTTCTGGTGATCTCAAGTGTGTGTGTGTGTGTGTGTGTGTGTGTGTGTGTGTGTGTGTGTGTGTGTCGGGGTGTCACTAGGCACTGTGGGCAGAGAGGAAGGTTGGTTACATTGTAAGAAAACCTGACCTGAGGAGGCTCCTTGAAGAAGGCGGTAACAATTTTTGTCTCTGAGATTTATGGCTGTGAAAACATAGCTGAGATGCCCCTCTCTCTTCCCTTCCCCCAGGGCTCAGTGTGTCCATTATCTGGGATCGGCACATGTGATCGGCCCTCACAGCAAGTGCTCTGAGGGTGGGGGAGCGCTTTGCCCCGCAGTCACCCCCACACCCCCTGTGTGTCTGCACTTGCATTACCTGGGACTTGTATGCGACAGACCTGCCCCGCAGTCACCCCCACACCCCCTTTGCGTCTGCACTTGCATTACCTGGGACTTGCATGTGACTGACCTGCCCCGCAGTCACCCCCACACCCCCTGTGCGTCTGCACTTGCTCTGGATTCTGACTTGCTACTTACTCAGTTTCTTAGCAACTCTGAGACCCCTGGCCACCCCTTAGCCCTCCCAAACCCCCAAGACACGCACTCTGCCAGCCTTTGGTGCAGTATGGGAGACAAAGAGCCACCACCCCAAATCTCAGAGCTACCCAAGTGACAAAATGTAGCGTTTCATCCTCACACCATCAACTGTTCACTGAGCACTCATAACGAGACAGTCTCATTAGACATGCACCTATGATTCATTTTCAGAACATCCCAGTAGGATGATAACTGTCACCCTAGACAACTCCATGGACTCTCAGTGCACAAAACCCCTTCTCAGGGATCATCCTCCAGTACACATGGATGCAGGCGTCTCTTGGTTATGGTTTATAGATTAAGACAACAGAAACCACTAGAGCTAATGGAGAAGTGATTCTATTAAGAATTGCTAAAGGGCGGACGTGTAGCTCAGTGATAGAGCACTTTCCACTACTCATGAAGCCTGAGTCCAATCCTCAGTCTGGGAGGAAAGATTAGAAAGCTCCTGGGTCAGAGGGATAGAAAAACAGGCTGGTGGGCTTCCAGAAGACTCCTAGGAGCCCACTGCGGAACTGGCCTGGCACGGGGACTGGTTCCCATGCCAGCTCCAGAAGTGAATGCCCCTAGTGTCCTTGTGTTAGCAAAATCACTGCCCCAGCTGCCTTCACACACAGTGGGTTCAAAAACCTGAACCTGAGCAGCCAGGAGATGCAGGTTTCTAGATTCTTCTTAAGGTGATACTCTCAGGGTAAAAACAATGGGGGGTCTCCCAATAGATCTGGCCAGCCGCAAAGAGGTCTTCCCAAAGTGAGGTATGTCCTTAGTGACAGTCTCTACTGACACCTGACACAGGCTGAGATAATCAGGCTCGTCCTTTAAGAATATGGAGGGGCTGGGGAGGTGACTCAGTCAGTAAAGTGCTTGCTGCTCAAGTATGAGGACCTGAGTTCAAATCCCCGACAGCCATATAATAACCAGGTGTGGATGCATGATGTCTGTCTGTGGATGCATGTCCCTGAGGGGTAGGGGTAGAGACGGACAGACCTTGGGGCTCACTGACCAGCTAACCTAGCTGAATCAAGGAGCAACAGGTTCAGTGAGAGGTCCCGTCTCAAGGAAAGTGGAGAGAGATGAAGGAAGACATCAGATGTCAACCTATGACCTATATCCCTGAACCCACAAGTGCATAAACCATAGAACATGTATAACACACAGACACAGACAGACACAGACACACACATAGACACACACACACGGGGGGGGGGGGGGGGGGGGGAGATCAGGGCTGGGAATATATATTAGTTGGTACAGTTCTTGCTTCGCCTGCACCTCAGGTTTGAGCTCCAGCATCACATAACTGGGCACAGTGGTGCATGACAATAATCCCAGCACTTTGCAGGTGGAGGCAGAAGAATCACGAGTTCAAGGTCATCCTTGGCTACATAGTAAGTTCAAGACCAGCTTGAAATACATGAGACTCTGGCTAAAAAAAAAAAAAAAGAAAGAAAGAAAAAAAAAAAAGAATGTGGGCTAATGTCCAGAGAGGTAAAGACTAAAGATCCCAAGCTGTGAGCTTACTTTGGCAATAATCTAAAGCAAGGGCTGGAACTCCAGGTTTTGTCTAGGGCCAGGGAAGATGCGGGCTTTGCTATCAAGCCTCGTCCAGGCCAAGGGAGCTTCAGAAACATTGATGTCAATTTGACAAAACAACTTCATGCCTGTTAACCTCAATAATTAGAAATGAGGTCTGGCCAGATGTGATAGTACACAGCTGTAATCCCAGCAGTGGGGATGTGGAGGCGGGAGGATCCAAAATTCAAGTTCATCCTCAGCAATATATCAAGTTCATGGCTAGTCTTTTCCTATGTGAGGCCCTGTCTCAAAAAAAAAAAAAAGTTTAATCTGGGCATAGTGACACACCCCTTTAATCCCAGCACTCGGGAGGCAGAAGCAGGCAGATCTTTGTGAGTGAGAGTTTGAAGCCAGCCTGGTCTACAAAGCAAGTTCCAGGACAGACAGAGCTGTTACACAAAGAAACCCTGTCTTGAAAAACCAAAAGAAAACAACAACAAAAAGCTACATTAGTGAAAGTCCATTACAGAGCAGAAAAATTAAAGTGACCCCAAAAGGGAGACACGGAGATTAAAATATTTGTCTATAATAATATCAGTAACTTCTCCAACGCTGGCCCTGCATTGATAACATGGGGTTTAACTGCATCAACCTTCTTTCAAAATGAAGACATGAAAGCCATACTCAAAAAAACAAAAGCCAAAAATCTCCTGCTGCATGAGCACTGAGGATCATTATTGTGCCATTACAAGCTTCTGTAAGCACGTGAACCCAAATGCTGGAGCAGGCCTTCTAGTCTGTAAGAAATCTTCATAAAAGAGGGCCCCATCCAGCCTCTGAGGGGCAGTCCCCAGAGAAAGCCCGTAATTCTCATAAAAGCTGAGTGAATTTGGCAGAGAGCCCAGCAGAGGAAGATCTCCCTACCTCACAGCTGCCGCGACACCCAGGACCTAGGGCAGTCCTCAGGGCTCCAGCCAGGCTGGAGTGGTGCCCAGCTCACCAAGCTCCAGGCTCTCTGCCTAATCATCTCATTTTATGGCATTCTCAGAAGCATCAGAATATGACATTTGGAATTTTAGGGACTTTAGCACCGAATATGAGCAGCGATGCACAGAAGGTTGGTCCAGGACACACTGGACCTGGACTTCCTGGCTGGCTCTGCCAGAGGTTAAGTGACCTTCCCTACCTCAGAAACCAGGCACCCAAGGGCCTTCTAATGAATCGCTTGCTCCTCTAAGCTAGTCAGAGGCAGTTCTGATCTTTGACACTGATGAGGCTATCGTGAATGGCACTTTTATCTCCTCTGCAGATAGGAAAATCAAGCTTGACCTATGTTTAATAGTTTGCCCTGGGCCTCCACACTAGTCACTAACTGGAGGCAAGATTGCAGCCAGTCAGCCTGCTCCCTTATCTCCCCCTTTCCATTGCACTGGCTGAAATTTTAGCATACCAGCCTTGAGGATTCAAACCCTTCTGGTATGGGGTGAGGGATGGTGTAATAGGAATCTTAAATATTGCTGGTGGAAATGCAAACTGGTAAGGATGTTGGGGTGAGAGTATTCTCCAGAGAAGCAAAACTCACAGGACATATGCTTATACACGGATGTGTTACAGGACTGGGCTCACACAACTCTGCTGGGTGAGAAATCTTACCATCTGCCGCCTGCAAACAAGTGAACCCAGGAAACCAGTGGTATCATTCAGTGCCTGGATGAAAGCCTGGGAACTAGAGGAGCCCATGGTGATGGCCAAACTCAATCCAAATGCCTGAGAACCATCTACCTCCAAAGTCCTGGTCATTGTCTATGTCTGGAGACACCCAGGTTCTTCTCCAGCCTAGACCTCTTCACTGAACTTTAGATTCGAAAGACCCAGTTGCCAGACGGGAGCCTGCCACGGCCCAAACTTTTCATTCCAATTCCCGCTCTAACCCATTCCACACCACGTGTTCTTAGCACATGGGACCGCCAGTCACCCGCTCATGAACTTGGACGTCAGCTGGACCCGCCCTGCCCTCTGCCCTGTGTGTACAGATCCTTTAGCTCTATACAGCATAAAGTTAAAGCTGTCGTTTTACTTTCAAACACGTCTTCAACTCATTCCTTCTCCCATCCTCATCCCCACAGCCTGTGACGGGCTGGTAACGTGGTCCAGGCTGTCTCATTCAGACTGGTGCTTTCCCACTCGTTTGAAGTCAGGTGTGTCTGTGTGGTTTAGCCAATAACATGTGAGGGGTAAATGCATACTGTCTTAGCCAGGGCTTCCATTGCTGTGAAGAGACATCATGACCACGGCAATGCTTATTTATTTATTTACTTATTTACTTATTTATCTTTTAGGTGCATTGGTGTTTTGCCATGGGTGTCGGGTCCCTGGAACTGGAGCTACAGACAGTTGTGGGCTGCCATGTGGGTGCTGGAAATTGAACCCAGGTCCTCTGGAAGAGCAGCCAGTGCTCTTAACCGCTGAGCCATCTCTCCAGCCCCCATGGCAACTCTTATAAAGGAAAACATTTCATTGTGGTGGCTTGCTTACAGTTCAAAGGTTCAGTCCATTATCAGCATGGTGGGGAGTATGGTGATGTGCAGGCAGACATGGTACTGGCTACATCCTGATCAGAGGGCAACAGGAAGTAGACTGACCGTCACACTGAACGAAGCTGGAGCAAAAGAGACCTCAAAGCCCGCCCCCACAGTGACACACTTCCTCCAAGACCACACCTATTCCAACAAGGCCACACCTCCTTATAATGCCACTCCCTATAAGATTATGGCAATCAATTACATTCAAACTACCACACACACACACACACACACACACACACACACACACACACACACGCACACGCACACATGCACACATCCAAATTCCCTCCCACAGCCTAAGAAGCAGGGTGTGATCTGGACCCTGTCTATCCCTGAATGGTTTTGCCCCTGCCTCCCCCACACTGTCTCCCCACACTGCCCCCCCACACTGCCTCCCCCACACTGCCCCCCCACACTGCCCCCCACACTGCCTCCCCACACTGCCTCCCCACACTGCCTCCCCACACTGCCTCCCCACACTGCCCCCCCACACTGCCTCCCCACACTGCCTCCCCACACTGCCCCCCACACTGTCCCCACACTGCCTTCCACACTGCCCCCCCACACTGCCCCCCCACTGCCCCACACTGCCTTCCACACTGCCTCCCACACTGCCCCCCACACTGCCTACCCCACACTGCCACCCCACACTGCCCCCCACACTGCCTACCCCACACTGCCTCCCACACTGCCTCCCCCACTGCCCCCCCCCACTGCCTCCCCACACTGCCCCCCACACTGTCTCCCCACACTGCCTCCCCCACACTGCCCCCCACACCGCCTCCCCACACTGCCTCCCCCACACTGCCCCCCACACCGCCTCCCCACACTGCCCCCCACACTGCCTACCCCACACTGCCACCCCACACTGCCCCCCACACTGCCTACCCCACACTGCCTCCCACACTGCCTCCCCCACTGCCCCCCCCCACTGCCTCCCCACACATTCTAATCCGGGACTTTCTGCCACCTGCTGTTGGAGACCCTGAGCTCTCTCCTGCCTCGGGGCATTAGCACTTGCTATTCCTTCTGCCCAGATGCTTTTCCACAACACCATCTAGGTAGGTCTCCTCCATGGTTTCAATGACACTGCTCAGGGAGGGCACCTGGCCACCGGGCCACCGCTCCCGTCCAGCTCAGTTCCTGGATTCTTATCACAAGGGGAAAGCGCGTTCCTTTCACATTTACTTACTCACTAAGCTGCACGCCGTACAGAGGCCACGTCAGCGCTTGGTAAATATTTTTAATAGGACAAAGCCGGAAAGCAAAGACAGTTTCAGAACGCAGCGTGTGAAGTAACTGTCAGTGGTGGTTCTGGAGCTGGGAAATGTCACTGACCAACTCTGAGGCCTGTGGCCCAGACTCCTCTCAAGTTCCTCACATTCCCCAGAAGCCATATTGCTTTCTTCCAGCAGGCTGGAAGTTCTCTAGGAGGCTCAGGTGGGAGTCTGTTCCTCACTGGACTCTGACAGCACACTGGTGTCAGGCCTGCCTGGCCCAGGTCCAGTCAGTGCTGAGAACCAGGCAGCCCTGTGGAATGGAGGAGGGCAGGCAACAGCTGCCGCCATCATGGTATGGTTGGCTGTAGGGCTATCCCAATAAGTCTTAACAATAAAAGCCCAGAGTCAGATGCTAGGGTGAAAGCTGATAGATCGGAGAAGCAGGGCAGCCAGCCACTAGAGACTTCTTACCTCTAGGAATCCTCAGACCCAGTCGGCCATCCTGTTTCTATGAATCCTCGGATTAAATAGGCTGAGATCCTGTTTCCACCCGCCTTATATTCCTGTCTCCACCTCCCTAGGGCTGGGATTAAAGATGTGAGCCACCACCTCCTGACTCTGTTTCTCTTTTAGACTGATTCAACCTCATGTAGCCCTGGGTGGCCTTGAACTCCTGATCTTCCTGCTTCCTTCTCCCAAGTGCTGGGATTAAAGGTGTGGGCCACCACTGCCCAGCCTCTATAGGTAACTAGTGGCTGACTCCACCCTCTGATTCCCAGACAAGCTTTGTCAGAACACAAACAAAATGTCACACAACAGTTGGCAGCTCTCTAAAACAGTACAAGGTCAAAGTTTCCAGTGCCCACAGAGAGAAATTTGTGGAGATCCCATTCTAGAATTTTCTTCCCGCTGCACTATTGGTATCACCAACCCTAGCCTCAGACGACTTATTTCCAATCATCCTCTCTATCATCACTGATGACACAGATCCCATCTGTTTATCCTCTCTCCTCCCAACACTTCTGGGGGCACAGAGGACACATGTCATCCTCATCTCAAAGACAAAGGGACAGTGGCCCAGGGAGGCCAGCCTCTATAGGTAACTAGAGAGTCTCTTCCGGGATCACATCGTGAATTCACCGGTGAACTTGAATTCAAATTTAGAGACCCAAAGGTTCTGTCTCCTCTTCCACCAGAACCCACCACGCAAGGGACAGCGTTAGGAGTCACATGACCTCTCTCTGGTACTTAGTCTAACCTCTGTCACCTGCTCTTGGCACCCAGGGAGTTGGACTCTTTGCCTTGTGGCTTGTGACCTTGGATTCAGAAGAAGGAATTTAGCCTGGCAAGCTACCTGCCTCAGCTAAGATCCCTGGGAGGCAGCTCTTGTTTGTCCAATCTTCCTGCCCACCCTCCACCCCCAAACCCTGATTACTCTGCTTGCCCAGCTCATTTACCAGATCTCATAGCTGGCCCAACCCACAGCACCCACCCAGACGGCACCCCATCCTCAAGCAATGAAGGCTGAGGACCCAGGAACCCAAGCTAGCCTCCCTTGGTCCCGAGTCCTGAGTGGAGCTCCCAGGTCCCTTCACTTGTGTGAGGCAGTCACCAGACAGGCCCCCTCAGGGGAAGGAGCTTCCCGCCAGGGCAGATCAGAGATGACCTCCTGGAGCTGGGGAGATGGTGTGATTAAAATGCTTGCCACACAAGTTAAGAACTGGAATTGGGAGTTTGAATCCCCAGAACCCATGTAGTGACATCTCACCGCAATTCCAGCCATGGGAGGCAGAGACAGGGGATCGCCAGAGCAAGCTCCCTAGCAAGATTAGCCATATCAGTGTGCTCTGAGTTTGGTTGAGGGACCATGCCTCAATGAGTCAGGTGGAAAAGTGATAAAGGATGACTCCCAGCACCATACACACACGTACACACACATACACTCTCCTCTCTCTCTCTCTCTCTCTCTCTCTCTCTCTCTCTGTCTCTCTCTCTCTGTCTCTGTCTCTCTCTCTCTCTCTCTCTCTCTCTCTCTCTCTCTCTCTCTCTGTGTGTGTGTCTTTCTCACACACACACAATATGGGGGTGGGGCAGGGTGGGAAGAAGGGCTCCTCCTCATTTAATTTCAGCACATGGGAAGAATATAGGGGGGCTTAGGAGAGAGCCTGGGGGTGGGAGACCACAGTCGACTGAATGTTTGCCTAGTGTTCAAAAATTGCTGGGTCCCACACTGAGCACCACATAAATGGGGTGTGGTAGCACACCTCTGTAATCCCAGCACTCAGGAAGTAGAGACATCTGTAATCCCAGCACTCAGGAAGTAGAGGCAGGAAGGTTGGCTGCCCAAGGTTATCCTCAGCCTGGCTTACAGAAGACCTAGTCTTTAAAAAAAATAGAAGAGGAAAAGCTGAGATTTGCTGAGCATTTCTTTTTACAGGCCATCCAAGCAGTTCCAAGCAAAAGCTAGCAGAATGTTCTCCATGTGTCAGACCTGAGCAGCTCTGTCAGGAGCAAGGCTCCCCACTCAGGGGCATTCCAAGTCCACTCCCTAACTCCAGCACCCCTGTACACTGTTGTGATGGTGGGTGCGGTTTCAATTGTTTCTTTTTTAAATTTTTGTTACATTTATGTTTATGTACGTGTGCTTGCCTGAATGCCATAGTATGTGTGGAGGTCAGAGGACAACTTGTGGGTACCTCAAACTTAAGTCCAGGTCCACAGGTTTGGCGGCAAGCACCTGTGAGACATCTTGTCCACCCGTGGTGGTGAATTTGAACACTTGCCATCCCCCTATGGCAAAGAGTGGTCAGGCATCTCAGAGAAGAAAGGATATGTTTTGTGCTTCTGCTAGGGCTTCCAATAGTTCTTCTAAGACGGGTGAGATCATTGTGCTTTCTCTCCCTAAGTCAGAGTGTCTCAGTGCAGACTTAGTCCTTGGGCTCATCTGCTCCGAGGGCCGTTCTTCCTGGAATGTGCAAAGGCTAAAATAGTGTCCATTGTTAATTGCGCAGGCCCGAATTAAGAAAGTGAGGGCCAGCGAGATGGCCTAGCAGGTAAAGGCTCTGGCCACACACACCTGGGGACCTGAGTTCAATTCCTGGACCCCATGTAAAGGTAGAAGGAAAGAACAGACTCCACAAATGTGTGTGGCCTCCACATGCATACCATGGCACATGAGCCCACCTTATACACACAATAACAGTATTACAAAAAATTGAAGTACATCGGGCCAGATGTGCTGGCACAGCTGCAATCCCAGAGTCTGAGGCCAGCCTGGGCTACACAGCGACCTCCTGCCTCAAGTCGTATCTAGAAGATGACCCAGGAGAAGGGTTCTGACATCTCCTCTGGGCAACACCAGTGTGCCGCCAAGCTGAGAACCACACCTTTAACTTGAGTCCCTCCCCCCACTTATTTTTTTTTCAACAAAGAAAATAGTGCTGCCTGCAGCTAATGGCAGATTGACCCTGCCTCAGCACTTGCCCTGTCTTGCTTAGAGAGTGACCTTCTTGGGTTAGTCACATCTGGGCCCTAATTTCTCAGTGTATTGCCGGAGAGAATAATGAGAGGCATTTAGAGAGAGTTTTCACAGCCAGGCCAGGAGTTCTTACAGAGTTCTTTCCCTACCTCGGGGTTTCTCATCACAGTATTGTTTCTGTGGGGAAATCGATCCAATTTTAATCTTTTTCACTTACACCACCTTTTCCTAGAATATAACCTGCTATGAATTCGAACAATACCTGCTTTTTTTCTTTGCTTTGCTTATGAATGTGCGAGTGTGGGTGTGAGAAAAGCTGGAGTTCCCTAGGACAGGGCAGGGCCCAGGACTTGGAACAGCCTGGGAAGGTGGTGGGGGTGGGCTGTGGTCGGTGCTCAATGTGGGTAGCTGGGCTATTCTGAGCCTCAGCTTGGTACCTCACCCACCATAGGCACCACCTCAATAAGCTGCTATCTGGGGAGACCAGGGCCTCAGCTGATAACCAGGACTGAGGGGTTTCCTGCAACGTAAGACAGCGCAGAGCTTACCGCCTTCATGTTTACCTCCTGAATGCCTGGCAGTGGTAGAATCCAGCTGACCTCCTGAGTCCTGGTGGCTCCTCAGACAGAAATGTGGCTGCTGGGGGAGAGCTGGTACTCTTACAGAAGACCTGGGTTTGGTTCCCAGCACCCACACCAGATAGCCTACAATTGCCCATAACCCCAGTTCTGCTGGATCTGATGCCCTCATCTGGCCTCCAAAGGGACTTGAACTCACACCGACACGTAGACAAGCAGGCAGCCACACAGACACATAAAATAAATATTTAAAATGAAAGAAAAAAGAAATGAGGTGGTACAGACTCCTCTGTGCCATGAGACGCTCAGGCATCAGCTCTCAAAATCCAAGGCCCACATCCACTTCTGCTGGGAGTCTCTATACGCCCGAATGCCTGTGGCGAAGGCACCTGTTTATCCCTAGGTCCGCGTCACATGTGGAATAACTGGGGCATTCACGGGCCACCTCAGAGAGTTTGATGTCAGTGTCCTAGAGCAGGGAACAGACAGGCAGGAAACTTCTCTCCTATATGTGAAACAAAATGTCGCTCTTCGATGTGTCTGATCCTCTGAGGTTGTCTTAATCAAAAACATTCCCATTTTTTTTTTGACCAGGAGGATTGCTCAGTGGTTAGAACACTTGCTTCATGAGCCTGAAGACCAGAGTCTGGGTACCCAGAGAGAACCCATGTAAATACTGTGTGGCTGTGGCAGTCTCCCTATAACTCCAGCCTCCGAGAGCAGGCAGGGGAACCCCTAGGACAAGTTGGCTAGCGAGACAAGTCATAGCTTCAAGCCCTGGGTCTGACTGAGAAACCCTGCCTCATTGAATAGGTGGGTGTCTTAGTCAGGGTTCCTGCAGCTGTGATCAAAAGCAGATTGGGGAAGAAAGGGTTTCTTTCAGCTTCCACCTCCCAGTGACAGTTCACCGTGAATGGGCGAGGGCAGGAAGAACTCAGGCAGGAACTGATGAAGAGGTCATGGGGGAACACTGTTCACTGGCTTGCTGCTCATGATTTACTGTCTGCTTTCTTACAGTGCCCAGGATCACCTGCCAAGGGTTGGCACCGCCCCCAAAGAGCTGGGCCCTCCCACGTCAGTTGTCAATCAAGAAAATGCCCCGCAGGCTTGCTCACCGGCCAATGTGATGAGGGCATTGTCTCAACTGAAGTTCCCTCTTCCCAAAGGACTCAGTTGACATGAAACCAGCCAGGCCTGGGAAGATGAGTCTCAGCATCAGACTCGGCCCTCCATATACATACACACATGCACACCCACACACCCACACCCACACACACACACACACACATACACACACACACACACACACACACACACACACACACACACACACACACACACACACCATGAAAATAGGGAGAAAAAAAGGGAAAAATAAATAATAAAATCTTTAAAATGGCCCCCTAGAGAAATCAGACATTTTGCTGTGTTAGTTGGTGGAAAACAGATTATAGTGTCTTCACGGGAATTCTACTTATTTTTTTTTTTGTCTCTCTTCTGGGGATTTTGTTTGTTTGTTTGTTTTTGAGTGAGCATCTCATGTGGCCTGGCCTCAAACTTGGTATGTAGCCAAGAATGACCTTAAACCCCGATCTTCCTGCCCCCACCTCCCAAGTGCTGGGGTGACAGACATTTGTCACCCCACTTAGCTGGAGAGTCCTAATGTATAAAGTCCAACCACTCATGTCTTTTTTTTAGACTTCTTTTATGTGTGTGAGTGTTTTGCCTGCATGAATGTCTATGTATCACAGGCATGCAGTGCCCAAGCAGGCCAGAAGAGGGCACCAGATCTGGAACTGTAGTTTTGGATGGTCATGAGCTACCGTGAAGGGGCTGTGAATCAAACCTGGGTCCCCTGTAAGAGCAGTCTGTGCTCTTAACCCCCGAGCCACCTCTCCAGCCACGAGTTCGGCTCACTTGTAAAGGGTAGGATGCGGGTACCCTTTGCCCGGTCACTCTTCTTTCCCAGCTCTCCCCTGGCTCTGGACCTCTGAGGCCCAGCATCAGATGGTTTCCTTGCCCACCCTCCCTCCCTATCTCCCGGTTTGCTTCTTTGGGATGTGAGAACTGCTTCCTCCTCGTAGCTGCTGAGGAGGTTGGAGGATCCCCTTGTCCCTGTGGGCTTGTCTTACCTGGCCAGGCCTGTGGCACTCAGGGCCAGCCACGTTTACTCCCTAGAATCTAGGATCGAGGGAGTAGATGTCTAGCAGGAAGTGTGTTCTGTTTCCAGAAGGTCACGAAAAGCCTGATGCTTTCATGTGGAGAGAGAAGTATTGAGTCCATGAACAGGGAGGATTAAAAGGGACAGCCTTATTTCCGAGACTATTTCTACCTTAGCCAGTCAGGAGCTGGGGTCAAAACCTTGACCCCTGGTTCCATGCATCCCTCCCCATGTCCTTCTTTCCTAGGCCACCACTGGTGGCCCCATCTGCCACCATCCCACCTTGATGCCCATTGCCCTCACAGCCACCTTCTGGCTGGACACCAAACCCAGGCCCTTGCTGTCCCACTGAGACCCTCTGCCCTCCTTCTCCAGCTCCCACTGAACTTCAGAGTGGCCAACACCTGCATCCTCAGGGACGTGGAAGGAGAGCTGGCCTCCTCCCCACAGCTTCCCAAGAACCCCGTGTTCTCACCCCCATCTCCAGTTTCCACCTCGGCACCCCTCCCCCTTCGTCCTCGACCCAGAAGTGTCTTAGGCCACGTTTGAGTGGGGCTCTCAGGAGAACCAAGTAAACAGTGGTTTCCTCACATTCCTGTCAGCCTTTGTTTTTTAAGACTGAAGAGTCTAAACTGGAGAGGTCCCCCCTCTCCCTCCCCACCCCTTGGCTCTTGCTTTTGACCTTGGGGTTAAGGATGTGGCTGGCCCAGATTGCTGGGTTTACACAGCATTTCGGATTGGCCTGGTTGGCCTTCAGGGGTCTCCTCCATTGTCCTGACTTGCCTCTACTCTTGCCCAGGAGTGAGAACTGGCTGCAGGACAAGACAGGGCCCAGGCTGTAAGAGCAAAGCTGCACCACGGATAAACTCTGTGCTTGGCCACTGTGCTGACCTTCTCACAGCCACGGCCACAGATGGCCTCCAGGGCAGCCCCTCCGGCTCTGCCCACAACTGTCCCAGCCAAGGGAGCTGGCTTCTCTTCTAGGATGTGTGTGGGCCTCAGGGGAGGGCTAGAACAATGCCAGGCCCCTTATCAACAGCTAATCCCGGCCTGGCAGGCTCTGGGACTTCCCTTCTCAGAAACACCCACTCTTATTTTAACACATGGCATGTTCGCTTCTGACTCAGCCCTAATTGCAGACAGAGCAGAGACAATCCCTCCCTAGAGCCACAGCCAAGAGCAAACACCTTCAAGTCCTCCAGGAATGGGCCTGGCTTCCTTCTGCCTTTGTCAGAGGGCTCCCGGGGCCACAAAATGGAGGGGCCGAAAGCAGAAACCCCAGGAAGAAATCATCAGCTTCCACCTCTCTTCCAGGGTTCCGTTCACCGAAGCCCAGCGAAGGCAGCTCCAGTTCAGAGCCACACAGCCGTGGGATTCCAGAGCCAGTCCTGTGTGCCTATCCTCTACGCTTCTCAGGGGGCTGAGGAGGCGGGAAGGAAACTCAGACATTGTTGTTGAGGTTGTCTCCATTCGTGGCCGGCTTCCATACTTTCTTAGGACTTGCTCCTTCTCAGGGGTCAAGCGGTGAGCACCACAGCAGCAAGAAATGAGGACTGGTTTCGTCCAGAAGGGGAGATATCATAAGGTGGAACCTCCAAGTAGGCTAGGCATGGTGGTGCAAGCCTTCAATCTTAACACTCAGGAAGTGGAGGTAGGAGGATCAGAAGTTCACGGATAGCCTCAGCTACACAGTGAGCTTAAAGCTAGCCTGGGCTACAAGAGGCCTAGTCAAAGGAAGGAAAACAGAAGGAAGAAAGGGAGGGAGGGAGGGAGGGAGAGAGGGAGGGAGGGAGGGAGGGAGAGAAGAAGGGAAAAAAAAGAACCTCCAACCAAAAAAAAAAAAATTACGTAGGTGAGCAGTGGGTAAGGACATCTGCAGCTCTGGAAACAGAACTCTAGGGCCAGAATGGCTTCCAGAGGCACCGGTCTGTTCCAGGTTTCAGTGAAGATTTGTACATAACTCAAAGTGGAAGTATGGCTGGACATGAGGAATGGTGGTAGAATATTTACTTAGCATGCACAGCCCTAGGGGTCCAAACTCCAGGAGAGAGAGACAGAGACAGGGAGACAGAAATACAGAGAGGGCCAGAGACAGAGAGACAGAGAAGAACAGGCTCCGAGGATGCGCTCAGAGCCTCCAGCTCAGCCCAGCACCCACGTTCTGATTCCTGTTCCTCTGAACCAAGACTCTGGAAGCAGCTCTCGGTGGTCAGAGTCTGTGTCCCAGCTGAAGTAGCCGAGCTTGGAATCCAGACAGATACTGAGCAGTTCACTCTGTCTAAAAAGACTGGTTAGCCACCAAAGCATTAGGACCCCAGTGAGTAACCATAGCCATCTTCCCGACCTAGAGTTGTCCCCAGTAGTCTCTGGAACTACAGCACTCTGGGATCAGTCTCTGAAAGCAGGAAGTGTCAAGGCCTGTGGCCCTCAAGACCGTGCTAGAGATCTCTGAAACATAGAAATAGCAGCCAGAAGCTGTGATCAGAAAATTCCAGAACTGGGGCAGGCTTAATCCATTTAATGTATGTTCTGCTTTTCCGTCCAAACATCTAATGAGCCTTTACTATCTGACCTACTCAGTGTGTGCCCAAAGACTTCTCTTTGAGGCATGAGAAAGGTCAATGTCCGAGGCTTTTCATTGACTAGAGGGGGTGAAGATTAGAAACTCTGGCTAATGTTTAAGGGGATCGAACTTTAGTATCAAAACATAGCTTACTTTACAATTACCCCCCCCTTCCTTGACACACTGTTCTGGTGTGGGTTTTGTTTTGAGTCTCAGGAACCCAGGGTAGTCTCCAACTCTCTGTGTAGCTGAGGACGACCTTGGGCTTCTGATCCAAACTCCTCCACCTCCCAAGTGCTAGGATTTCAGGCAAGTACTACCACACCCAGTTTACGAACTCAAGGTTGCACTTGTGACTTCATGCTTGCTAGGCAAGCGCTTTACCAACTGAGCTACAACCCCATCCCCATGTACTACCTTTAAAAAAGTATACACACACACACACACATACACACACACACACACACACACATATGTATATGTGTGTATGTATGTATATATATATGTGCTTGTTTTTTTTTTGTTTTTCATTTTCAATCATTTCAAACATTAAAAACATCACACATGGGACTGGAGAGATGGTTTAGTGGTTAAGAGGACTGGCTGCTCTTCCAGAGAACCTGGGTTCCATTCCCAGCACCTACACAATGGCTCACAACCATTTGAACTCCAGTTCCAGAGATCTGAGAGCATCATACACATGCAAACAAAACACCCATACACATAAAAGTAAAATAAAATGAAAGAAATGACCCCTTTAAAAAATCGGCTTCCACATGGGCTGAGGATGTGGCTCAGTAGTAGAGCACTGGATCCCAGCCCTACAGCTTTCCCAAATGCTAACCTTTTCTTTCTTCTTGTGCTATGGATTGAACCTAGAGCCAGGCTCTAGCCCTGAGCTCCAGCCCTCAATGCTGACATCTTATACAGCTACAGCTTAATCAGCAAAACCAGAGTGTGAAACAGAAGTATAATACTGTGAACTTATCTCCAGACGTTAGTTAAAGTTTGCCAATTGTTTAACTGATGTTCCTTTTCCAACCCAGGATCATGTATTGAGCTGGCCTGTCTCCGTGGTCTCCTGTGAGCTGAGACAGTTTCCTCATTCTTTGCCCTTCATGATTGGGACATTTTTGAAGAGCAGTGGCCAGTTACTTTGCAGAGTGTTCCTCACACTGGGTGTGTCTGGTATTTTTCATGATTAGATTGTGGGTCTGTATGTTGAGCAAGAACACCACTGAAGAGACATTGTGTCCTCGGTCGTCCCAGCAGGGGGGCAGGAGGCTGTTGCCTCTGTTCCTGATGATGGTAAGATGATCAGTTGGATTAGGTGGTGCCCGATGGATTGGTTACAAGCAAAGTCACTATGCTCGCCTTTGAAATTAGCATGCTATGTGAAAAGACATTTTGAGAAAATGCAATATCTTTTGTCTGTCATATCCCACCACTACCTTCAGCCTCATAAATGGTCCTCTAGCCATGACCACTGTGAAGTCAGCCAAAGCCTGGCTTTTCTAGTTCCAGTGTTCCTTCTCCCCTGACCAAGTGGAATTCTAGAGGAGAAAGAGCATCATTATTCCCTTGTCAGCTTATTTATTCAACTGTTTGCTCATGTCAGCACGGAGATGATGTTTGTCTTATTCTAAGTCATTATTTATTATTCTAATTCTCCCAGACTTGACCAGCAAACGCCTATGATGATCAACCAGCATGAGATCCTGTCTACAGAAAAAAAAGAAAAAAAATAGAATGATATTTGAGACCAAGCTCTCACTGGCAAGGTGGCTTGGCAAGGAAAGGCACTTGCCACAAGGCTGCATTCCATCTCCAGGTCCAACAGCTCCCATGAGTTGTCCTTCTGACCTCCCTGTGTGAACTATGGTATATTCGTGCATGTGTGTGCACAAACACACAAATAAATGGATGAATGAATGAATGAATATGAATTTAAAACATATCTCATTGGGGTGTGGCTCCGTTGACAGAGTGCTTGCCTAGTACGCATGAACCAGTACTACATAAAACAGTGGCAGTGGCACATGACTATAAACCTAGCACTTGGGGCAGAGAGGCAGTGGGTCAAAAGTTCAAGGTCATCCTTGGTTATATAGTGAATTCAAGATCAGCTTCAGCTACATGAGGCCTTGTCTCAGAAAAAAATGTCTCATAGTACTAGGATATCTTTAATTCTAGTGTTGGAGTATATTTGTACACTGTATGAAGATATATCGCTGTGATTGGTTTAATAAATAAAGAGCTGAACAGCCAATAGCTGGGCAGGAGGTCCAGGTGGGACTTCCAGGCAGAAAGAGGAAGTAGGAGGATATAATCAGAGTGAAGAGGAGACGCTAACAAGACATGGAGGGAGTCAGATACACAGAATGAAAGAAAGGTAAAAAGCCACGTGGTAAAACGTAGATTAATAAAAGCAGGTTAATTTAAGTTACAAGAGCCAGTAGGACAAGCCTAAGCTAAGGCTGAGCTTTCACAATATTAAGTACACATGTCGTCATTTGTGAGCTGATGGGACAGAGAAAGACTTGTTACAAGTGTCTGTCAAAGAGAACTCAGCCAGGAAGTGTACAGAGTCATCCTTGGCTATCTTTTGGACTCAGTTCCAGGATAACCCACTGATATCAAAATTGACACAGGCACAAGTTCCTAATATAAGATGAGATCAGGGCCCTGGGGTGTGGCTCAGTTAATAGAGCACTTCCCTAGCATGTACAAAGTCGGATTCCATCCTCAGAACCACGTAAAACCAGTGTAGTGACTCACCCTTATAATCCCAGCACTCGGAAGTTCATCCCTCAGCTACATAACCAGCTCAAGGTCAACCTGGACTGGATGAATGGATGGATGGATGGATGGATGGATGGATGGATGGATGGATGGGTGGATGGGTGGGTGGAAAGACAGACGGACAGACAGACAGACAGGTAGATAGATAGATAGACAGACAGACAGACAGACAGACAGACAGACAGACAGATAGATAGATAGATAGATAGATAGATAGATAGACAGACAGACAGACAGATAGATAGATAGATAGATAGATAGATAGATAGACAGACAGACAAATAGATAAGAGTAAAGCAGTTTAACAGAATCCAAAAACATACAGTGAGCTGGGATATTTCTAGAATGGGGTTGAGTACTTTCCCATGGGACTTTTCACATGCGGGTACAAAAGAGGGGTCAGTTTCATGTTAAACCAAAGACCATCTAAGACAAGGTGGAGGAACTTTGCCCAGTCACAATCCAACACCCTCTTCTGACAGTACTGCATACACGTGGTGGACAGGCATCATATGGGCCAAACACCCCCACACATATAATTTTAAAAATAAAAATGGATGTTTGTAGGAATTAATGATGAGAAGAAAACCATCTGTACCTGTTCAGGAGACACACAGCTACAGTCGGCCCCTCTGCACACACAGATGAGACACACGGCAGCAATGCTTACATGCTCTGGAGAGACACTGGGGATGCCAGGAGTGGTCGGAGGGTCCATCCCAGTGTGCCTACACTTTATTCAACTCCCTTTTAAGTGCTCGTCAAGTGGCAAACCCAAGTCTTGCTTTGTTTGCGACAAGTTCTCACTATCTGAAATCTTGCTATCTGGAACTTCGTGGAATTTTTGTTCCAATATTTCCATCCATAGACTTAGCTACAACCTGTGCTGTGGAGGGCCTGTGTCTGACCATCTCTGTGTGTAAAATCCTTGGCTCATACCAGTGCTTAGGATCCAATCTAACAGACAGGTATATTACTGCTACATGGGTTCTGATTCCACTGTCCAGCTTATAATTACTTATTTGCTTAATTGTGGAATACACTTGAAAAAACTTCCAATATTTCTAAGACCTTTTTTTATTGTTGTTGTTTATTATTCTTATTTTGTTTTGCCTTTTGAGACAAGGTCTGACTATGTAGCCCTGGTTGACCTGAAACTTGCTTTGTAGACAGTCTGGCCTAAATTCACAGAGATCCCCCTGCCTCTGCCTCCTAAGTATTGTGATTGGAAGTTTGTACCACCATACCATCTGTTGGTTTGTTGTTGCTGTTTTTCTTTCTTTCTTTCTTTCTTTCTTTCTTTCTTTCTTTCTTTCTTTCTTTCTTTCTTTCTTTTTTTGTTTTTGTTTTTGTTTTTCAAGACAGGGTTTTTCTGCATAGCTTTGTGCCTTTCCTGGAACTCATTTGGTAGCCCAGGCTGGCCTCGAACTCACAGAGATCCGCCTGCCTCTGCCTCCCAAGTGCTGGGATCAAAGGCGTGCGCCACCACCACTGGGCTTTAAGATTTATTTATTCATTATGTATACAGAAGAGGGTGCCAGATCTCACTGCAGATGGTTGTGAGCCACCATGTGGGTGCTGGGAATTGAACTCAGGACCTCTGGAAGAACATTCAGTGCTCTTAACCTCTGAGCCATCTCTCCAGCCCCTTGCTGCTGTTTTTCTTTAAAGGTTTTTTGTGTGTCTGTGCACATGTGAGAGTATCTATGTTTGGTGTGTGTGTGTGTGTGTGTGTGCAGAAGCCATAAGAGGGTGTTGGATCTCTTGGGATAGAGTTACAAGTGTTTGTGAGCCTCCCATTGTGGGTGCTGGGATCTGGTCCTCATGACACAGCCAGAACTCTTGACCTCTGAGCCATCTCTCTAAGCCCTTCTTTCGTTTTTGAGACAGGGTTTCATGTAGTCCGGGTTAGTCTCAAACTCACTATGGATCTGATGTGAGTCATCCTGCCTCCATCATGCCTAGCTTACAGAAAAATTTTCCATTGGTTAAAAATTGCAACCTAATTGTTGCAATGAAACATTGGCCCATACTAACAGTTGATGTGAGGGAGAACAAGAGAGATTGGAGGAGTGGAGGCTAATTTTTTTTTTAAAAATTCTCTTATTATGTAATTAGGCTGAAACATGGTTTTCTCCCAGTAGGTGGCAGCATGTGAACCATGTTTAAAGCAGGTTCTTTTCTTCCCCCTTGTGGTTCTTTGAGTTTAGACTTAGTTGTTGCTGTTCTTTGAGACAGCATCTCATGTATGGAGCAGAGGATGAAGTCTTCAATGTCTGCTCTTCCTGACTCCACCTCCCAAGAGCTGGGGACACAGGTGTGTACCACCACACTCAGTTTATGAGGTGCTAGGGATCAAACCCAGGTTTTTGTGCGTGCTGGGTGAGTGCTCTACCAGATGAGCTACATCCCAGCCCCTGTTGCTCTTCTGTAATGTCGCTTTAAAGTTGGGACAGGGCTTCACCACGTAGCCCAGTGTGACTGAGCGCACAATCCTGCTGTGCCAGCTTCCTGAAGACTGGTAGCAAAGGCCTGTGCTGCAGCCCATCTGAATCAGGTTTTTCAATGAGTCTTGGTAATGAAATCATCATAATAATAAACAATCCAAGTGTGCTATAGAAAGCAAGCAATCAATGTCCTCATACAAACCATGAGATAGAACACACAATGTAAAACAGCTTTCATAAAAAGAGGGCTGGGGAGAGTATGGTGGGTATTGTGTTCCCCAAAATATTGTGTACCCTAATAAACTTATCTGGGGTCAGAGACAGAACAAACCACATGATACAAAGGCTAGAAAATGGTGGCACTTACACCTTTAATCCTAGCACTCCAGAGGTAGAAATCCCTCTGGATCTCTGTGAGTTCAAGGCCACATTGGAAACGGCCAGGCATGGTAACACAAGCCTTTAATCCCAGGGAGTGGTGGTAGAAAGCAGAAAGGTATATAAGGTGTGAAGACCAGAAACTAGAAGCATTTGGCTGGTTAAGCTTTTGGCTGGTTAAGCTTCAGGCTTTCGAGCAGCCGTTCAGCTGAGAGCCATTGGGATGAGGACACAGAAGCATTCAGTCTGAGGAAACAAGACCAGCTGAGAAGTTGGCCAGGTGAGGTGGGCTGTGGTTTGTTTTGTCTCTCTGATCTTCCAGAATTCACCCCAATAACTGGCCACAGGTTTGATTTTATTAATAAGACTCTTTAGGATTCCTGCTACAGGAGAGAGCTTATTCAGCAAAGTGCCTGCCTCACAAGAATGAGGATTTGAGTTCAAATCCCAACAACCACACAAAGCCTGGGCACAGCGTGTTTGCTGATAACCTCAGAGCTGGAAGGGGGTAGTGACACACAGAGACAAGAGGATCCCCAGAGCTCATTGGCCAGCCAATCTAGCCAATCAGTGAACTCTGAGCTCAGGGAGAGCCTGTCTCAAAATAAAAGGCAGTGTGAGCTGGAAGACACCCACCATTGACCTCTGCCCTCTTACATGCATGCACACACAAACAGGCGCTCACACCCACACTACACACATAGATAGATAGATGTCTAAACAAAGAAACAGAAAATGGGGGCTGGAGAGATCGCTCAGTGGTTAAGAGCACTGGCTGCTTGCTCTTCCAGAGGTCCTGAGTTCAATCCCCAGCAACCACATGGTGGCTCACAACCATCTGTAATGAGACCTGGTGCCCTCTTCTGGCCTGTAGACATACATGCAGGCAGAACATTGTATACATAATAAATAAATAAATCTTTAAAAAAAAAAAAAAAGAAAGAAAGAAAGAAAGAAAGAAAGAAAGAAAGAAAGAAAGAAAGAAAGAAAGAAAATGTACTACCTATCACCCACATGTGAAGCACCTCCAGTGAATTCCAGGAATAATTCTCCATTGTAAGCAAGGCCACAGGAAAAGTGCTGCTTTGAAGGATGAGGCTTGGGTCCTCGGGGACCTTGGGAGGTCATCCCAAGAGTAGGTGGGGTCATAATAGGATATATTAGCCAGGCAGGAACCAGAGGAAACACACTCTACTCACCGCCCTGGCCCAGGACCCCATCTTGTACACTGCCTGGGGAAAGAAATCTCAATGAGAAGCAAGACAACAGAGACGTACTTGGTGCCGTGAACATGGAGGTAGAGGAGGAAGATGGGCCCAGGGCAGAATCTTGTGTCTTGTATTTAGCCACAGACTCAGCAGTCCTACTCAGGAGGTAGAGGTGTCCGTGGAATGGCCTCTCGCTTTGGGATGCTGCTCCATTAATGACAGGCGAGGATAAGTATTCTGGGTGTTACCCACACACAGCATTGTGGAAAGTCTGTTCCAGGTAGGATGGAAAGAGGAAGAATTAGCCAGTAGGCTGAGGCAGGAGGATCATTACAGGTCTGCGGTCAGCTGGGCTACATGATTATAAGCCAGCCTGTGCTGGGAAGGTACAGGGCCTGCCTAGCATGCACGGAGCCCTGGGTCCCATCCATAGAACACACAAAGCAGGTAGTGGCACAAGCCTGTGATCCCAGCACAGTTCAAAAACTGAAGGTCATCCTCGGCCACACAGCAACTGTGAGACCAGGCTGGGATACAAGACACCCTGCCAGAAAGAGAAACAGAGGCAGAAACTATGAAGGAGACACGGAACTGGGGGAAAAAAGCCCGGGCATCCTGGAGCATGGTGACATTTCTTGCTGGCTGAGTCAAAAGCTTCACAACTGACAAAATCAAAGTTGCCTACAAAATCCTTTTCACAAAGACATCTTACACAGGACGTTAAAGCCAAAAATGGGCCTGGTATGGTGGTAGAAACCTTTCATCCCAGCACTCAGGAGGCTGAGACAGGCAGATTGTGAGCTCAAGACTAGCCAGGGCTATAAGGAGATCCTGTCTCAAAAACAAAATGAACTAGACTTGTGGACAAATTGAGTTGTACCAATGTTCATCTTTCCTTCCTAGTCTCAAGAAGGGCATCTGGGAAACCATCTGACCAATTCATTTCAAAAAGGAAATTCTTTAAGGAAAGAGAAATAAGGAAACCAGCTTGTATTTTTGTACTTAATTTTTAGGTTTCGCCTAATCTTTTAAACCTGATTGTAAATGATATCTTTTGAGCAATTTTAACTTTGCAAACCATTGAATCATATATATCCATAGTGAAGGTACCTAAGGTGTGTGTGCTCACAAGAGCTTTCTCTCTCCTTTTCTCTCTCTGTCTCCCTCTCTCGATGTCTCTCTGTCTCCCTGTTTCTTTCTCACTGTCTGTCTCTCTGTCTATCTTACCCTCTCTTTCTCTCTGTCTCTTTCCCTCTCTGTCTCTCTCGATGTCTCTGTATCTCTCCCATCTCTCCTCCCCCTCCCCCCTCTGTCTCTGTGTCTCTCCCTCCCCCTCTGTCTCTCTCCCTCTCCTCTCTCCCTCCCCCTCTGTCTCTCTCCCTCTGTCTCTGTTCTGTTTAAATCTGAGGCAGGTGCTGTCTCTTATCTCTCCTTACTAAGCACCCTTTGCTTTACCATGACTCCTGAGATTCTCTTCTGCAGTGTAGGCAAGGACCTGGCTTTATCTGAGCGACAGTCCCTAAGGGGCAACTCCTCAGGCTACAGACAACGGCTGACGTGTTAGTGGACTCCAAGGTTCTCAGCGTGAGTAGACTGAAAGCAGGTCTCACATAAATTCCCATTTCCCAGGCAGTTCTCCAGTTCCTGATTCCTGTCCGAGAAACGGCTTCCTGTTAGTAAGTACGACGGTGACCTCATCCTCCTAGCATCACAGGACGTGTGTTTGAGCCAGGCATGGGAGCACTGGCACTTGAGGATTACTTCCGATTCAAAACTAGTCTGGGCTACACAGTGAGCTCCAGTTCAGCCAAGGCTGCATAGTGAGGTAGCAAGACCCTGCCCGCCATTTCAAAGAAAAAGGAATGTGTATTGGCCACTTCTGGAGCCCACTTTGTGTAAGCTCAGTGCTCTGTCCTATCCTAAGCCAAGATCTCCTGTGTCTCCTGCTGACTACTCGTACATTTCACAACAACCAGTCAGGGGTTCAAGGCCAGACTTGACTATAGTGAGTTTAATGTCCAGCTGAGCTGTGTGAGACCCTGCCTTCCTCTTGTTTGCCAAGACAGGGTTTCACCGTGTAGCCCTGGCTGTCCTGGAACTCATTCTGTAGACCAGGCTGGCTTTGAACTCACAGAGATCCGCCTTCCTCTGCCTCCTGAGTGCTAAGAGTAAAGGCGTGCTCCACCCCCACCTGAGGAGGCACCGTCTTTAAAAACAGATAAATAAAAGCTCCAGGCTGGAGAGATGGCTCAGCAGTTAAGAGGATTTCCTGGAGAGACAACATCCCTCATCCAGCTTAGATTACAACAGATAAAAAATGACCTCTAACCTCAACTGGTATTACAACGGGGACTTTAGGATCCATGTTTGCTGAAAAGCAAAGACTCAGGCCAGCAGATGTCCAATGGGCAAGAAGATCAGTCTCCTGCCTTCATTTTGCATCTGTCTGTGTGCCTTTAACTCTGGGTCAGATTTCTGCTCAGCTCCATGCACAAGCACGTTGATCATTTAAAGCTAATAATAATGTTGTGTAAAGCTAATAATTCTCCCCTTTCGAGGCTGAAGACCACAACGTCAGAGTAGCTAAGGTACCTCTGACAGACTTCTGACTGCCAGCTGCGCCTGGTTCAGACTAGAGAACAGCGGGCAGGAAATCTTCAGTTATTAAACTTTCCAGGAATAGTGGAGCCGTGCAGACAGATCCGCCCCTGATAAAGCTGTTCTCGTAAGAGAAGACAATGACCCCAGGATGGAAAGGCAGCCCTGCTTCCTCAAGTGAGGCTTGATACTGACTCTCAACTTAGCAGGATCTAGCATCACCTGGAGACGGCTCTCTGAGCATGTCTGTGATGGAGTTTCTAGACTGGGTTGTTTGAGGTTGAGAGACCCACATTAAAATGTGGGCAGCAGCATCTCATGGGCTGGGCTCCTGGGCTGAATAAAAGGAAGAAGGTGGGCTTTTGAGATGCCTCCGTGGGGCACTTGCTGCCAAGCCTGACTACACGAGGTCACTCTCTAGAGCCCACACAGTGGAAGGGAGAACCAGCTCCCTCCCACAAGTTGTTCTCTGACCTCCGTATGTGTGTTTGGTACAAATACACATGAGTGAATAAATGTAATACTTAAAAAAAAAGATTGATGGTTCATTTGTGTGTGTGTGTGTGTGTGTGTGTGTGTGTGTGTGTGTGTGTGTGTCCGTGTGTCCAGAAGAGGGCATCAGGTCCCCTGGAGTGAGCAGCCTGACAGGGGTTCTGGGAACCCAACTTGGGTCCTCTGGAAGCAGCAGCCTTCTTAACTTCTGAGCCATTTCTCCGGTCCCGTAGTATTTTTATTTTAAGGAGAAAGTAGGCTGGGCATTGTGGCACGTGTCTTAAATTACAGACTCGGGAGACAAAAGCAAGTGGATCTCTGTGAATTCAGGGTCAGCCTGATCTACAGAGTGAGTTCCAGGCCATCCAGGGCGACATGGTGAGATCCTGTCTCAAAAAGAAAAAGGAGGAGGAGGACAGGGTGGGGAGAGAGCCAGACGCCAGCACTCATTTCTCTGCCTGCTGACCGCAGAGGTGATGTGACCAGTCACCTCTCCTCCTAGTGCCGGTACTTTCCCCCTCGGTGGACTGTACCTTAAACTGGGGGCCAGGGAAAGCGCCTCCATCTTTAAGCTGCTTTCGTCAGGCAGTTTGTTACGGCAAGAAGAAAATTAAGCAAGGACGCCCCCTACGCAGTGTAAGCAGAGCTTTATATGACTCTGGGTTCTAGAAGCCCCGGCTAACTAGTCATGGCAACCCGTCTTCAGGACACCAAGTAAGTAGATAAGGAATGGTAGAAAGCAAAGAGAGGGGATTGATTCAATATGGTTGTGTGGTGAAGAGGAACAAGCAAAGGTTCCCAGTGGCCCTCAATTCTGTCTTGGGGGTACTGGTGTTAGCTTTTATGGAGGAAGCATTGGGGCAGAGAGCAAGAACTCAAGGTGTGGTCTGTTGATTGTCTCCATTCTGGTTCTGCAAGGCAGTCCAAAGAATTCCTTAGCATCATTGTCCCTTGAGGGGGCCAGTCTGGTTTCTACAAGATGTTCCTCCTGCTCTAGAGTGCTCCTAGCCTACCCTCATGGGTGACAGCCCTTCTCTGGGCGGGGGGAGGGGAGGGGAGTGGTCCAACCTGCAAGGTTATGTTCTCTCTGGAATCTACAGCAGCTGCAAGTTTAGGTCAATGACTTCCCTGCGTCTTCAGCGTTGAAGGGGACTGAGTTACATTAGATCGGCTCTCCATGTGATGAACACGTGAACCTGCAGAGGCAAGCTGGTGGCCCAAGGGAAAACAGTAACAGATAAGGGCAGAGATGCCAGGCTTCCATCCTGCCTTTGGGCAGAGATGCCAGGCTTCCATCCTGCCTTTGGGCAGAGATGCCAGGCTTCCATCCTGCCTTTGGGCAGAGATGCCAGGCTTCCATCCTGCCTTTGACTGCCTTGTGGACACAAATGAGGAGTCTTGGGGAATGTGGCTTCTGAGGGTGCCACCTCTGCAGGATCTGTGCTCTCAGGGCCCGAACTGCCAGGATCACAGGACTCATAGAGAAATGCATGCAAGGCGAAGAGACTCTGCAGACATCCCTCTGCCTGCAGTATTTCCTCGGCACCCAGCCCAGAGCTCCCCTGCCTCGCTGTGACTGTCCCCTCAACACCAGTATACACAGAGCTGACACAGTGATCAGCCAAACCTCAGCCCGAGCATGGCGGCTTGGCCACAGACTCTTCTTGTCCCCATCCCTCAACTACCTTGAAGACAGGGCTGGGGCACTCAATCCCTCTTGTCTTCCTGGTGTGGCTCGGCTGATGCCCTTGCCTACACTACACCACTACTTTTTTCATTTGATTTGGGGGTGGCTGGCCATCTCTCGCTTGTTGGACTCCAGGAACAGAAAGACTGAGGCTCTACATTGTGCGGCACCTGTCAGCAGAAGCCGCAAGGCTCAGCCCAGGATTGCTGCGGGAAGCCCGAGGTGTTCTCTGCTTAGGGAGCTCCACTAAAGTAAGCAGATCCCTGCCGACGCTGCAGAAAAGAATTTCAAAACAGGTAAGAGTGAAGCAAAGTGAAGCGAGTTTATTAAGTAGAGATAAGGAGAGTGCATGGTTCACACTTAAGCAGGATGTTTGGAGAGCGTGACTCACAGCAAAAGAACAGCACACACCTAAGATAAGAGGGCTTTTTGTCGGAGAGGGCTGCAATTAGATGTCTTCAGAAGGGCTCTGTATAGAGTTCTGCCGCTGAGTTCTGTTTTCCAAAGGATCTAATTTCACAACAGGGTTTAATGATTAAGTGAAGCTTAGGTTTTAAGCAAATTTTAAAATTTAAGTAAAAATACAGAAACTGGCCAGGTCTGGTGACCCACACCTTTCAGCCAGCACTCAGGAAACAGAGGCAGGTGGATCTCTGTGAGGTGGAAGCCAGCCTGGTCAATACAGCAAGTTCTAGGTGATCCAGAACATACGGTGAGAGATGCGGTGAGACCCTGTATTAAAAAAAAAAAATATTTAGGGGGAGGGGTGCTGCAAGGGCAGAGGGCAACTTCGCAGAGATGGGGAATGGGATCGAGATGCATGATGTGTAAGGCACAAAGAATAAATAAAAAGATATATATGTGTGTGTGTTTAATAAATGAATATAGGAACTAGCTTACCTAGCTTACACATACACACACACACACACACACACACATCTATAAAGGCCAGAGGAGAGGCAACTCCCTGAAGCTAGAGTTACAGTCTGATATGAGTGCTTGGAATTGAACTCTGGTCTCCTGAAAGACCAGTACTCATTCTGAACCACTGACCATGCCTCGAGGCCTCATTTTGAGGTTTTAGTTGGTTGGGAGTTGGGGAGGGGGGCACATGTTCTCACTGTGCAGCACAGATTGGCCTGGAACTCAGTGTGGAGACGCACAGAGGTCTGCTTGCCTCTGCCTCTGCCTGTACTGAAGATGCACACCACCATGGTCAGTTCTCTCTTCTCTTAAAGGACTCCCTCTGTAAACGGAATTGTGAGGCGATGCATTGTTCAGTTTAGGGATGAGAGGAAAAGCACCCGTACAGTTAGACTCAAGACCACAGCACCGTGCCTCAAGTCAGCCCGATCCTGTTTGGAAGCACTGTCCCTATAAGAAATTGTGACTTTATTGTCTTCATGCCTCTGAACCTCGGATTCCAGAGTAAGGGGCTTCTTTCTCTTCCCGTGTCCCCGTTATTTTTCTTGTCTTAAAAAATGTTTTATGGCCGGGCGGTGGTGGCGCACGCCTTTAATCCCAGCACTCGGGAGGCAGAGGCAGGCGGATCTCTGTGAGTTCGAGGCCAGCCTGGGCTACCAAGTGAGTTCCAGAAAAGGCGCAAAGCTACACAGAGAAACCCTGTCTCGAAAAACCAAAAAAAAAAAAAAAAAAAAAAAAAAAAAAAAATGTTTTATGACATTTTAATTTACTTATTTTATGGAGGGCAGAGGACAGCTTTAGGGGCCCAGGCTTGGCAGTAGGGACCCTAAAGCTTTACCCACTCTCCACTCCGTTCCCCATCTTTCTATCCCACTCATCCTGACGATGCCCTTGCCCCAGGTTATGGGAAGCTCCAGGGAGCAGGGAGAATACAATGCACAGATTCCCGATGTTTACTGAATAAACTGACTCCATTTGCAGCTGTTTGTAGAAGGTCCAAGCTTGCAGTACTCTCAAGCACAGTAGAAATGGTGGTGAAGGGTGTCTGGGAAGAGACCCAGGAATATGTGAAGACAAAAGGAAAATTAGGGTAAAACCAACATCGGAAGAATTTTCCAGAACAGCCTTTGGAGTCTGCATGGGGAGTCTCCCTCACCATGTATCTGCTGCTGGAGAATATGAACCTTAGTCACCCTACATGAGCATCTAGAATAACCTAGAATTACTACATGTTCTCAGAGACCTTAGATAGAATATAGATAGGTAGCTGATAGATAGATAAATAGATAAATACATATATACATATATACACACACACACAAAACATACTCTACACATACAAACACATAGGTAAATAGACAAATGGATCTTGGGGCCATAAACATTTTATGGACATTTTGCAAATATATATATAATTTTCTTTTTCCTCTATCATTTACACCTATACCTCTTCTCAACTCCAGCAGAAGTTCCCCCACATAAGAATTTATTTATTTTTGTTTATGTGTATGCATGGGAGTGCCCAAGGAGGTCAGAAGAGGATGTCAGATGCCCCGGAACTAGAGTCATAGGTGACTGTGAGCCACCCGGATGTGGATACTAAGAGCCAAAACAAGGTCCTCTGCAAGAGCAGCGAGCACTCTTCATCCCTCGGCCGGCTCTCCAGCCCCAAGAACTCTTACTCCTTGTAAAAACTCAACACTGCTTGCTCAATATAACCTCCACCTTCTCTTCCTTCCTCAGGACACTGACTTTAACCATCAATATCCATGTTCTCCGAAATACAGTTTCTGGTTTTGGTGATTTGCTTTGTGCTGGTGATCCAACCCACAGCTTCAAGAATACGAGGCAAACACTCCACCTACCAAACTTTACTTGTAGCCTATGTGTGCATGTCTGTACGCACATGTGAGCACCTGTGTGTGCATTTATGTGTATGTGTGTTTGTGCATGTGTGTTATTTTCTAAGATCATGCAAACAAGGTTCTGAGGGGTAACAGCTCCCTGAACAGGGAGGGTACTGAAAATGGGTTGGTTTTTTGTTTGTTTGTTTTATCTCTTTAGACAGCACCTCCACTATGTAGCCCGTGCTGGCCTGAAACTCACAGCTGTAGCCAAGGACGACCTTAAACTCTTGGTCCTCCTGCTTTCACCTCCTAAATGCTTGAATTATAGGATAGGCCTTCATGCCTGGCTCTCAAAACATGTATTTTTGAAAATATGGAACACTATGCATCTGTGTGTCATCCTTGCACAGAGGCCATGCTAACCTTCTCTGTATCATTTCAATTTTAGTATGTGTGCTGCCAAAGCAAGCACTCGAAATATATTTTCTAAAGCCACCAAATAAAATCCTTTACCTCACGGTTTCTGAGTTTGAACTAATCTACACATCTACTGGAAATGGGGCTAAACCAGGAGCTGGCTAATACCAACGCAAACCAAGGAACTAAGACAGTTTACAGTAGAGGCGAACAGGAATGGCCACGGCTAGGAACACAGATTCAGGTTATTCAAACACCGCGTTTCAATGTGAAAACGGGGGCCAGATTCTACGGCCTCTCTGAAACTCCTGCATACACCAAAAGCCTATGGCCTGCCACCATAAAACTGTGGCCATGTGTGAACCAAGTGACCTCAGGCAGGGCAAGTCGGGACCTTACAGAGCTAGCCTAGGCCTGCAGGTGAGGTCAGTTGTTTCTGCACAGAAGTCAAGAGGCCGTGGGTGGACTATGGCAATAGACGGCACAATTTAGAGTTTGGCAAGGGTGACTAGTAAGTTTTTGGAGTTTGCATGAAAAGAGACTGTGCTTATCGTCTAATATCAGAAGAGGCTTGGCTCATACGTGTGCAGTCAAGACGTCGCGGTTTCCCTGACTCAGGGTCCAGATGTAGTACTTGTGCATGGCTTCAGCTGGCTGCACTGAAAGAGAACAGTGTTGTCATGTACACATATTTCTACTCCTGTTTGAAATATTTTGTATATTGATACAAATACAGAAGTATATTTATTGTAATATACATATATTTCTACTCCTATTTGTTTGTATATTGATACAAATACAGAACTATATTTATTGTAATGTACATATATTTCTACTCCTGTTTGGAATATTTTGTATATTGATACAAATGTAAAATTATATTTGTCATACTATATGTATGTTCTACCTCTGTTTAGGATATTTTGCATATTGATAAATATTAAGGATATTGTTGTCATATTGCATACTGCACTATACATTTCTACCTCTGTTTAAGATATTTTGTATATTGACACAATTTTGAGGTCATTGTCCTTTTACTGTACACTTGTTTATAGACAATTTACCTCGTTTATATGAAGCCTTAGTCCTTAGGTAATTTAGGTAGAGAAGACTTACAGATTTATAGTCACCCATGCTAGTCATTTCTATAGTTATGTTAGTTAGGTTGTCCATGTTTACAGATACATATATCAGATGGACAGGTAATCTTCAAACACTTCACAGACCTAGAGAATACGGCATTTAAATAACTTAGAATTCTGTTGATGTGAGACACAATTGCTCCTGGCAGCACCAATCTGATCCCGAGAGAATGTTGGGCTTTTTTTTTTTTTTTTTTTTTTTTTTTTGAGACAGGGTTTCTCTGTGTAGCTTTGCGCCTTTCCTGGGACTCACTTGGTAGCCCAGGTTGGCCTCGAACTCACAGAGATCCGCCTGCCTCTGCCTCCCGAGTGCTGGGATTAAAGGCGTGCACCACCACCGCCCGGCGAATGTTGGGCTTTTAAGACACTCACTGTGGAAGTTTATCTTCTTCCTGGCACTTAACAGCCTGTTGGGCAAAGAACTGCCCTTGCCTGGACTGCTGACAGTATGAACGCTGTCCTTTCTGGACAAGCAGGACACAAGGAAAAGTGACTACTGAACCTTGCCAAGACAGGGTAATGTAGATGTATCCAACCGTCTTATTAAATAAGAAACACAGAAACAATGTAAAAGAGAAAGCCGAGAAGTCAGAGCTCAGAGCTAAAATCTCACCCTTCCTCCTGCTGTCCCAGCTTCGCAAAAAGAGACCTACTTCCTGTCGGCTCGTTTTTTTATAGTATGTTGTTCTGCCTTCTCATTGGTTGTAAACCCAAACACATGACTGCCTCGTCACTGTCTGAATGTACAGCCCCCTAGGTCTTAAAGGCATATGTCTCCAATGCTGACTGTATCCCTGAACACACAGAGATCTTATGGGATTAAAGGCGTGTGCCACCACCGCCACACTCTTGCTATGGCTCTAATAGCTCTGACCCTGAACACACAGATATCTATGGGATTAAAGGCGTGTGCCACCACCGCCACACTCTTGCTATGGCTCTAATAGCTCTGACCCCCAGACAACTTTATTTATTAACATACAATCAAATTAATATTTCAGTACAAATCAAAATAATATTTCAATACAATTAGATTACCACCACATTTCCCCTTTTCTATTTTAATAAAAAGAAAAAAAGCAAAAGGTTATGACTAACAAAAGAAAAACTATATACAAAAGTACAATAACTATATACAATATATACAAGTAATAAATACCTAAACAGGTATTTGACGAATCAGAGAAAATAATTCCATTATCTATCCTATTTTGATAATTCCAAGATGTATCTAATGTACTTTCTATCCTAATTAATTTTCAACTATAACTAACTAATCTTCAACCATAACTAACTAATCTTCAACTCCCTCAGAGACCCAAGAAGGGAATAATTAGCTAACAAAAATAAAAACAGGAAGTGCATGCAAGCAACTTCCAAAAAATTTTGTGAGTTGACAGAAACAGCCAGCTGCCTGGGCAGTCACCTGAGGTTTCTCCGTAGTGTTGGGGCATCATCTTCAGCCTATAGGCTTAGTGTATCTGACAGACTCATTTGTGAAGTAGGATGTACACAAGGTCAACAGTTCAACCTCACATTGGGTGAGAGCAGTCCACGTACCAGAAACACCTGAATTCCACTAGTGTCCTGTCATGATTCAGGATTTTAAATTCTGGAAATTGTTGACAGTTTTTTAAATCAGCTGTCCATTCTTCTTGGCTGTGTATATATGGCTTCATCTCAGCATCCCCTTCTTCTCTACATCCCTCTATTAAATGCCAGTCTACTTTTGAGAGGCATGAGCTTTCAGCTGCTGTTCCATTGTACAACAGAATCCATCGGCCCTCTGCCTGTTAAGCTGCCTTCGAAGAAAAGGGCACTGTACCTTTTCCGGATGCGAAGGCCACTTCAGGGATGGGGCCATATTGTCCTGGCCTCAGAAGATGCCTTTTGATAAAGCCATAACCACACTTGTTTTGGCAAGAATCAGTAGTCCCTTGTTTCGTGATCTGTCTGTCCATTTTGTCCTGTTGATTCGAGGATATTTTGTTGTCCAGTGGCTTAACTTTTGCCAGAATGAAAGTTGACTCCATATGCAGTTTCTTCAATGCCCATATTTTCTCTAAAGTAGATTGGTACTGCCAGGAGCCGACATGTCTCAAAAAAGAAAAATTTTCTAAGTTATTAAAACATTTTAAATGCCATATTCTGTAGATCTCTGAAGGGTTTGAAGATGACCTGTCTAAAACATCTCTGCTCAATTTTTAAAACATATCTAATATGACTACAAGTTCTATGATAATGTCTAACTACTAGCTTTCATTTCTTTATATCCTAATAGTTGATAATAATAACATTCAAGGATCAGAAATTTGCATTACATTGTTAAATGGATGGAATAAATACAATTAGAAATATACATATAGCATTTTCTAACAATATCAGTTTCAAATTTGTGTACAATATAAAACAATCCAATCCAATGTAAAGTATTTAAAATTAGTAATTGTCTTTTTCTTTTCTTTCTTTCTCTTTTTTTTTTTTTTTAAACAAGAACCTTAAATCTAATCTCCTTTGCTTAGCCTTTTTCCTAACCCTTGACAATAACTTGTAACCAACCCCCCTAAATACTGAAAATTATCCCAGACCCAAAACCCATTAAAAAGACCAAAAAACCACCCGCCCCACACCCCCTCTTTGGGAATGTGGGCGTCGTATTCTTAAAATTGCTTCCTGCTGGGTATGGGCGAAGTTTTCTTTATCCTGAAAGAAAAATTTTAGGTTAATTGTCAAATTCTAAGAGAGGTAACTATATCCTTCATTATCCAGTCTGTGTATAATGCCAAAGTTCAGGGTTTATCTCAAGTCCTTATTCAAGTAGTCTTTGAGACTGGATCATCTCAGCTAGTCATCTCAAAATTGCTCTGAGCATCTTATAGTTCAAAGCTGATCTATGGATGATGTTTGTCAGCTTAATGATATTATTATTGTCCACGTGGAATTGTTGTTGTTGTGGGGCCCCATCTTCTTTCTGGAGACTTCAGTTGATGTTAGGCCTGGCCATGATTTCCTGCAGAAAACTGATAAGAGACTCGAACACAAAAACATATATATGCAGCTAGCCTTTTTTCTAGAATTAGTTAATACTCAATGTGACCATTCATATCTTAACAAAGTTTAAAATGTATATATATATTAATCTTGTAAATTTTGATATAAAATTTATAATTTGAGAAAAGTTTAAAGAATCAGAATAGAATCAAAGAGTTGAGATTAGTAATAGAATCGTCCCTTAATTAATTTTGCTTTTGTCCTGTACCATAGCAGAAGATGGCTCTTATTCTGGCATGATACAGGGAGTTTGCATTTACCTTTTAACAACATGCTTGATTTTAAAGAAGGAGAGAGCCATTCTCCAACTCCAAAGTCAGCTTTAAATTTTAATTGAACTGGGACTATCAGAAAACCAATAGTGTTAAATCTTTAGAGAAAAGCAGAAACAAACATTTAGGAAGACATAAAATTTTTTTAGATAATATATACCCATACACCGTTTCACTCTGTTTCTTGGGATAGATGATTTGTCCCTTTTCTTCAGTTGTCTCATTTGTCCAGTGTTCTTCAGATTCCTTAACCTTCATTCTCCTAAAAGACAAAAACAAAAACCTTTCCCCAAGACTAATTTTGGGGATGTTTCCTTTTGACAAGTTATTATCTGATTAAATGAAAAGGCATGTGTTATTGATACAAGTTAGTTTAAATTGGATGTTCATGCTGGTTGATGAACTATCACCTCCTCAATTAAGAGGTCTCTCTTGTTCAAATCGAACCTTTATCAATTTTGATGGTACCCACAGCTTATCTTCTCCTGTAGAAACAAAAGCAAAACCACGTCCCCAATGTAATACATACCCTGGTTTCCATTCTGAGGTCAGCACATCCTTAAAGTATATAGGCTGATTTAATTCTGTAGTTTTTTCTATTATCCAATGTCTCTCTGCAGCTGTTGTTCCTTTCTCATTGGCATTCAGAAAATTCAAAGTTAGAAGAGCATTATGCAGTCTATTTCTGGGGGTTTTTGTTACCCATTTCTGTTTATTTAGCATATCCTTTAGAGTTCTGTTTGATCTTTCTATAACTGCTTGTCCTGTAGGATTATGTGGTATGCCTGTAATATGCTTTATATTGTAATAAGCAAAAAACTGTTTCATTTTAACAGAGACATATGATGGAGCATTGTCAGTTTTGATTTGTGCAGGTATACCCATGATGGCCATAACTTCTAGCAAATGAGTGATTACAGAATCAGCTTTTTCAGAACTCAAAGCAGTTGCCCATTGAAATCCTGAATAAGTATCGATAGTGTGGTGTACATATTTCAATTTTCCAAATTCTGCAAAGTGAAACACGTCCATCTGCCAGATTTCATTTCTCTGAGTACCCTTTGGGTTACATCCTGCTGGTAATGGCGTTTGATTGTAGAAGGAACAAGTAGGACATTTCTTTACTATTTCTTTGGCTTGTTGCCAGGTTATGGAAAAATCCTTTTTTAAACCTTTACTATTAACGTGATGTTTTTTATGAAATTCTGAGGCCTCCAGCACATTTCCTATCAATAATTTATCAATTTCATCATTGCCTTGTGCTAGAGGGCCTGGCAGACCAGTATGGGATCGAATGTGAGTTATATATAAAGGATGATTCCTTTTCCTAATTGTATCTTGTAATTGAATAAATAGTGAAGTTAATTCTGAAGCATCAGGGATAAATTCTGCAGTCTCAATATGTAACACCACTCTTTCAGCATACTGAGAGTCAGTTACTATGTTGAGAGGTTCTGAAAAATCCATTAATACCAACAGAATAGCATACAATTCTGATTTTTGAACTGAATTATACGGACTTTGAACCACTTTACTTAAATTTTCTGATTTGAGCCGGGCGGTGGTGGCGCACGCCTTTAATCCCAGCACTCGGGAGGCAGAGCCAGGCGAATCTCTGTGAGTTCGAGGCCAGCCTGGGCTACCAAGTGAGCTCCAGGAAAGGCGCAAAGCTACGCAGAGAAACCCTGTCTCGAAAAACCAAAAAAAAAAAAAAAAAAAAAAAAAAAAAAAAATTTTCTGATTTGTAACCTGCCTTTCCTTCTTTGTTGGCATCTGTATAAAATGTACGAACTCCAGATATGGGTTTTTGCCGTACAATTCGAGGCAAGATCCATTCAGCTCTCTTTATAAGATCAATTCTATTGCTTTTGGGATATTTGCTGTTAATTTCTCCCAAAAAATTACTGCAAGCTCTTTGCCAAGGTTCACTTTCTGCCCATAATTTTTCAATGTCCTCCTTAGTTAATGGTACGACAATTTCTGCTGGGTCTATGCCTGCTAATTGACGAAGTCTCAATTTTCCTTTGTAAATCAAGTCAGAGATTTTTTCCACATAAGTTTTTAATTTTTTATTTGGTTTATTTGGTAAAAATATCCATTCCAATATAATATCTTCCCTCTGCATTAATATTCCAGTAGGAGAACGCCTAGAAGGTAAGATAACCAAAATGCAATCCAGCTTTGGATCAATACGATTCACGTGTCCTTCATGCACTTTCTTTTCTACCAAGGCTAATTCTTTCTCAGCTTCAGGTGATAATTCTCTTGGACTATTTAAGTCCTTGTCACCTTCTAAGGTTTTGAACAAATTAGTCAGTTCATCATTTTTTACCCCAACAATAGTTCGTAGATGAGAAATATCTCCAAATAATCTTTGAAAGTCATTAAGAGTCTGTAGTCTATCTCTCCGAATTTGCACCTTTTGGGGTCTAATTTTTTGTAGCTCTATTTTATATCCTAAATAATTAATAGAATCTCCTCTTTGTATCTTTTCAGGAGCAATTTGTAATCCCCAGCAAGGCAAAATTTTCTTTACTTCTTCAAACATTATTTCTAAAGTATCTGCATTTGAGTCAGCTAGTAAAATATCGTCCATATAATGATAAATTATAGATTTAGGAAATTTTTTACGTATCACTTCCAATGGCTGTTGTACAAAATATTGGCACAGAGTTGGGCTATTCAACATTCCCTGTGGGAGGACCCTCCATTGAAATCTTTTAACCGGTTGAGAATTATTATAAGTAGGCACTGTAAAAGCAAATCTTTCTTTGTCTTTTTCTTGTAAGGGTATTGAAAAGAAACAGTCTTTTAAATCAATAACTATGAGAGGCCATCCTTTTGGTAACAGAGTAGGCAAAGGCATCCCAGATTGTAGAGAACCCATTGGCTGAATTACTTTGTTAATTGCCCTAAGGTCTGTTACCATTCTCCATTTACCAGATTTCTTTTTAATAACAAATACAGGAGAATTCCAAGGGCTGGTTGATTCTTCAATATGCTGAGCATTTAACTGTTCTTCTACCAGCTCTTCTAAAGCCTGGAGTTTCTCTGTTGTTAAAGGCCATTGCTGGACCCATACAGGCTTGTCTGTTAACCATTTTAAAGGTAGAGCTGTTGGTGTCTTTGGAAGATCATCAGTTATTGTGCCCTGTTCTTGTATAATATGGATGGCTGGTGACCACTCATTAGAACAATATCTTCTAATATTTCTCTCAGTAACATGTGCTAGTTTATGATTTGTTTCTGAGATTGGAGGGATGTTAATCTGAGTATTCCATTGTTGCAACAAGTCTCGACCCCACAGGTTCATAGTTATGCTAGCCACATATGGTTTTAATTTTCCTCTCTGTCCTTCTGGACCTATACATTCGAGCCATCTTGCACTCTGTTTCACCTGAGATAATGTCCCAATTCCTAATAGTTGAACGTTTACCTCCTGAAGAGGCCAAGTTGGATGCCAAAATTCTGGTGCAATTATGGTAACGTCCGCACCTGTGTCTACCAGACCAGACAACAAAACACCATTTATTTTTATTGTTAATTTTGGTCTTTGTTCATTAATAGAAGTTTGCCAAAAAATTTTCTTTATGTTTTCTCCTGAATTTTCTATTCTCTCTGTTTCATCATCCTGACCAGCATGATTTATTCCAATAGACATTTGGTTATTTAATCGCTCTCCAGAGCAGGCATTTCCTCTATGGCTGCCGGAAAGGTTTGAACTGGATTTGCACTGGGGGCCTGCCTGAGGCCCCTCTGGGAGTTTCCCGAAGACTGAGGCAAAGGATTACCCTGTCTGTCCTTTGTTGATCTACATTCGTTGGTCCAGTGTTTTCCCTTACCACACCTTCTGCATACTCCAGAAGGAAGGGGCATTCTGTTGCCATTGTTCCTTGAAGAAACATTGTTTCTGGAAATGACCTGTCTACAGTCCCTTTTCAAATGTCCTTGCTTTCCACATCCAAAACATCTAACACTCCTCAAACCTTTTGAAATTACTTCTCCTACCCATGTATCATCATGCTCATCAGCTTCAACATTAATTGTTTCTCTAATCCAATCTTCCATAGGTGCAGATCTTGCCCTTAATGGCCTGATTATTCTTTTGCATGCTGCATTCGCATTCTCAAAGGCCAAAGATTCAATTATTGCCTTACCAGCTTCTGAATCCGAGACCATTCTCTTTACTGCTGAAGCCAGTCTTTGTAAAAAATCTGTAAAAGACTCTTTTGGGCCTTGCTTCACCTTTGTAAATGACTCAGATTTTTTTCCTGGTTCCTCAACTTTGTCCCATGCATTCAAGGCTGCCGTTCGACATAAAATTAGGGTTTGGACATCATATAAACATTGTGCTTGTGCTGAAGCATATTGGCCTTCACCCATAAGCTGATCCTGGCAAACTTGTACTCCTTTATCCCTCCATTGTTTTTCTATGTTTTTAGCCTCCTCCTTAAACCAAGTCAGAAATTGAAGTCTCTGGCTGGGTTCCAGAACACCTTGTGCAAGGTCTCGCCAGTCCTGTGGTACTATCCTATTATATGTTGACCAAGTGTTTAACATTTGCTTTACATATGGGGAATGCATGCCATAAGATACTATTGCCTCCTTAAACCTTTTTAAATCCAACATTTCAATTGGAGCCCAAGTATTTTGTGTAGCCATTTGATCAGGCATCTGCTGTACGGTTACAGGATAAATTAAGGGTGACTGTGTGAAAACAGGCTTTCTTTCTGCAACCTTATGATCCCGACTTGAAACAACTTCACTGTTAATTTCTTCTGTCTGAATTTTTACAGGTTTAACAAGTTCTTCTAAAGCTGTTATCCTGGCACTTAAATTGACTATCTTTTTAAATATTAAAATGTGGATTATTATAGTGATAAGGTGCATAATTCCACCAATACTAATATTATATAGTTGTTCCATTGCCAGACTGCCTAAAATTTCGAACAAAAACCAATTTTCTTCTAATGTACACATAAAACCCATTTGTTTTTTAATGTGGAAAAAAATTCTCTTTTAGATAGTTTCCTTTAAAATATCTGATATATTATGACTTACCAAATCTGCGTAGAACAGTAGAAATCCGAGGGGATTTTCAAAGCAGCCACCTAGTGTCCCAGGTGTAAATCCAGAGAGAGAGAGAGAGAGAGAGAGAGAGAGAGAGAGAGAGGAAAGAGAGAACGCACAAGAAAGCGTAGCCGGCTAAAGCTTAAATGCAGCCACGTGTTCCCTCTTGTGCCGAGTCAAGGCTTGGGTCTGGCTTCCTTAAGCTCCGACCACGTGCGTTGGCTTTACAGGCAGGGCCCTGTTCGGCAGGGCAGGTCTGAGTTGTTTGTAGCACCGGCTTTAGGCAAGCTGCTCACAGACCTAGGCCCGGGCTAGAAGTTGCTACCCGGACTAGGACGCCGGCAGCTCGGACTAAGACGCCGGCCGCTTCCTGCCGCTTCCTCTGCCGCCTGCCACCGCCTGCCGCCCTTGCGGGAAAGCGGACCTGCCGTCAAGCCAAGCGGTTTTTAATGGATTCTTGTCACGTTGGGCGCCAGATGTAGATGTATCCAACCGTCTTATTAAATAAGAAACACAGAAACAATGTAAAAGAGAAAGCCGAGAAGTCAGAGCTCAGAGCTAAAATCTCACCCTTCCTCCTGCTGTCCCAGCTTCGCAAAAAGAGACCTACTTCCTGTCGGCTCGTTTTTTTATAGTATGTTGTTCTGCCTTCTCATTGGTTGTAAACCCAAACACATGACTGCCTCGTCACTGTCTGAATGTACAGCCCCCTAGGTCTTAAAGGCATATGTCTCCAATGCTGACTGTATCCCTGAACACACAGAGATCTTATGGGATTAAAGGCGTGTGCCACCACCGCCACACTCTTGCTATGGCTCTAATAGCTCTGACCCTGAACACACAGATATCTATGGGATTAAAGGCGTGTGCCACCACCGCCACACTCTTGCTATGGCTCTAATAGCTCTGACCCCCAGACAACTTTATTTATTAACATACAATCAAATTAATATTTCAGTACAAATCAAAATAATATTTCAATACAATTAGATTACCACCACAGGGTAAGATGGTCTTTTCAAAATTCCTGCTTCTGAAAATGGTCTGTCAGATATTCTAGGCCTGTAGCCAAACTGGATGCCCCAACAGTGCTGAAAAACTTTAGGTGACTGTCCAGGCTGCCAGCTGTCTCTGTCTATTCTTGAAAAATTTCCAAAAGTTGCTTGCATGCATCTCCTGTTTTCTCAGATATTATTACATTCCTTCTCAGGTCTTTGACGGGGTTGAAGACTAACAGTTACAGTTACAGTTACAGTCTTCTCATATCTTAGCTAGAACATACCAAGTACTAGATTCAGGTTCTTCAGGATAGGACACCTTTTGAAATGATCTCTGTAACATGCCATTTACCTATGCTCCAGACTTCTCTGGATGTTAGTATGTGTCTCTTGTTTGATGTTCTTGTTGGTTGTAGTTGCATTTGTTTATGTTATTACCCTTTATTTCTCCTTGATAATCGTTCCTACTGTATATAGTTTTGTGTATGGTTATAATTTTCTTATTTAGACTAAAGGGGAGATGTAGTGGGTGCTGTTTGAGCCCTGCCCTGAAGCACCGTCCCTAGTGAGCAGCTGTAGCTGTTACACCTGCCTATGACCTTGAGGTACCTGCCCCTGGGGCATGGCTGCCGGGGACCCTTAAGACCTGGGATGCACGTATGCATCTCTCTCTTGGTTACTTTGTGGTTTGGATGCTGAGATCTTGGACCAAGCCTTTCAGCGTGGGACATAGCTCAGCTTTCCCGGAGCCTACGATAAATCTCCTGTGGTTGTGAGTTAACCCTCAAATAAATTCCTTTGATCAGTAAGCTGATTCCGTGGGTTGTTAGTGATTTAATCACATTAGAACAGGATTAACTGAAGCACCCAGCGTCACCTCCCACACAATTTGTTATAGTTAATAGTTTGAGAACAGCCTTTTTCAGTCCCTCTAATTAGATAGTAAATCTTGGGGTTCAGCAGGTCCTCCTCTATTATTTTCTAGGCTAATATCCTGATGTGATCAGCAGGGCCTCATATCAGGCACAACAATGAGCCTGGCCAGGCTGTAACTGGGTTAGAGCAGGTATCTCATCGGTCTATGAGTGTCCTGAAAATCAGATAGAGGACTTCCTCATGCATGCAGTGGGTTATTAGGATGGTAGATACGTCTAACCACAGCAAGCCCTTTGAATTCCTTAACAAAGGTGGAGAAATGCTGGCTTAAAAAAGGGGGGGACAAACCCATTTCCTAGTTTGGACTGTGTGTGGGGTGTGTATCTGGATGATGCCAAGGTCCTCATTAGCTACCTCACAAAGGGAAAGAAAATCTCTGTATCTCTGTCTCTGTCTCTCTCTCTCTCTCTCTCACACACACACACACACACACACACACACACACACACACACACGCACGCACGCACGCACAGCTGATGCTGGCCTTGAACTCACTGTGTATCCAGGAATGTATTTGAATTTAGAAGGATTTTGAATTTCTCCACCACCTTGCTCCTCCACCTCTTCCCCTCTCAGGTGCTAGGATTACAGGCGTGCACCACCATTCCCTATTTTTACAGTGCTCGGGGTCAAACCCAGGGCTTCACGCATGTTAAACAAGCGCTCTGCCAGTTGAGCTACATCCCCAGCCCAGGAAGATTGTTTCTCAAGGCACACGGAGTGCTGTTTAGTTGTGCCTGAACTTCGTATGTAAGAAATTCTTCCCGAGTGCCGTCCCCACCACAACAGACAGATGGGAAGACCCTGTTGCCAAACACAACACACTTTGGTTGCAGGACATAAAGGAATTGAGCCGGATCTGAAATTTCCTCCCTACTGGTTAGCTTGCATAACATCAAAAAGTACCCTGCAGGCTGCTGGAAGAGAAATATCATCAGTGGTTTACCCAGCAGTAGACCCTGCATGCTACAGTGCTAACCCGCCAGGCAAGATGTGTCGACTGGAGAATAGTGGCATGACTGTTATGGGCCTAGACTGATTAGATTCGAGGACTATTCCACAGGCCGAACTCATGCCTAGTTCTGTGAGCCTGGCCAAAAGCCCAGTTAGGGAGGTCATAGGTTACGGGGGACCTACTAATGTGTTTTACTAAATGAACATGCTGTCACACTGCCTTCTAAATCTTTGTTTATTCCTTTAGATTAGTGCTACTCCCAATCTCGGTCTGAGAAGTTTCTTTTTCCAGCGGGGACCAGTCAATGCAGAGACTCCCAACTGGTCAAGATGCTGAGAATAAGCAAGTGTTGAGTATGGGACATCTATCTCCATCCTCACAAGGCCCGGGCCATATAAAGGAGTCGGGAGCAGACAGCATGTAAGAGCCAGAGGATGGGAGGGGCGCTAGGAAGAGTTGCCTTCTGGACATGATGTGGTTATTGCACTCATGAGCTGGCCCTCACAAGCAGCACAAGCCGCACCAGACCAAACCAGTCAACAATTCCAGCAAGGATGCCGGAGAGGCCCCCGAGGCCCCAGCTAGCTGGAGAGCTATCTGCATTTGATGGCTGCTGGGGAGAGGGAGTTATTTTCCTTTAGAGATGTGGTGCCTGGTGAGTTTCCCATGAGTGTGCAGGCAGTACTCATGAAATTAGTGAAAGGAGGAGCAGAAGAAGAAGAGGAAGAGGAGGAGGAGACCAAAGATTGTAGGAGCTGGTGTTGGGGATGTCCAAAGGAAACGGAGTTCAAATGGCTGTAATAAAGATGTATTTATATGTATGTATTATCAAAAATATTTTTAAAAAAGAAATTTGTGCAGGCATAGTGGCTCATGCCTTTAATCCCAACACTCAGGAGGCAGAAGCAGGTCGATCTCTGTGGGTTCAAGGCCAGCCTCATCTACACAGCCACTTTCAGACCACCCAGGGCTAACATAGTGAAACTCTGTCTTAAAGAAAGAAAGGAAAGAAGGAAGGAAGAAGGGAAGGAAGGAAGGAAGGAAGGAAGGAAGGAAGGAAGGAAGGAAGGAAGGAAGGAAGGAAGGAAGGAAGGAAGGAAGGAAAAACCAAACCAAAACAACAACAACAAAAAAAAAAGTAGCCATTGGCCAGGAGAAGAAAGGCATTGAAACAGATTTCCAGTAACAGGTGCTTTGGAAGGCTCCAGAAAGTTTTCAAACATGGCAGTGTTGAGCTGACATGCAAAGTGAGATTGCTGGCTACCACCACAGACAGAGAGTGGGAAGTGCCCTGCACTCTACGGGCTGTCTGGCCGAGCTTGCACAGAACAAAATTTCCTGCCTAAGTCTGGCTATCAGCAAGCTGCCTCAGAACCCCACCTTGTCGTCTCTGCTCCAGATAGCAGCCCCCCCGCCCCAGTGGCTGCAGCGCTAAAGGAGAGGGTGACAGCTGGGACTTTGGCACTGGGGCTGGGTTTTACGTGAACGCCACTGAAGATCCCTGGAAAACTAAGAACGGAATGTTCTCTCATGTAAGCGAGGAGCTTCCACAGTTCACAGATGCCAGTTTCCCAGCGGATCCACACAGGATGTCTATTTTGGTCACTCCATGGGAGGCCACAAAAAAATCCTGGAAAATACAAATCTGTGTCAGCATTTGCTCCGGTCTGCAACCCGGTGCTGTGTCCTTGGAGCAAAAAAGCATACGAAGTGACCTGTCTCGTGTCCCGTCTGGGTTCCCAGGTTGACACATTAATTGATCAAGGAAAAGATAATAACTTCCTTCCAGTGGGCAGTTATTCCCTGATAATTTCAGAGCTGCCTTCACAGGAAAGAAAATCCCTGTTGTTTTTAGGATACAAGTGATGAAGGCTTCATCACAGCCTTCATCACTAATCACATCAGGCACCATGCAAAATATGAAAAGCTTCATACAAGTGAATATCATGAGGATTATGAAAGTTGAAATAAACAGAACTGCTAAATAGAGAAAAGGAAAGTTGGTCACAGAGGTAACTGCAATCCCAGTGCTGGCAGACAGAGACAGGCAGGTCCCTGGGCTTTCTGGTTTGTCAGCCCAGCCTATTCAATGAGACCGTGTGCCTGCCTGCGTGCGTGCGTGCGTGCGTGCGTGCGGTGGGGGGTGATAAAGGAAGACATCAGACAGCCTCCAGACTCCATACGCATGTCCATGGGGGCGTGTACCCCTAAAGAACACTCCACAAACTAGAAATGTAAGGGTAAAGGGTATGTATGTCCTCATCCTAATAAAGAGCATCTGAGAAATAAACCAACAGAAAAGACTCCATGTTTAATAGCGAAATACTCAACGCTTGCTCCTAAAGAGATGGAACAAGACAAGAACGTCTGTTCATGGCTTCTATTATGCTGAGGAGTCTAGCCAGGAAAGTCAGACAAGAGAATCTAAAGCCATCTGGGTCGGATGGAAAGAGGTGCAGCGTGGAGACCGGCTGTACTCTGCTCCCCCTCCTACCACGTGACGGAGCAGTAGCTTCCACACTGCACCTTGCCCATACCAACTCCATGTTAGAAAGATTCAGTTTGTTCCATCTTCAGAGCAAATGTTGAGGCTGGTAAAACAGCCACCACCTGTCCAGCACAACCTGTGAGGTCCAGTCTGAAACGCAACTTATGTGCGTGAACAAAATATCAAAGTAAATGAGAAACACATGCACACATGTGTGTATCAAAACCACATCACGGCCTGGAGTGGTGGCGCACGCCTTTAATCCCAGGACTTGAGAGGCAGAGGCTGGTGGATCTTTGAGTTCACGGCCAGCCTGGTCTACAGAGGGAGTTCCAGGGCAGCCATGGCTACACAGAGAAACCCTGTCTGGGGGAAAAAAGAAACAACAACAAAACATATAATGTGCTGGGGAGACGGCTCGGTAGGTAGAGTGTTTGCTGACCAAGCTTGAGGATCTGAGTTCAAGTACCGCAAACTAATGCATGGGGCTGGAGAAATAGGTCAGCGGCTGAGGGTACTTGTCCTTGCAGAGGACCCCAGTGTGGGTCACAGCTCATGTCTGTAACCTCGGTATTCAGGAAGCTGAACCAAGAGGATTACAAGTCCAGGGCCAGGGCTGGAGGGACTCAGTGGCTAAGAGCACTGGCTGCTCTTGAGAGGGACCAAAGGACCCAGGTTTCAACTCCCAGCATCTACATAGAGGCTCACAATCATCCCTAACTCCAGTTTCAAGTGATCCAGTGCCCTCTTCTGACCATGCCAGCAAATGGTACACATACATATATGTAGGCAAAACATTCATACATGTAACATAAAAAATTAATTAATTTAAAAAAAAACTAAAACAAGTTCAGGACCATCCTGGTTTCCATAGTGAGATACTGTCTCAAAAATTAAAAAACAAAAAACAGTCAATACTGCTAGATAAAATGGGTGTGATTTATTAATTTATTGTTATCCAATAATTTGACATGAACGATGCAAATATGTCTACATGTGGCTGACAAAGCTCACTCACAAAAAAATCAACTCTTTTATCCACAGATAACATATTTCCACACAAAGAGAATTCAAAGGAATTCACTGGAAAAAATCAATCAAAATTAAGGAATAGTTAATGCCATAACCCTCTGTTCACAATGAAGATTCATGTATCAAAATTAATCAGTGGCTGGAATGAAGCCACCAACTGTGTTTTTATTGAGTTAAGTAAACTGCTCTACAGGATTCTTTTTATAATGAAATCTTTAGCTTTGTATCTTAACATAGTGAGATCCTATAAGACAGAGGAGTAATACATAACAATCTCAGTGGGTTAAAGACCTATGTGTAAGACCTGCGATAACTAAATTCCTATAAGAAAGCAAAGGGTGTAGCTGGGCGGTGGTGGCGCACGCCTTTAATCCCAGCACTCGGGAGGCAGAGCCAGGCGGATCTCTATGAGTTCGAGGCCAGCCTGGGCTACCAAGTGAGTCCCAGGAAAGGCGCAAAGCTACACAGAGAAACCCTGTCTCGAAAAACCAAAAAAAAAAAAAAAAAAAAAAAAAAAAAAAAAAAAAAAAGCAAAGGGTGGTGGACAATACAGTGGTTTATGCCTGTAATTCCAACACTCCAGAGACAGAGGCAGGAGGATCACTGCAACTTCAAGGCCTACTTGGTCTATATAGTAAGTCCAGGCCAGGCTGATCAGGAATGTAAAGAAGATAAAACAAAACACATTGGGGAAAGCTTTGTAGAACTTGATCTGATGATTTATTTTATACAGCAAACATTGTTTTATATAAACACCGTGGACAGCAAGAGCAAAAAAGACCAATAGGACTTTATCAAGCTATTCATATACACTAAAGGGTCTGATCCACAGAGCTCTACCGAATGGGACAGGGGTTAATATCTAGAACATGCAAAGATTTCCTACTGCTGAGTAACAAACAAAAACAACCTAGTTTCCAATGTGTAGGAGGACCCAGGGTTGTATCTCAGTGGTAGAGCACCTGTCTACCATGTATGGGGCCCTGGATTCAACCCCAGCAATGCGAAACATGTGCAGAGAACTCATAGGACACTTTCCCCAAAATATTATGCAGACGCCCCACATGCACCTTAAATCACTGACCTCAGAGAAATGCAAATCCAAATGGCGAGTGTCTAGTCTGGAGCTACCACTAGAATGGCTACTGTCCAAAAGAGCAAGCCCATACACACAAACAACAACTAACAGCTGACTTATGACACAGGGAAGTTGGAATTCTTGAGTGTTAGTGAGATTGTATGCAAAGCAAATAAGGAAACTTCTTTAAAAAAAAAAAATCCATTGAGCTGAAGAGCCGAAAGCTGGGTTTCAAAGGGTATTTGTATTCCTGCATTCATAGCAGTGTATATATAATGGCCAAAGGTGAAAACATGTGCCAATCAATGGATGGACGGGTAATCAAAACATGAGGTGTGCAAAGTCTAAACCAACAACCAGGGAGCCTGCATGGGATGGACCTAGGCCCTCCGCATATATGTGACAGTTGTGTAGCTTGGTCTAGATTGGGAGCAGGAGCTGTCCTCAGTGCTTTGACTGGCTCTGGAGAACCCATCCCTCACGCTGGATTGCCTTGCCCAGCCTGAATACAGTGGGAGAAGCTGTGGGATATCTGTACACCGTGTGAAGATATAGTTTTGTGATTGGCTTAATAAAAAGCTAAATGACCAATAGCTAGGCAAGAGGTATAAGCAGGACTTCCAGGCAAGGACAGAGGAAATAGGAGATAAATCTAGGTATGAGAGAGACATAGAATGGGATAGAGGTGAAAGCTATGTGGTAGAAAATTGATTAATAAAAATATGGGTTAACTTAAGTTATAAGAGCTAGTTAAAAACAAACCTAAGCTAAAAGCTGAGCTTTCATAATTAATAATAAGTCTCTGTGTTGTTATTTGGAAATAGGCTGGCTGGACAGAGAAAGACTCGGTACAGGGAGGTTCTTGATATTATGGCAGCTTGATATGCCATAATTTGCTGAAGCCCATGGGAGGCCTGCCCCTTTCTGAGTGATTACAGAGAAGAAGTGGATGGGGGCAGCTGGGGGTGGGGGTGCAGAGGGAAGGGGAGGGAGTGAGAAGAGAGGAGGGATGGGAGGCTGCTGTCGGGATGCAAAATAAATAAATTTTAAAAAGCCATGGTGTATGCACAGAGGAATATTCTTCAGCCTTCCTAAGGAGGGAAACCCTAACACATGCTACTCGATAAACACGAGGACAGTAAGCCAAGTGAAGCAAGCTCCTCTGAAAAAGCCAACATCACATTTAACACTCCGTCTCCACGCAGAGTCCAGAGTTGTCAAATTCAAACACAGGGTGGGAAGCGCAACTCAGCTGGTCGAGTGCTCACCTTGCATACATAAAGCCTGTGTTCAGTCTCCAGTACCACATGAGCTGGGCACAGTGGTACAGGAGGATCGAAGCTCAAAGTCATCTTCAGCTACATATCAAGTTTGAGGATAGCCTGGGCTACATGGGTGCTTACTTTAAAAAAGTGTGTGTGTGTGTGTGTGTGTGTGTGTGTGTGTGTGTGTGTGTGTGTGTGTGTGTGTTTTGTAGAAATTGAACTGGTAGAGCAATCCCCAGCACTTGAAAAACAACCCCACCCCCACCCCACCCCACCCCACCCCCCCCCCCGGCACACACACACACATACTCACAGAAGCAGGAAGAATGATGGCTATCAGAGGCTGGAGAAGGAACAGAGAAGAGTTTAATGGGTACAGAGCGTCAGCTTGGCAAGATAAAAACGTCCTGGGATCTGTTCCACAATCTGAATGTACTCAGAACCTCAGACCTGGCCACATCAAAGCCGTTAAGATGATAAACTTTATGTTCATTGGGGTTTGCGGTGTGGGGTTTATGCCGCACAAGCTCTCCGGCACGTCTGTTGCGCTTTATTTACCACAAGGGGAAAATGGTGTTCTCCAAGAAAAAAGGTGTAGTTCAGCTTGCGACCCAGCTGGGCAAATGCTGTTCCCTGAGATAACATCAAACCTCCCATGCAGAAAAGTGCTTTATCTGTGTTTCTTGTTTTATATCAGCAAACATCATATACTTAAAAGACAATGTGAGGGGCTGTAGATACGGCTCAGCGGTTCATGGACTTGCTATGAAATCCTGAGAGTTCAGATCTCAGCATAAATCTAACAAAGCCAGGGGGCTTCTGCACACCTGTGACCCCTATTCTGAGGCAGGCAGAGACAGAAGGATCATTGGAGCTTTCTGGCTGCCAGCCTGGCCAAGGAAATGTGAACTTCACATTCAAGGAGAGACCCTGCCTCAAAGGGAGAGACAGTGTTGGGGGAAGAAACCTAACTCTCTCTTCTGGCCACTGTAACATGCACACACTGTGTGTACACTTAAACACACACACAAAATAAGATAAAAATATTTTTTTTTAAAGATACAACTTAGGGTTTGGAGAGATGGCTCAGTGTTTAAGAGCATTTGCTCTTCTCAAAAAGCCGAATTTGATCCCAGCACTCACATCAGGTGGCTGGTGAGCACCTATAACTCCAGCTCCAGGGAATCTAATGCCTTCTTCTGGACTCCAAGGGCACCTGCACACACATGGAAGGCACACAGAGGCACACACATATGCATAAAAATAAATCCGTTTTTTAAAAGATACAATTTAGTAATATTTTTAGGGCTGGCCGTGTAGCTCAGCCATAGAGTACATGCTCAGATAGTGTGCGGCCCTGGGTTTGGTTCTCGGCACCAGATTAAAAGGTCCTCTGGAAGAGCAGCAAGAGCTCTTAATCACAGATCCACCTCTCTAGCCCCACGCCTACCCTTTTATAACACCCATGTGCCATACACATATAAAATATGCATAATTAAAATTTTATAAATATTTTAAAAACAAAGAAAAGTAAACTAAACTGGCACAAATGATAACGGCCCTTGAGGAGATAATTCAGCTAGGGGTCCCTGGCATTCCAGCTTTCCACAAACAGAAGTTCTAAGCAGCCAGTCATCCTTGCGGAATGTTTAACGTGTGTATAGCTTTTTTTTTTTTTTCTGGAAACTTCTGTTCACAAGGGTCCACTTCCTTCAGCCACTCTAAATCCAGATTCATCTGACACCAGTCACCTCCACCAGGCTGCTTACATCTCATCCCAGTGACAAAGCTTTGTACCTGAGAGGCCCTGGTGGCCAAGTTAATTGCCATGTCTACCCTGACCCTGAGATTAGTCCCTGGGCTCTGAGGATCGCAGCAGCAACATGAACCATTCAGAATGCACAGGCCCTGGCCAAGGTGGAGCTGATGCTTCTGCCCTGGCCATCAAAGCCCTCAAGGACCCCCCGAGAGGCAGAAAGAAACAAAACGACACACGACACAGCAGAACATCCCTTCTGATGGCACCGTCTGCTTTACTTGGCAGATGTGGCACTAGTCTCTAGCCAAAGAACTCTCTGGAGCTATTACCGAGGTCCTGAGGACCGTCCAGTCTGGGGTCCTGTCTGACAGTCACACCACACGAGACACCGGAGGTGTCATCAGCAGCACAGTGGGGTGCCTAGAGAAGCACAAGCGAGCCAGACATGGTGGGCACACACCGCAACCCCAGCAGCACATAAACCAGGTGGGCACTGCACACCCATAAACTGAAGGGCTCAGGAAGTGGAGGCAGGGGATTAGGAGTCCAGGGGTCATCCTTGGCTACATTACCAAATTGGAGACCAGCCTGGGCTACATGGGTCCCTGTCGGTAAGTCAAAAACCAAAGCAGATCTCATCACTTTGTTAAGGAGGCCCTTCCCTTGCCTCCCCTGGGGTTAAGTGTGAATAGGATGAGAGGCCACAGAGGCAGACACCACACCATCCTGGGCCCTGAGGCCTCCCTCACTGTCGTCCACTCTTTCTATCCCCTGTCAGGCAGCTGCTGGTGACCTAGGAGGCCTGTGAGCCTCTGACCAAGCAGAGGGAGGAGCCTGGGTCCTTGAAGGACTTCAGGGACCAGAGCCTCTGACCAAAGCCAATCTACACTTGACAGTAACACAAGTAAAATGAAACATGGATGTGCAAAGCCATGGACCTCAAGGCTCTTAGTATAGTGGATGGAGAATAGCAGTGACCTTCCTGGAGGTGGCCATACTGGTCCCACTGCCCTTTCAGCCTCAGCCTGTCACGAATATATCCTCTCTCTCTCTCTCTCTCTCTCTCTCTCTCTCTCTCTCTCTCTCTCTCTCTCTCTCTCTCTCTCTCTCTCTCTCACACACACACACACACACACACACACACTTGTGCCACCAGACTTAGTTTATGTGGTACCGGGGATCAAACCCAAGGCCTCAAGCATGCTAGGCAAGCAGTTTACCAGCTGAGCTACATCACTGGTCCCTTGGTTGAATTTGTGTTGTGTTTGGTTGAGTTGGTGTTGAGGGTGGAACCCAGGGCCCTGTGTGTGCTAAGCACATACTTTACCTCTCAGCCATACCTTTAGTCCTTAGCTAATTTTTATAACACACACATTAGCATATAAATTAGTTAAAGCGATTACAAGAACATTCTAGTCACATTATGCTAAACTTTTGTTTTTCATTCTTTTAAATGGCAATCTTTAACAGAAATTTTTAGATTGAAATATCTTTGTTTTATGTCTGTATGTGTACATCTGTGCACCATATGTGTGCAATGTCTACAGAGGCCAGAAAAGGGCATCAGATCCACTGAACTGAAGTTACAGCTGTTCTAAGGTACCATGTAGATGCTGGGGATCAAACCCAGACTCTTAGGAAGAGCAGCCGGTTCTCTTAACCACTGAGCCGCTCCAGCCCCTTAAAAAGCAGTCTTGGTTACTATGACTTACACATAAACATTTACAATATACATTTAGCCAGGCATAATGGTGTATTCCCTTAATCCCAGCACTCGGAAGGCACAGGCAGGTGCAGGTGGATCTCTATGAGTCGCTGGCCATTCTGGGCATTAATGAGTTCCAGAGGCAGGATTGTCAACAGGGTTGGATGTCTGGGAGTCAGTGGCCTTCATACAGGACTGGTTGAGAGGCAAAATGGAAGTCAATAGATCCAAGGCTGAGGATATAATTCTTGAGCTGGGAATATAGATCAGCTGACAGAGTGCTTGCGTAGCATGCACAAAACCCTGGGTTCAATCCCCAGCAGCACATTAACTAGGCATGGCGGTGTCTACCTGTAATCCCAGCTCTCAGGGTAAAGGCAGGAAAATCAGAAATTCAAGGCCAGCTTTGGCTGCAAAATGACTTTGAAGGCAGCCTGGACTCAACATTGTCTTAATAACAATAACAGTAATAATAAAGAACATCAACAAAACGGCTTTGGGGTCAGGAGTGAGATAGTCTCCCTCTGTGACCCTGTCTAGTCTGGAACTTGCTATGTAGACCAAGCTGGCCTCAGTCTGAAGTTTGAGCCAAGTCCCTGGGCTCGTGATCTTTGGTCACACATTTTCGGTTAATCCTCACTGAGGCAACTGTTTGTCACAGGGACAGGCCTGGAAGCCAACAGAAACTGTATGGATCCTTGAGCCACTTCCAGGGTGTCACTTACCATCACATGTCCAACTCCCTGCTCTCATCTCGGGACTAGCTCCCACCCTGCCCAGCCTGTGAGCACTGGAGTACCTCCCAGGAGCCCCGTTAGGGAAAGGCTAGGGGAGGGATCAGATAAGGGGGTCCTGATGGCTGGTGGACAGTAGTCCTACTGTCCTCTCCTCTACTCCAACAGGGCCTGCTCTGCATCAAGCTGTAGCTTTTTCTCTCTAGGGCCCAGCCAGGTGGGGACATAGCCTCAGAGGACTGTGTGCCCTGGACTCAGCTGAGCCCATCTCATATGGGGGTGGGGTGGCGAAGGGGCATGGGTATCTGCTTCTGGATAAAGTAACCTGAGAGCCGCGGGGGGCGGGGGGGCACAGAAATCTCAGTCTCGGTCCCCATCTCAGTCTCGGTCCCCGCCTCAGCCTCACAGGGCACTCTACTATCTCGTTTTGTCTAAACGCTCTTCTCAACAGCACCGACCAGTCTATAGAATGAGGAATTTTAGAGCAAGGAGGGATCGGGAGTTAGGTAGCCCCAGGAGCACCCTGGGTGTGCCCTTCCGGCACTCACCCTGCATCAAGAACCAGGCAGGAAGCTCTCGAGAGCCTTGCGTAAGGACTGAGGATTGAGGAGCCTGGGGTGGGGCTGGAGAGGTTCACTCTGACCCCACTCACAGCCCTGCCTCAACATCCCTCCCTGCGCAGAGAGCTGGGATTAAGCAAGACCCTCTTGAAGATGAGCAGAGGGCCAGAGGGAGCTGGGGAAGAGGGCAAAGGAAAGGAATAGGAACCAAGAGCAGCTAGCACCGGGGAGGTGACGGGCGTGACCCCGCGGAGACGACCTGGGATCAAATACCTGGAGGGCTCTCAAGACACAGGCAAACATTGAGGTCAGCTTGCTCCCATGGAGTCCGGCCCCCGGGCCCTCTCCCCCACTATAAGAGCCTCTGCCTCAAGTGGGGTGCCAAGCAGTAGGCAGCCATGGCCAAGTCACATCTGCTGCAGTGGCTGCTGCTGCTGCTGCCCACACTCTGCAGCCCAGGTGCAGGTGAGTCCTCCCCCACCCCAGCCCCGCACAGAGGCATCTCCACCACTCTTACTGAGCCAGCTCTGTGCCCAGAATGACCCCAGCTTGCACATATTCCCGAATTTAAAGACAAGTTAGCCGAGGTCCGGAGAGGCCCTAGGCACTCGTCCAAGGTCAGTTGGTGGATACTGAGGCAGGAGGACTCAGAGATGATTGACATAAGTGATGGACACTCGTTTGCAATGAAACTGGGTTGGAGGTGGGCTGAGAGCAGGGTGCCAAGCGTGTCCTGCCTGGATCCTGATGAAGATCGCTCTGACCCCAACTGTAGCCGCCGGGTCGGCATCATCCCTGGATTGTGCACAGGGCCCTAAATTCTGGTGCCAGAGCCTGGAGCAAGCAGTGCAGTGCAGAGCCCTGGGACACTGCCTACAGGAGGTCTGGGGACACGCAGGACCTGTGAGTAACGCCCAAGGGCGCACCAGGAGCTTGGAAAGAAGGAGTGGGGGTGGGTTCTGAATGGGCATAGGTGGGCTTCCCACAGAGACCGGGGTGGCCTGGAGGATGGATGGTATGGTATAGTATGACATACAATGATGAGTAGATTGAAGGGAATGAAATGGATGTGACGACACCAGTGGGTGAATGGGATGGATGGACCTGTCAGCCTGTGTCTGAGAAAGCTGCGCTCCCTGGAGCTAGGAGCACGCCCCAACTCATTTGCCCCACTTGAGACCCTTTTTCCAGAATGACCTGTGCCAAGAATGCGAGGACATTGTCCACCTCCTCATAAAGATGACCAAGGAAGACATTTTCCAGGTAATGGGAACCAGATCCTGGAGGAAGTTTAGGGAACAAGGGACGAGGGGCAGAGAGAGGAAAAGGAGCAAGCTCCCCCACAAGGCTATTTCCAGGACGAGGTGAGGCCTTCACACTCATCCAGGCACCCAAGAGTGGGTTCATAACACTGAGTTTAGGGGGTAGAAAGATGGTTCCGTGGCCAAGAGCACATAGTGTTCTGGAAGACCTGAGTTCGGGTCCCAGCACCCACATCAGACAGCTTACAGCTGCTTGTAACTCCAGGATGAGCACACGCACTCATACGCATTCACCCACACATATCCAGTGTGCTCTGGCGGAGGCCTTGCATCCGGGGACTCTGGTGGGGGCAGTCCTCATAAAGGCCAAGCTAACTGTCCCTTCTCTGCCCGCCCAGGACACGATCCGGAAGTTCTTGGAGCAGGAGTGTGAGATCCTTCCCTTGAAGCTGCTTGTGCCCCGATGTCGCCAAGTGCTGGATGTCTACCTGCCCCTGGTGGTCGACTACTTCCAGAGCCAGATAGTGAGGGCCCCGACCTGCCCGCCACACCCGCCACACAGTTCATGTGCCTAAGTGGCCACTTTCCTGAATAAGTGGCCCCAACACACACACACACACACACACACACACACACACACAGAGAGAGAGAGAGAGAGAGAGAGAGAGAGAGAAACCATTCAACCAGAAACATACACAGCACCCACACATATACATGAACACCCATATCCATACCCACCCACACTCAATCAGATACACACATGGAAACACATACACACACACACCACTATAGCCATAGGAAACTCAGTTCCTTCATCTAGACGCCCAGATCAGAGCGTACCTGCTCAATAACATGCTACAGACATTCAGGCACGCCCTCCAACCCCGCTCTCACACACCCACATTCTTATTTATTCTTGCACAATTTGCTCACATGCATTCACACTTTCCCAGACACCTGCCCCAAGGCGCTACACCACCCCATCTCTGTCTTTGCCCCTTCCCTGGAATCCTAAGGTGGAGCACCCCACCCAGCCTGCTCCCCATAAATCCAGGCTCAAAGGCTGTGACGGTCCTTGTCCCTGAGCAGAGCCTGGGCAGCGAGGGGTCCCCTCCTGATCCTAACAGCCCTTACCTTTGTGTGTCCTAGAACCCAAAGGCTATCTGCAATCACGTGGGGCTGTGCCCACTTGTACAGGCTAAGCCAGAACAGGAGTCAGGGATGCAGGATGCTATCCCGGACCCTCTGCTGAACAAGCTGGTCCTCTCCGCCATGCCAGGGGCCCTCTTGGCAAGGCCTGGGCCTCACACACAGGTAAGCCAGCCCTCCCCACCTCACCCCCCCCAGCAGCCACTTGTGGGGAATCCAGAAGGCTAAAGTGGCCACTGAGACTCATGAGCACCCAGAGGGGCAGAGCTGGGAAGAGACAAAAACCACCAGGCCGAGCTTGAACTAGGAGGCAGAGAAGCACAGAGACAGGCAGGGCTCGGAAGGCACCTCCCAGCCTTGACCCCCCTCACCACGTCCTTCCTCAGGACCTCTCTGAACAGCAGCTCCCCATCCCTCTGCCCTTCTGCTGGCTCTGCAGGACTCTCATCAAGCGGGTCCAAGCCGTGATTCCCAAGGTAAGGCCTCCGTGTCCAGAACCACACAGAGCTCGGGAGGGCCTCCAGTAGCTGCCCCGCCCCCCACCTCAACACACCAAGAAGGCTGTGAGGGGTTAAGACACCCATGCCTGGTCCCTACCCAAGGAACCTTGAGCCTCCGGTATGGGAGAAGAGGTCAGGGCCAGCCTCCTCTTCCAGGAGCTCACCATCTGAAAGCTGAGAAAGGCCTGGTTGTCACTGTGGGGGGAAATGCATTAATTTCTCAAAAACAGTGTCCACCAAAAACTCTCCATCCCTTCTGTCCCCTAAACCCATAGTGGCTTCTCCCAGTGGCCTCATCAGCCCAGGGTTGTCCTGCCCACAAATGGTCACGCCCTATCAACACTGCCCAAAAGGGGACCTGCAGGCAATGTCACTCATCAAGACCCACAGAAGGCCACACATTCCAGCCTTTCTGAAGCTTGTGTTGTGGGAGGCACATGCAGACTATAGATCCTGCAGAACTGAGCGTTCACACAGATGAAATGGTGAGAATTAGACAGGTCAGCCAGGGAAAGGCTCCGAAGAAGCAACAAGGCAAAATCTGGGAGGAAACAAGGCCCTCAGGAGCTAAGGGCATCCATCAAGTAGAAATGAGCTCAGGGGGCGAGGACGATGGCCCCGTGAGTGAAGTACTTGCTGAACCTGAGTTCAGAGCCTCAGCACCCACATAAAAAGTTAGTGCACACTTGTAACCCTACACGCCGGGGAGGCAGAAATAGGCCGATCGCCGACGCTTGCTGGCCAGTCAGCCTAGCCAAATGGGTGAGCTCCAGGTTTAGTGAGAGACCTTGCCTCGAAATACAAGGCAGTTAAGAGCTTTTCCAGAGGACTGAGCTGGGTTCCCAGCACCCCTGTCAGGAGGCTTCAACCATCTCTAACTCCTGCTCTGGGGAATCCAATACCCTTCTGGCACCATGGGTACCTGCACATGTGTGGCATACATATACTCAGATATGCACACATATACATGAATAAAAAATAAACCTTAAACAATGATAAGGTGGGAGTGACTAAGGAAGACACGACATTGACCTCTGGCCTCCACATACCTGCACACACAAGCGCACCTATACATGAACACACACGCATACACTTGCAAAAACAAACAAAACCCCAGTCACATCGGCCTGAACATCACTGGCTGAAGACCGAATCAAGGACCCAAAGCACGAGCAAAACCATCAGGAGACAAGGTGTGGACAGGTGGAGACAGCATCGGAAGAGCCGAGAGAGAACAGCCAGCAAAGCGGAGGCCGTGGTGTGCTGCCAGGGAAGCCGAGAGAGAAGGAGTGTTTGATTGATCAGAAAACCGCTGGACCACCAGGCAGGATGAGAGCTGGGCAGGGGGGTGCAGGAGTGAAGTGTTCCAGAAAGGGGAGCAGGCACAGTGAGGCGTCCTAAGGTCAGAAGCCATTTTAGCATCCTCTGCAGCCAGCAGGGAGCAGAGAGAGCACACAGGCAGGGGAGGCACGGGTGGAGGTATCACAGAGGTGGAGCCGTTCCACCAGTGAAGAGCTCGGTCACTGACGACCATGACTGTTGGCCTGTGTCACCATAGCAGGAGGAGAGCCATGTGTGGGTCGATGATCACAGGCGGGGGCCTTAAGTGAAGGGCCCCATTTGGGACGTGCCGCACTCCAGGGGTGTCCGTACTCTGAGCCCTCTCCCTTCCTCAGCCTCCTGGCCCTGGGGTCAGCTTGTCACATGTAAAGGAAAAAGCCACAGGTCCGTGACCTCTGTGACCCTTCAGCGTCGAGGTAGTTTGGAAGGGAGATGGGGGAAGTGTTGGCTTTCCCAGGGGTTCGCAGAGCCAAGGGTCTGTCAGCTTGGACAGCCCACGGAAGGAACTGACTGTCTTTGTGATGGATGACCATGGGGAAGCAGGGTGGCCCTGGGTCAGGAAACGGGCTTCCCGAGTTCTAGCTTCGGGCCGGGCCGTGAGAAGCCGTGGCCTTGCTGCCCCCTTTCAAGTGACTCTAAAACCTTTGGAGTCAGATCTGGGTCTGGAGTCAACCGCTGACTCTCTCTCGGAGACTCCAGGTGCACCCCAGGTCCCCTGCTGTCCTGGATGCTCGGTGGCCCGTGGACAGCTCTCCTTCCTAGGAGGGAGAGAGGGGTCTGCCTGGGGTGCCCACTCCCACGGGTACAGACAAGAGCCTGCCAGAGGAAGGTCCCACGCTGTCCTTTCTCCACCTCCACCCCAGGGTGTGCTGGCCGTGGCTGTGGCCCAGGCGTGCCACGTGGTACCCCTGGTGGTGGGTGGCATCTGCCAGTGCCTGGCCGAGCGCTACACCGTCCTCCTGCTGGATGCACTGCTGGGCCGGGTGGTGCCCCAGCTCGTCTGCGGCCTCGTCCTCCGATGTGCCAGCGAGGACGCCACTGGCCCAGGTAAGCCTGCTGTCACCTCCCCCACTGTCCTCCTTCCTTGGTCCTCTTCCTGGCTGATGTCACTGCGGGGCACACGTGGGGAAGGAAGGAACACGGACAAGGTGCGGGCCAGGAACCAACACTATTTTCGACTACGTATTATTTTGTACGGGTGGGGGTGTTTTGCCAGCATCTCCATCCATATACCATGTGTGTGCCTAGTTCCCACAGAGGCCCTAAAGGATGTTTAGTCCCCTGCAATGGAAAGAGCAGACAGTTGTGAGCCACCATGTGGGCGCTGGGAATTGAACCCGGGTCCTCTGGAAGAGCAGCCAGTGCTCCTAACCACTGAGCCATCTCTCCGGCCCCAGAACCAACACTGGCACAGGACAGCTCTGGGGGAAGGATTAGAATGGAGTCCTTCTACACACCACAGCTGGCCTCCGGCTTGGTGTGGTCCTCCTGCCTCAGCCTCTCAAGTGCTGGCATGACAAGGTATGTGCATTGTGCCCCGCCTGCGGGACAGACCGTTTTGGCTCTTTTCTCTTCAGTCCTCCCTGCTCTGGAGTCCCTGACAGAAGAAGGGCCACTACAAGACACCAAGTGCCATCTCTGCAAGTCTGTGATCGCCCGGGCATGGAACGCCAGCGAACAGGCTATGCCACAGGCAATGCGCCAGGCCTGCCTTCGCTTCTGGCTGGACAGGCAAAAGGTAGAGGGTGGGTACAGGGTAGGACTTACGGCTGGCCGGTGTGTGGTAGTGGCTAAACCAAAACACTTTGTAGCCAGAGACACTCAGGACGCTGGACTGGAGCCCAGCCAGGTAGACAGGGTGTGGACAGGGTGTGGGTAGTTAGACAATGATGGCATTGTCACAACTGTAACTGGCTAAGAGACATCACTGGGCCCAAGTGGAGCATCAGCAGGCATCATGGGCTCCGCACTGCCAGTCCCAGGAGAAAAGGGTCATACTGTTTGGTTTCACACTAGGGTGTGTTGGCCACGCCGTGCCCCTGGTGTGACATGTTACCCCTATGGTGGGTAGCATTCGGCAATGCCCACGAGGCACCAGAAAATGAGCAGAGCCCGGGCCAGCTGGAGCAGGCAAAGAACTCAGCCTTCTCCCAGGATCCTTCCTGTCCCACCCTGCTCCCTCTGTCACTCAGCTGGGAGAAGTCCACCTACACAAGAGGGCTAGAAGCTGGGTATGGTGGTGCTGGCCTGTAACCCTAGCCTTTGGAAGGCTGAGGAAGGAGAATCAGGAGTTCAAAGGCAGCCTCAGCTATATAAATCATGAGTTCAGGGTCAGCCGGGGCTACATGAGACCTCGTCTGGGGAAAGGAGACAGAGAGGGAGAGAACGAGAGGAAAGAGGGGGGACTGGGTAGGATGGCTCACTGGCACTGCCCCCAAGATGACAAGCTAAGTTTAACCCCTGGGATCCACACGGCAAAGGGGAAATCAACTCCTGTAAGCTGTCCTTCTGAGCACACGCGTGTCCCCCACATACAAATAAACAAAACACAACTTTAAAGCCAGACGGTGATGGCGCACGCCTGTAGTCAGGCAGATCTCTGAATTCGAAGCCAGCCTGGTCTACAGGACAGCCAGGGCTACACAGAGAAACCCTGCCTCAGAAACAAATCAACAACCACAACGAAGACATTTTACAAGACCTGTAACTGTTGGTTCTGTAAACCTGTAATAAATTCCCTCACCAAGGTAGAAAAGTACTCTCTTCAGAGGGAGTCTCATGGAACCTAAACTGAACTTCTCATCCTCCTGCCTCCACCTCTGTGCTGAGACTACAGGCAGGCACCACTCTGCTCAGTCTCGGGTGGTTCAGGAAGTTTAAACTGAAGGCCTCGCGTGCTGGGCAAACATGAACCGATGTTCGGAGGTGAGCCTGATGGTCTCCTCCCGGCAGCCAGCTCCAGTATGCTGCCTTTCTTAGGTGGGGTCCTTTTATTTGTTTGTGTTTTGCTTTATTTCATGTGTGTGTATGGGCACCATGTGTGTGCAGTGCCCAGGGAGGCCAGAAGAGACCAGCAGATCCCCTGGAACTGGTTATGGTTGAGGATGGTTAGGAGCCATCACTCAGGTCCTCCGAAAGAGCAGCAAGTGCCCCATCCACTGAGCCATCTCTCCAGCCCTTAGGTGGAGTCTCAGTGGTCAGCCAGGCACTGACAGACAGGCACCTGCTCACAGTCAGAAGGAATGGAGCAGGGACAGAAAGGCCAGGACTGCGGGACAGGTGCGTCCCGTCATAGGCTGGGGCCTACACAGTGTGTGTCCGTCTGTCTTTCCTCAGTGTGAGCAGTTTGTGGAACAGCACACAGCCGAGCTGCTGGTCCTGGTGCCCAGGAGCCGGAACTCCCATGTCACCTGCCAGGTACGCCCAACCCTTCAGCAATGGGTCGCAGGACTTCCCTCTGCTCCCAGAGCCCCGCCCTCCATGGTTCACGGCCCTCAGGGACCCCATCTCTTGGATCCAGGCAGCCTCTAGTGCAGCAGTCCAGGACTAACTGTACCCACAGAACAGGTGTGGGTCTCAGAGCAGCAAAGGACACACCCCAGTGAAGTGGAAGGGATGCATGATGGGATGGACAGCCGAGGCCGTGGTGTGGTGCTCACTATGGGATATGGTTATGTTCAGTGACCAGTGTGCATTCAGTGGTGGGGTTATAGCATAGGAAAGGGGGGGTCCCACCTCCTCATCTTTAAGTCCCAGAGGCCATAGCTTGGGGAGCAGCACACGGGTCTTGAAGGTTGTATCAAGAATACCCATCAGGCAGCAGGTCTGAAGTGAGAGTTGTCTCCACACCCCCTGGGAGCTAGAACTGGAAAGCTGAGGCCTCCATGCTGTCTCTGGCAGGCCCTGGGAGCGTGTGAGGCCCCGGCCAGTCCTCTGCAATGCTTCCGAACCCCACACCTCTGAGGTCTCCAGGTGAGTCCCAGCCCCATCTGGCAGGGGGTGAGGATGGGTCTTTCCTTGCTAAGGTTTGGGAACAGAAGGTCCTCTCGTCCCTTCTGTGGACTGTCATCCTACCTCCCCCGGGCACAGCTCCAGGCTGCCCAGGGTCTCCAGTGGTTCCATCAGGAAAAGTTTTGTTTGTTTGTTTGTTTTTTGACCCATTATCACCCCATCCAGCCCTCCACAGTCTCTCACCAAGGCCTCCTCACATCTGGGCTGCCTGACCTTAAGGATCTCACATGTTCGGGCTAAACCCAAAATGTCTTAGACTTCAAGGGAAGTCACATTTCACAGTCTGCGCTCTCTCCCCTCAGATGCCACGAGTCCCGTGGTCACCTGACCCCATTCTCCCCAGGCCATAGGTCACTGTTTTCTAAGCTAGGAGTAGCATTGTGACCTGAACCCCGTTTCCTGTCAAGGTCACTTGAAGGACCCCTGTTGCCCTTTGCCCCCTAGGTCATTTCCTGACTCTGCGTTAGAGCTCCTCCACACAGCATCTTGCACCAGATGGCCACAAACCTCAGCCTGTGCCCTCAGCCCTGTGTCAGGCCGTACGCCTCACTCTCATCACCGCCCAGCACCAGGGTGGTTTCTGCCTCCTTTGGGGACGAGGTGCAGCAGGCCCATCTTCTGGAAGCCTTCAAAGGGGCTTCAGGTCTCCACACCCACCAGAGCCCAGCCCGGCCCCAACAGCTCCTACAGCCTCCGGGGACCGAGAAGAGACTGCCACCGCTCCCAGAGGACAGCAAGGAGAAGCTGGGTCTGGCCACACCCGCCCCTTGCTAGCATGTCTATGAAATGCAAACTTCAAAAGAATAAAAATGGGAACACAAAGTATCTTAGGGGCTGTGGTGAGGCTCGGCGGTGGCAGGGCACTTTCATAGCACGCAGAAAACCTGGGGTCCTGGGGTGAACCCCCAGCTTAAAGGTGGTATGGTGGTGACTCTCACCTACAATCTCAGCACTTGGGAGATACAGCGAGAGGACTGTGAGAGTTCGAGGCCAGCCTGCGATACAGATCTTTTTTTTTTTAAGTGAAACAAAGACACACACACACAACAACACAGTCTAAAAGATACAGATGGGCATATGAAATCCTCAGCTTGTGCTTTTTCAAAAAAGAGAATTAAAAAAAAATCAGGATGGGCAGGTGAGACGCTTCAGTGAGTAAAAGGTGATTGCCCCCAGGCCAATGGCCTGAGTGTGAGCCCCATGATCCTCATGGTAGAAGGAGAAAACCAACTTCTAGTGTCCTTGGCCTCCACATGTGCCCCACACACATAAAGACACACACACACACACACACACACACACACACACACGCAAGCACCTTTAATTTAAACATCAGGAAACTGTGCTGGCGACATGGTTCAGCCGGTAGAGGTAATTGATGAACAAGCCTGGTGATCTGAATTTGATCCCTGGAACTCGAGATGGTGGGAGAGCTGACTCCCAAAAGATGTCCTCTGACTCCACACTTACGCCATGGTACACATGAGCCTACCTGCCCCGTTATAAACACACACATAATACTGACAATTTTCTCCTAAGTCAGGAAATCCCTGACCTGGGTGAGGGTGAGCACTGCATGCTCCGGGCATTATGGTTGCATATTTGAGGTGTTCTGTGTGGAGATAAAAAGGGCTTCTAGAGCTGAGGGTAGAGCTGAGGATAGGGTAGGGCAGAGGGTAGAGCAGAGGGTAGAGCAGAGGGTAGGGTAGAGCAGAGGGTAGGGCAGAGGGTAGGGCAGAGGGTAGGGTAGAGCAGAGGGTAGGGCAGAGGGTAGGGCAGAGGGTAGGGTAGAGCAGAGGGTAGGGTAGAGCAGAGGGTAGAGCAGAGGGTAGGGTAGAGCAGAGGGTAGAGCAGAGGGTAGGGCAGAGGGTAGGGTAGAGCAGAGGGTAGGGCAGAGGGTAGGGCAGAGGGTAGGGTAGAGCAGAGGGTAGGGTAGAGGGTAGAGCAGAGGGTAGGGTAGAGGGTAGAGCAGAGGGTAGGGCAGAGGGTAGGGTAGAGGGTAGAGCAGAGGGTAGGGCAGAGGGTAGGGCAGAGGGTAGGGCAGAGGGTAGGGTAGAGCAGAGGGTAGGGCAGAGGGTAGGGTAGAGGGTAGAGCAGAGGGTAGAGCAGAGGGTAGAGCAGAGGGTAGAGCAGAGGGTAGGGTAGAGCAGAGGGTAGAGCAGAGGGTAGGGTAGAGCAGAGGGTAGGGTAGAGCAGAGGGTAGGGCAGAGGGTAGAGCAGAGGGTAGGGTAGAGGGTAGGGTAGAGGGTAGAGCAGAGGGTAGGGTAGAGGGTAGGGTAGAGGGTAGAGCAGAGGGTAGGGTAGAGGGTAGGGTAGAGGGTAGGGTAGGGCACTGGTCCGGCGTGCTCTAGACCCGGCTTCTATCGCAGCACTGAAAACACAAGGGCGTGAGGAGAGGGACAGATCCTCCTGACTTGTAAGTTTACAATCCTGAGGGTGATCCGAGTCTGCCATGATTATCTAAGGTCACTTAGGACCGTGCATACCAAGGCCAGTTCCCACGCTAACACAATGCCTGAGTCACAGCTAACAAAAGTTCCGTTCCCTTGTGCAAAATAAGAAAACAGAGTCTCTTAAGGGGTGGCAGGAGTCACAGCCTCAGCCTGATGTCAGCAGGGCCAGAGTCCACCTCTCTCTCTGGCTTACAGAAGTCCACATCTGCTCCCCCCAACCCCTGCTTCCAGCCTGGCCTCCCTCCTGCTACCCTCTCCCCGAAAGCTTACTTCTTAAGGTGAGCCGAAGGTGCTAAACATCGAAATAAGCAAATAAGAGGCTGGAGAGACGCTCGGCAGCTCAGAGAACTCTTCTCTTGCAGGGAACCTGGGTTGGATTCCCAGCAGCCACATGGTGGCTCACCACCATGGGCAACTCTAGTTTCAGAGGATTCAATGCCCTCTTCTGACCTCCATGGGCACCAGACAAGTGCCTGGTGCACAAACGCATGTGAAGGCAAAACATTCAAACACATAAAATAAATAAATCTAAAAAACCAAATAAACAAATCCATCTTTAGTATTAAAGATCTAAATGCCAGATGTGTCCATATATGAATAAACTTTTGTCATGTTTCTAATTATAAAACAAACTCCATTTGTTAAAGAAAATCTAGAAATAGACCCATTACATTCAATCTTATCAACCCGACAGTAAACTTCCTCCACCCTTCCCGACCCTCTGGCTCCACCCTCATCTCCCAAGCACCAGAATAAACTTTCTGCTCACCCTGCTCTGAGACAGTGGATGAGATGCAAATCCTCGGCCTCCAAACTTAAACTTCACAATAGGTATTTCGTAAATGTGCATTAGATTATTGTCTTGAAAGTCGATGTTTTCGTTATTATGCTCAGGTAACTGAAGGAAATGGGGATAGTTTACATTTAAAAAGCAGCAAAGGCAGCTCGCTGGGCAAATGAGCCAAAGCTTGGAGGCAGGGAGCGTGTGTCCCAGAACAAGCGTGAGGTGAAGGTCTGAGGGGAAACCTCGGCTACTTCTGCCTGACTGCTTCACTCCTGGCTGGTGAATGCATCAACTGTTTCTGCTGCGGTTGCCGCCACTATCCTTCACTCACAGGAACTTTTTTGGCTTTCTAATGTGGACTTCAGACCAGCAGCTCTCCAGGAATCCTCCCGGCGTTCAAGACCAGACTGGAACTACGGAAGCACCCAGCCTCAGGGACTGGGCGGCTACTGGATGCTCAGCCTCTCCAGTCTGCAGTCATTGTTGGACTGCCTAGTCCATATTTATTATGTAAGCCAATCTAATGAATCCATATGTGTAAGTGTTATGTATATATGTTATGTGGACAATATATATTCCCTAAGAAAAGAAGTCCCAGGAGGGGTCAGTGCTCAGAAGGAAGGGACTCTCTCCAACTAGGCAATCCTGCCTCCATCACAGCATCAAGGAAGGAAAGGAGGAACTCAAGGCTGAGACAGGATTACAGGCTTTGCCAGGGCTGTTTAAAAGTACAAGGCAAGCTTGGGGCAACTTAATAAGACCTTATCTCAAAAATAAGAAGGCAGCAAAGTTGTAGCTTGGTAGTTAGCCCTTGTGTTCCCTGCATGATGCCCTAGGTCCAATCTCCAGTACTGCCAAAATAATAAACATGAAAGAGCACTGTGAGTACCACAGGATAGCTCAGTGGGTGTGCTGGCTGGCTTTTAGTCAGCTCGACACAGCTAGAGTCATCTGGGAAGGACTCTCAACTGAAGAACTGCCGCCACCAGACTGGCCTATAAGCAAGTCTGTGGAGGGCATTTTCTTGATTAAATTAATTAAAGAAAAACCCATTTCGCTGTGGATGATGCTGTGGTGATATACTGTGTGCCCTAATAAAGCTTGTCTTGAGGATCAGAGGTGTTAGTTATTTAGCTGCGTTGTGTTCTTACCCTGCAAGGAAACGTCACGAAACACGACAGAATCCGCTTATAAGAGTTTATTAGAAATACAGGGATAGAGTGCGCAGGCCTGTGGGAGAGACACGTGCGTGGAGAAGAGGAAGAGGAGAGAAGAGAGAACTGGGAATATGGCGCTCCGCTTTAAAAACCGGCTGGGGGCGTGGCCAGGACACGTCACTACTCCACGCATGTGCGTAGATCACATGGTCACGTAGCGCGCTTACGTAGCCATGTAACGTCACGGATTCTGGTCACGCGAGATGCCTTGGCCGGAACTTGCTAGGCGGAGATGTCCGGGTCCGCCGGGTATCCTGGCTACGAGAGACGCTTTGACCCGGAAATGGCTAGGCGGAAGTGTCCGCCTGGTAAATGGGACCGTGGGGGGCGTGTTGTAAACCCTTCAAGAGGACAGAGCCAGTCACTAGATTAGACATAGAGGCCAGACAGTGGTGGCACCTTTAATCCTATCACTTGGGAGGCAGAGATCCATCTGGATCTTTATGAGTTCAAGGCCACACTGGAAACAGAGCCAGGAAGTGGCGGCATACACCTTTAATCCCAGTACTGGGAAGCACACGTGCCTTTAATTCCAGGAAGTAATGTCTGGGCAGAGAAAGGTGTGAGGAAACAGGAACTCACTCTCTTTAAACTGAAGATTTTGTAGAGGTAAGAACTAGTGGGTGGCTGTTCTGCTTCTCTGATCTTTCAGCTTTCACCCCAATATCTGGCTCTGAGGTGTTTTTTTTTTTTTTTTAAGAACATTTAGCAATTCGTTTTATAATGCCACTCTTTGGCAGGGGACCTTGGGTTGTACAAGAAAGCAGGCTGAGCAAGCCACAGGGAGCAAGCCAGTAGGCAGCACTCCTCCATGGCCTCTTGCTTTAGTTACTGCCTTGGCTTTCCTTAACGAACTGTGATCAGGATGTGTAAGCCTTGCCAGGCAATGGTGGCACACGCCTTTAATTCCAGCAACTCAGGAGGCAAAGCCAGGCGGATCTATGTGAGTTCGAGGACAGCCTAGTCTACAGAGCGAGATCCAGGACAGGCACCAAAGTTACACAGAGAAACCCTGTCTCAAAAAACCAAAAATAATTAAACAAAAACAAACAAACAAATAAATAAAACAGGCAAGCCCTTCTTTTCCAAGCTGCTTTTGGTCATTGTCTTTATTACAGCAGTAGAAAGCAAGCCAGGTCAGTAGGTAAAGGCACCTGCTGCCATGGCTGATGACCCAAGTTGGATCCCTAGGAAGCATACGGTGGAAGGAGAGAAGTGACTCTCAGATGATCCTCTGACCTCCACGCGCATTTGCTATGCCTCAATCCTTTGGAACTATACAAGAAGGAGAGCTGCTGGGGACGGGTGCACCAGAGAACCCTGTCATGGCAGGTTGCAAGAGCAGCCACAGCCCATGCCCACCAAGGGTCAGAATGTATTTGGTCAAGATGGTGGAGACAACAGGAACAGATTTCACAGGTATTGAGATGAACAGAAAGCTGAGTTGTGGAGCAATGTCAGCACAGAAGAGCAGCCGCTAGTCCAGAACCAGTGGTACCTTCTGAGGAGCCTCTGGGGGCGTGGGGGTGGGGGGAGGCTGAAAGCAGCCGCTAGTCCAGAACCAGTGGTACCTTCTGAGGAGCCTCTGGGGCGTGGGAGGAGGTTAAAAACACACACAGAGCTCTGTTCAGGACAAGACAAAGTATAGCTACTTCCAGGGGAAAGGGAAGGAAGATTAAATGGTCAGTCACCACGAAAGGCTAAATAATAATAAGGGACTGAGCTAAGTGTAGTTGTGCGCACCTGCAGTACCAGCACTCCAGAGATGGGCAGATCTCTGCGAGTTCAAGGCCAGCCTAGTCTACTTAGTGAGTTTCAGGCCAGCCACCGCTACATAAAAAGACCATGAGTTACTTCCAGATGAACATGGTATGGTTTGGAGGTTCAGTGAGCCAAAACTCATTTACTGAGAAATACGATGTCACCTGTGGCCCCATGATAAATGACTAATTTTAAACTGACAACACAAACCATTTTAAATGGTTTCATTTTCATGGGTATTTTTTCTGTATGTATGTCTGGGCACCAGCTGTGCCTGGTGCCCACAAAGGCCAGGAGAGGTTGTCAGAGCCTTTGGATCTGGACTTATGGATGGCTGTGAGCTACCATGTAGGTGATAGGATTTGAACCCAGGTCCAATGGAAGAACAGCCAGCGCTCTTAACTGCTGAGCCGTCCATCTCTCCAGCCCCAACATAAGGCATTTTATTGTATACTATTCAAAACCGGGCGGTGGTGGCGCACGCCTTTAATCCCAGCACTCGGGAGGCAGAGGCAGGCGGATCTCTGTGAGTTCGAGGCCAGCCTGGGCTACCAAGTGAGTTCCAGGAAAGGCGCAAAGCTACACAGAGAAACCCTGTCTCGAAAAACCAAAAAAAAAACCAAAAAAAAAAAAAGGAAAATAACCCTCTTAGCAAGCCTAAATGAGTACATAAAACAAGAGGCTGGTTTAAAAACAGGAGGCTATTTAATCTGTTCCAGAAGTCCATGGGAGAGGCGGGAACTACAGGAGAACCATCTACCTACGACAGACAAACAGAAGCTGTCAGCTTCACGTTTGTTCCTAGACTCTCAAGACTTCATGTCTCCAAGGGATTATCTGTTCTTTATCCTTGCAGCAATTCAAATAAGGCATCCACCTATGGGAGTTCTGCCTGCTGCTGCTGCTGAAAGGGAAGGAGCATCTGCAATGTGCTGGTCAGAGAACCGCTGGAGTCGGCCCAGGACACCCCAGCAGGCCGGCTCTCTGATGGTGACAGACAGACCTGTAAAACCGGACCGCGGCAGGAGTCTTCCAGTCAGTCCACAGTCAGCCTCAGCCTCAGTGTTTTTATTTAACATCTTCAGCCAATACCACTGGGAGCAAAACCCCAGACAAGGTGTTCAAGCCCCCTGCTGGTTGGTTTCATCATTATCCCGCCTCTTCCAAATCTGTCAGAAATGAAAACGGTGATGAGCTCTTCAGTCAGCCAGTCAGTCATCAGGTAACTCTTCTTCCTCAGGCAGCAGACAACATGCCACCCCACTGTTAGGTGTGCTACATTTTCCAAAAATGAGTCATACTCTTCCAGAATATTCCCTTTCATTCCATTTATATTTTTCCACCTACCCAACTCTTCTTCTGTTCTTTTTTTAAATTCCTTTTCAGATTTATTCATTTTTAATGTGTATGAGTACTTTGGCTGCATGTATACATGGATGCACCATGTCCATGCCTGGTATGTACAAAGGTCAAAAGACAGCTTTGGCTCTCCTGGGACTAGAGTTCTAGATCTCTGCTAGATTCACAAGGCCACAAACACACTCTGTTCACTTGTTGACTCACAGGCTTCTACATTTTCCCTTTCTAAAAATCTGACTGACTTTGGAGCCACATGATCTGGTCGCCCCGCACTCTGGAAGCATCAGGCCTGTAAGCAAGACTCTACATCAACTCCACTTCCTGCACTGGCCCACACCCACCTGAATGTAGGCCTCGGACAAGGTGATCATCTGGGGCAGGATGTCAGTCACCTGGAGGTCTTGTAATTCATACCACTTGCCAGTTCCCTGCACAAAGCAAGAAGGGTTGATTGAGTTAACCTGTGCTCCAAAACCAGAGGTGTCAAAATTATCACAGCCAAGAGTCATAACCTTAGCTAGACCTCAGTCAATGAACAGTTCTGGCAACCTCAATTCCTATCAAGGCGTCTTTGAAATATAATGAAGTCCCAAACATTTTGCTTTCTTCTCTCTCTCTGGGGTGTGTGTGTGCGCGTGCGTGCGTGCGTGCGTGTGTGTGTCTGTGTGTCTGTGTGTAGGGGTGTCCTCACATAGTCCAGTCTAACATCAGATTTTCTCTTTAGCCAAGGAAGGCCTTCAACTTTTGATTCTCCTGCCTCTGCCTCAAGAGTATTAGCATTACAGGTGTGTGCCACCACACCTAGTTCATGTGGTGTCTGGAGTCAAACCTAAGGTTTGTGCAAGCTGGATACGTATCACTTGAGCTACATCTCCAAACCCACTTCTACACATTTAAGGGGAATTTAGGTGGGCACTCAAGAGGAAAAAGAGAAGCCCCTTCAATCTCAACTGTCTCTTTCCTCTCCAGAAATGGTAAATTAGACAAAGCCCTTAGAAAGTACATGGCACTGCCTGCTAGGAAGCCGCAAGTGGTCATTCTCCTCCTCCATACCCTCCCCAGAGAAATAAAGGAAAGCAAGGCATCTCGGTGGACACTGCCCATCACCTACAGTTTCCCCGGCCTGCAAACTACCTCACAGCATGCTGACACGAACAAGCTTGGGAAAGATTAACACAGACACCTGCCAAACGTATAACAAATGAAAAATACTGTTGTGATAGGACACAGCTGTTGCATGTTTTGCAGATACTTTAAAATTCAAAATATAGGGACGACAGAGAAAGTGTGGGCCTATATAAGCAAGTTTATTTCTGGTTCTAAGACTAGTTAAGCATGGGCTTTGAGGCCAAGTGTCTCGCCCCAAACCCCAATGTGACTGACAAGTCCTCACACTAGATCTAAGCCTAGGTCTCCTCATGTGTGAGGGATGTGCTGTAAGGACAGTAAACCACTGGTCCCAGTTACACTAAGTTACAACAGCCTACATTAAAATTCTGTGTTTACAAATATAGCCGGAGGATGCTTTTGTTTTCAGCTTTAGATATGCTTTTAAAATGTTTTAGCTCAGCTAGGCATGGTGGTAATGCCTCTGATCCTAGTACTTGGGAAGCTAAGCACAGGAGAACTGCCACAAGTTCTCAGCCAGCCTGGGCTACAGGTACATTCCAGGCCAGCCTGGGCTACAATGTGAGACTGTCTCAAAAACCATCATGACAGACAAAGCAAGGAAAGAGTCTCTAAATCAATGTTTCTCAAACCTTAATTTCATGCATATCAAAGGGTCTTGTTAAATAATGAAGAGCTGATGTACTCTGTCCCAAGGGGTTGGAATTCTGCCATTCTAAGGAGCCCTCAGATGCTAGGCTGGTGGGACCCTGACCCTGAATAGAGGTCCTCAACCCTGGCTGGCTATCAGAATCTCTGGGGAACTTTAGCACCTACCACCTCAATCTGCACCCACACTCTAAAGCAGTCTCTTAACCTTGATGCCGATCACTGCTTGGGATAAGCAAGCATGCTACAGAGATGGGTCAACACTGCAGCATCTGTGGCTGCATCCCTGGCCTCTACTCCAGTTGAAAACCAATGTCTGCTGTAACGGCTGGGGCACAGCCACCACTGGTACTTCAGAAACCTCCCAGTGGTGTCTACCATTAGAACAAAACTAAAGCCACCCATTACGTACAGAGTTCGGAAGCCAGGCCCAGAAAGGGCAAACTCAAAGACACCACGGGAACACCACCTACTCTGCAGCTCTGTGCCATGCCAGTCAGGGGCCACTCACATGATGAAGCACGTGGATCCTATAGGAGCCCTCGGAGGGCTTGCCATCATGCACAATGTTGGCAATGAGATCATAAGTGGTGTTCTTGTGGACTGCCTGGACTTCTTCAGATAAGTATTCTCTCAGATCCACATTTCTGGAGACAAAGAGAAACAAACAACAACAGAACATCACACCACGGCTGTGAAGTTAGGGAAATGTTCCATACAAATGAACCACAGAGCTGTTGACTGCTACTTTAGTGTTCTAGTTCTGGAAAGGTCTGCAGTGCCACAAAAGTTCCAGTGAGCTGAAGTCACATTTCCAGCAGTGACAACCTCTATCAGAAAGCACCCCTCAGAAGTCTGTCTAGGAGGCCGAGGTGCAGGGTCTCTGCTCATCTGGGTCTGGATGGGCATCCTGTGTCACCTGACAACGATGAACCTAAGCAGCTACACCAGGACTGTAGCTCCACTGGCTCCCCGAGGGTAACGAGCTGGGCAGCAGGGCTTGCCCAGAGGCCTAGCTGGGGTGTAACTTGCAGCTGCAGGATTCCAGCAGCACCTGCCCTTTGCCCTGAGGCACCTACAGAAGAAGACTGACCACAGGATGTGTCACCACTGTAACCACCTCAATCCGAAAACCAGGCGGTCATCAGCTTTCTTACTTTCAAGGATCTTCTTTCACTTTCTCTCAGTGAAGTTAGAGGCAAAATCGTTACAATTAACACAGCTCACATAGGTAGCAGAGGCATGAAAGGGGAGTTTATTCACGGTTTCTGGACTAGAAAACCAGCACTGAAGAAAAAACCGGATCCAGAGAGCTTGCTGCCTGTTTCTTTGTATTTGTGGTGTATGTACTTGTGTGCACATGCACATGGCTTGAACACTGGTAGAGGTGAGAGGTCAACATCTGGTGTCTTCCTCAATTACTTTCTTTCTTATTTCTGAGGCAGGGTCTTCACAAAACCTGGGGTTCAAAGACATTCTGATTCTGGGCTACAGTGATTCAGGCCAACTTGGACCACACACGGACACCCTGCCTTTTTAAAAAAGCATTGGGGGCTGGAAAGAGACAGTTCAGCAGTGAAGAACACTGGCTGCTCAAGGACCCAGGTTCAATGCCCAGCACCTACAAGGTGGCTCACAACCATCTGTAACTTCAATTCCAGGGGATCTAACATCAGTGACATCTGATTTTCAAGGGCACCAGACACACATAAAATAAATCTTAAAAGCAAAACAAAACAAAAAAACTCTACCAGACATGGGGGTATCCATCTTTAATTCTTCAGAAGACACAGGAGGATCTCTGAGAGTTCAAAGCCAGCCTGACCTACATATTGAATCTAGAATAGCTACATAGAGACCCTGTCTCAAAACAAAATAAAACAAACAAAAAAGCTTTTTTAGCCAGGCATCGATGGCACATGCCTTTAATCCTAGCACTCAGGAGGCAGAACCAGGCAGATCTCTGTGAGTTCGAGGCCAGCCTGCTTTACAGATCAAGATCCAGGACAGGCATCAAAACTACACAGAGAAACCCTGTCTCAAAAAACCAAACAAACAAAAAGCTTTTTTAAAAAATTAAAAATGAGCCGGGCGCGGTGGCGCACGCCTTTAATCCCAGCACTCAGAGGCAGAGGCAGGAGGATCTTTGTGAGTTCAAGGCTAAGTCTGGTCTACAGAGTGAGATCCAGGAAAGGCACAAAGCTACACAGGGAAACCCTGTCTCGAAAAACAAACAAACAAAAAACTTTAAAAAAAATACATAAAAAATTAAAAATGGGTAGAGAAATGGATCAATTAGTAATGTGCTCATCATGCAAGCCTGATGGCCTGAGTGTGACCCCTGGGACCTATATAGTCATTTTTCAAGAGAAAAATGAATCCCATAAGTCATAAGTCATCTTCAAACCTCCACATATGTGCTGAGACTCATCAATATCTAAGCAGGTGTGAGTGCACATGCATCCACATAACAAATAAAATGTAGTAATTTTTTTAATGAAGTAGTCTTTGAGTCCTGGTCTAATAGACCTCCTGTTTTCTAACTTCTCCAGAGCAAGCTTTCTGAAGGGCAGACTACTCTAGTCAGAACTGCCAAGCGCACAAAGGCAACCACTAAGAGGAGAAACACTCCGGGCCCCCAGGAAAAGGCAGCAGGGTGGGAAGTCTCTGCGGCTACTGAAGAAGCGCCAGCTACACAGTGGCGCCTTTGCAGGGCACTCTTTCCTATCAGGAACACATTGGAGACTCCCAAGAGACTAGCTCTGACATACAACCTTGATGGGTGGGATTTCAAAGGCAGTGCTCAGACACAGTGCTTCTGTGAACCCCACTTGCCACACAAACAAGACAGCAGCAAAAAAACAGAAGAAAAGTCTGGGGAGAAAGGAGGGGCTGGAGAGATGGCTCAGCGGTTAAGAGCACCGGCTGCTCTTGCAGAGGACCCGGGTTCAATTCTCTACACCTACATGGTTCACAACCATCTGTAACTCCAGTTCCAGAGGATCCAGCGCCCTCTTCTGACCTCCATGGGCTCCATATGAACATGGTAAACAGACACAAATGCAGGTAAGACATTCATAAACATAAAAAAAAAATTACAGAAATATTCTTTTAAAAAAGAAAGAAAAAAGGAAATTCTCTTGTACTCCTCATTTAGAAATTCTCCTGTGTGGTACCTGCCACATGCTCACAATCCCAGCTGCTGAGGAGGCTGAGACAGGGGCACAAGTTCAGTAAAGGCCAGGCCTGAGTTTCATAGCAAGGTCCTGTCTCCAAAATTCAGAAAACAAACAAACAAACAAAAGATTTAGATAAAATTTAGACAAAGCTCAGCAATCGAGTGCCTCCCCAGCACCCACCCAGAACACCTGGTTCTGTCTCTAGTGATTAAGAGGAGAGGATTCCGGACACTTCTCTCTTCACCATCTACGATCAGACTCTCCGGGAGGATGGACTCCGTTAGAGAAACCAACCAGAAGCCTACCCTGGAGGAGGCCCTAGGACTCTCCAGTCCCACGGCGGAGTGGACTTCACCCACTAAGCCACCTCCCCAGTTAAGACTCTTTAGAACTGAGAACTGGAAAGATCTTCAAAGGAAAGAACTGCAATCCTGGTAGTTTGGGGGATGAGAAGGAGAAAGGAGATGAGAGGAAAAGGGAACCAAGAGGTAAGCAAGCATCCGCCCACCACAGTCCAAACTCCTTCGTTACTTTAAATCAGAAAGACTGACGGTGTGAAATCCAAAGACTACCAAATACAAAGGCATCAAACTTCCCTGTTTTAGGAAAACTGGACATATTCTAGCTAGACATTCGAGTTACACACATGCCCATCCCAAGCCTTCCCCCTGCCAGTCTGTCTTAGTCACACGCTTCCTCCAACCTCAACACCCGCACACTGACACACTTCTTGTCAGCCTGCCATGAGGTTTCTCCGCATTCTAAAGACCTTCTTCAGATCACGGAAAACACTGTCTCTTGAGCTGGAGAGCTGGCTCAGCAGCTAAAAGCACTGGCTGCTCTTCCAGAGGACTACAGTTTGATTCCTGGAACCCACGTGGAGGTTCACAAGTGTCTGTAAGTCCAGTTCCAAGAAATTTGATGCCCTCTTTTGGCCTCTGTGGGTACCAGGAATGCACATGATTCAGACATACATGCAGGAAAAATATCCATACACATAAAATAATTTTTAAAATTTAATTAAAAAATTAAGAACATTGGCTTTTCAGAACTGAAAACCAATGGTCTGAATTAGAGGTATTTCTAAAGACATTGAGGTCTTTCTGAATTAGAAGGCAGCCAACTAAAAGTATCTGGTATCCTGCCAGTTCCTTTAAGCTAATCATGAAAACTCAATTGCAGACTAAATTAAAGGGTCCCACACTAAAAATTGTAATTTATGACAGTGTGCTGTCACATGCTTGTAATTATAGAACTTGGGAGGTGGGAGTCAGGAAAATCAAAAGTTCAAGGTCATCTTGTCTTACAAAATGACTTCAAAGCAAGTCTGGGCTATATGAGACTCAAATAAGTAAACAAATAAATAAATGATGACTGCATCTAGGTAAGTATCCACCTTTGGGAACCCTGAAATATGTACGTCTTCCAGCAAACCCGTTAATTTCTATGATGTAGGGAGCTGTTTCTTGCAATCCCCAACCAAGTCAGTCCAAAAGGAACAACATGAAAAGATATCTAGACTCATAGCCAGATGTAGCACAGCTGCAGACTTGGGAGGCAGGAGTTTCAGGAGTTCAAGATCATTTGTCAAGTTCAAGAACAGCCTGGGCTTCATAAGCCCATCTCAAAAAGAAAGAGGTGAGGACCCCCCCACCCTCCAGTGAAGCAGGAAGATACACACGTGATAGGGAAGTTGACAATTGTCGGATTCTTCTCCACGAAGAAGTTGTTCTTAGTAAATCTCTTGATGCAAAAGATTAGATATGGAGGCAGCTTGGTGAGCTGGAAGCGCTTCAAGAAGTTTTCCTTATAAGTCTTGTACTCCTAGAAAGACAGTTTGATGGCATCAGAGCCAGCACTCAGTAGGTACTACAACAAAGGCAGTTTGAGCTTTGTTGTTTTTTTTGAAGATTATATATTATATATATACATATGACATATATATATAATATATATAATTTATATTACATTACATTACATTATACTATACTATATTATATTATATACGTGTGTGTGCTCTATCCACACGTACCTTTATGGCAGAAGACAGCATCAAATCCGACTACAGACGGTTGTGAGCCACCATGTGGATGCTGGGAATTGAACTCAGAACTTCTCTCTGAAAGAGCAGCCAGTGCTCTTAACCAGTGAGGGCTGAGCTATCTCTTCAGCCCCCTTTGTTCTGGCTTTTAAAGATAGCTCTGCATCACACCTAGTTCAGAAGACACCTAGTCTCAGAAACCACCAAAGAGGCTAAGGTTAGCAATGTGGCAAACACCGAGTAAGAAACCTCGACAGTGGGCTGTTACAGTCAGTGTATGAGCACACTGCTGAAATACCACAGCCGTGTGGGCTCAGGCCAACACAGAGAACAAACTGCCCAATGAAAAAGTCAGTTAAAAGCTGGATCTTACTTTACTCAAAATGGAGAAATTTTTCTTGCCTTCATAACCATGAAGCACCCTCAGTATTCCAAAGGAGGTGACTATCTACTTCTCCCATCCATCCATCCTGCCTCAACGGTCCTAAGACCTGGGCTGGGGCCTAACTCTGTGGTAAAGCCTGTACTCAGCACACAGGAGGCACTGGTCTATCTCAAGCCCTGGCAACCAAAGTGCACATCTGAGAAGAAAATCTCAAGGCTTGTGTAAGTAGTCCAGCAGGCCACACTTCCTGTGAGCTCACTCTACATGGCCCAAGGAGAAAGGGAATGGCCAGGACACCCGCCTAGCCCAAGAGGCTTAAAGCTGGTGAACATGAGCAGCTTTGCTTTTCCTTCTATGTGTATGGGTGTTTTGCCTGTCTATGAACGAGTGTGTGCTCACAGGTCAGAAGAGCACACCAGCCCCCTGGAACTGGAGTTACAGATGGCTGTAAGGAACCACGTGAGTGCTGAAAATTGAACCCAGGTTCTCTGCAAGGGCAACACTCTCATCTGCTGAACCATCTTTCCAGCCCTGTGAATAGTTTTTCTTTTTTGTTTTGTTTATTTTCGAGACAGGGTTTCTCTGTGTAACCATGGCTGTTCTGGAACTTACTTTGTAGACCAGGCTAGCCTTGAACTCAGAGATCCGCCTGCCTCTGCCTCCCCAGTGCTGGAGTTAAACACAGATTCTTATCCTGGTCTAGGGATGTAGCCTAGTAAAGCACTTGCTTAGCATGCATGAGGCCAAGGCTCAAACCCCAGTAAAAAAAACTAAGCTTACATTTAGTTAAGAGATAGGAGTGAAAGACTAATCATAACCAGAGAGAAACAACCAGCCGAGGCTTCCCTCTGAACTGACTGATTGCTAAAGGGGAAAAACAGACCCCGAGATCCACAAGCTGCCCAAGGAAATAGAAAATATTTTCCAGTGTGTGTGTGTGTGTGTGTGTGTGTGTGTGTGTGTGTGTGTGTGTGAGAGAGAGAGAGAGAGAGAGAGAGAGAGAGAGAGAGAGAGAGAGAGAGAGAAAGTGAGAGAGAGAGAAAGAGGGAGGGAGAGGGAGAGGGAAAAGGAGAGAGAGAGAGAGAGAGAGAGAGAGAGAGAGAGAGAGAGAGAGAGAGGGAGATGTTGGGTAAATGTGGGTGTACACATGCTACAATTCATGTCTGGAGGCCAGAGGACAATTTTCAGGAGTCCATTTTTTCTTCCAGGGACTGACTAAGGCCTCCAGGATAACAAGTGCTTTTGACCTGCTGAGCCATCTCACTAACCCCAAGAAAATACTGATTTAAAATTAGAATATGCCTACTTCAGAACCATCTGGACAATGACCTTCTAAAACAGCAAGTAAGAGACCCACGTCTGACCATGCATAGTGAGGAGCCCTGTAGACCTGCTCCCCCAGCCAATCAAGAGAAAGTTCTTAAAAGGTCATCTAGAAATTGGAGAAGCTTTTGACAAGGGAAAAAGGCACTTATCCAAAAACGTTAATAAAATAAACAGATAAGGAAAAGAAGAGTGCTGTGTCTACACTGTCCCTGACAGCTCAGTAAGGAGGAGATGCCACTGCAGGAGGGTTCAAGGTTCCCTTCTCCCCACCCCAGGAGTCCAGTATTGCTGGCACACGCCTTTAATCCCAGCACTTGGAGGCAGAAGCAAGCAGATCTCCATGAGTTCGAGGCCAGCCTGATCTACAGAGCTGGTTCCAGGACAGCCAAGGCTACACAAAGAAACCGTGTCTCCAAAAAAAAAAGACTCCAGTGTCATCATTTCTGATATTGCTCCAACAATTTGTTACTGAGACTGAAGAGTAAATACCCCATTATTAACAAAAAATACGAGCAAAATAGACAAATTAAAAATAACTGTTGGAGCTGGAAGTGGTGGCCCACACTTGTAAGCCAGCACTTGGGTGGAGGAAAGAGAATCAGGAGTTCAAGGCTGGTTCTGGATACACAGCAAGTTCTAGGTTAACCTGGCTAGATGAGACCTTACCTCAAAAAACAAAACAAAATAAAACTATTCTTTTAAAAGACGAGACTTCTGTATTTGAGTTTCCAAACATCTCATTTTCCCACCTTTCTCTACAGTACTCAGAGGCAGGGAGGAGCCATGTAAGAAGCAGCTCTGAAGTTAAGAGTTAAACCCCAGAGAGGCTAGAGACTTGAAAAGACAGTATACTTAGAGCAAGTGCATGATACTGACGTGCCGATTCTGACACAGAAAAGGACAACGCGGCTGAGGAGTGACTTGTCTGTGGAGCACTGGCCTTCCACTTGAGGCCCTGTTGTCAACACTTGGGAAAAAGGGGTGCTGGTGATGATGAAGTTAAAATAGAAACCAAGCAAAAAGGGAGAGGGCGGCAGTTGGTACCTTCTCGGTGATGCCGTTGAACTTGGCCAGGATGTTGAAGAGCGGCACCTGGGGGATGATGAGCTGCTCCTTCTCGTCCTTATACAGCGGGGCTGTGGGAAGGTCCAGTGTCAGGTACATGAACGTGGACTCCACCATCGTCTCCTGGTACTCATCATTGTGGAGCAGCTGCTCTTTCTCTTCTGCTGGCTAGAAATGAATGAGAAGACCAAAGAAGAACGGAGTGTGGAAAGCATGAAGCAAACCCAGAGGTCATGACGGTCATTCACGTCTTCCCTAGTCCAGAGCCCAGGCAGCTGTCTTCAGAACCACCACCTGACAGTATGAATTCAAAAACTGATGGCATGTGTGTGCATGCACGTGGTCATGAAACTAGAAAGGGGATCACTGGACAGAGGAGGAGACATTCAGGAGGGGAAGAGAGGTTAATGGAACACAAGGGACAGGAAGCAAAGGTGGGAACTACTTTGGAAAGGAAGCCTGCCAGGAAGAGGGCACTGGAGACAGGGGAGGGCAATAGAAGAGGGGATTAATCAGAACTAAGAATAAAGATACATGCTTGGAAATGCCACACTCAAACCCGTTACTTTGTAGGCCAACTTTTAAAGAAAAAACTAATTGCTTTCCTCCTTGGAAGGATTTTATTTATACACCATACTATTTAAAAAGTTCTCCGATTACACTAGACATTGGCTGAGTCTTCTGGAAAACACACCAGTACCACTCAAACCACTTCAACCAACAGACCACCACCTACAAACCCTGAAGATCTTAGTACATGGCCACTACGGGCACAGAACTGCCCCTCAGCAGGTGCTTTGGGAACTTCTTTGTGGGGTACATTCTGTCTAATCTCTAAGCTCTCATTTCCCCAAACCGCTCAGGCAACATGTATCAAACTAAAATTCTGTTCTGGACACTCACCAGATCAGGATGAGGAAGCTTTTTGGTGAAGATTCTCATTGACCCCTGGAAAACATCAGTCACAATAGCTGTGCAAACAAAAAGCAAAACAGAGTCTGTGAGGCCAGAAAGCATGTCAAGAACACAGTCTCAACTTCTAAATTTCTGCTATAAACCAGAATGCCCTAGTGTAAGACTCAAGCTCTCCCTAAGCACAGAAGCTTCGCTTTGTAGCATATATCACCATAGTACCCGTATAATTATTTTTCTACATTTTATCTCCTCCACAGGACACTCTTTGACCACTGGGCTGGGTCATGAAAGGGGGAAAAACGTGCATTTGGAACGAATGAATGACTTACACAGCTTAAAGACAGAATCATTTTAAAGAGAGAGAGAGCTAGAGAGATGGCGCCGCAGCAGCGTGGAGCACTTGTTGCTCTTGCATAGAACCCAGGTTTGATTTCCAGCACCCACATGGTGGCTCTCAACCATTACAGAGGCTCCAATGCCATCTTTTGACCTCTGAGAAAACCAGGCACACACCACACATGGTACACATAGCAAAAATCAGGCAAAGCATTTATACACATAAAATAAATAAATCTTTTTAAAAAAATCAGTCAAAACTGGGCATAGAATGGGGTATGGAGGTTCACACCAATAATCCTAGCACTTGGGAGGTTTAAGCAGGAGGATCAAGACACACACACACACACACACACACACACACACCCTCAAAAGCAGCTTAGTCGAGGTATTTCTCACTGCCTTCAAAAGGTAGTAACCTACACTGCGCACAAGCGAGAAATGACTAACATAGCAAACAAGAATAAAACCCAAACAGAGACACAAAACACATGGGGTCCGAGAATCCCAGTGGGACACAAGTGAGAGACCTGAGAGAAAGAGCTTGGCTGAACTTACCTTGTAGATGGGCAGAGCTACCCAGAGCAAAGCCATCCCAACACAGAAGAGAGACAAGAGAGCTGGGTGTGGTGGGACAACCTGTTCTCAGGCAGGGGACGCAGGAAGGTTGGGAGTTTGAGGCTAACCTAGGCTACAAGGTGAGACCTTATCTCAAAACAAACCACACACACAATCACACCATCAATCAAATAAAAAAGAAGAAAATCAGCAGGGCATGGTGTTGGTACCTCTTTAATCCCAGCACTAGGGAGGCAGAGGCAGGTAGATCTCTGTGAATTCAAGGCTAGCCTGATCCACAAAGCAAGTTCTAAGACAACCAGGAATGTTATACAGAAAAACCCCATCTTGAAAAACAGAAACAAAAAAGAAGAAAACTAAACTGCATTATGTCTCCAGAATGACGCACCTGACCGCAGTCTATAAGCTACAAGCTATAACTGGAATTCAACATAAACATCTAATGACCGCTAAACCAACAGAAGCTGAGGGCCAGGGGGACTTTTAGTCTAGTTTTGTGCCTACGAGTAGAGTCAGGGTCTGCTCTAACAGTCAGCTCAGCCCTTCACCAGCTCTAGTACTGGCAGGATCTGAAGAGTCTAGAACACAATGCCCCTACTCTCCATTTCAAACTGGGTCAGAAATTCTAACGTGTAATTACACCCATTTCTGAATTGTAAAAATGCTTTGGCCAGTATGTGGTGGTGCTTGTCTTTAATTCCAGCACTTGGAGGCAGAGGCAGGTGATCTGTGTGAGTTCGAGGCCAGTCTGGTCTACACAGCTAGTACCAGGACAGCTAGGACTACACAGAAACCCTGTCTCAAAAACAAAAACAACAAATGTCTTCTGTCTGTCTTACCTCACTTAACCTAGTATCTTTCAGGCATTTCTGCTTAAAATACCACTGGGGCCAGGCATGGCAGCATGATGTAATCTCAGTATAGGGGAGGCTGAATCAGGAGGATCACAAATTCCAATCCAGTCTGGGCTAGACTGCAAGACCATATTTCAAAGATTAAAAAAAGAAAAAGAAAAAACAACAAAACAATCTGGGAAAAAAATAAACTGAGAATATAACCATATTCTAACAAAAAACAGAGGTGGGCCTGGAGATGTGGCTCACTGGTTAAGAACACTGACTGCTCTTCCAGAGGACCCAACACCTACATGGCAGCTCACAACTGTCTGTAATTCCATTTCCAGGGGACCTGAAAACACTAATGCACATAAAATAAAAAATAATAATAATAATTTCTGGCCGGGCGGTGGTGGCGCACGCCTTTAATCCCAGCACTCGGGAGGCAGAGCCAGGCGGATCTCTGTGAGCTTGAGGCCAGCCTGGGCTACCAAGTGAGTTCCAGAAAAGGCACAAAGCTACACAGAGAAACCCTGTCTCGAAAAAAACAAAAAACAAAAAACAGAGCAAGGTCTATTCAGGCCTAGCACAAGCCTGTAATCCCAACATGCGGGGGTGGAAGCAGAGGATCATGACTCTGAAGTCATCCCAGTATGGAGGAAACTAAGACAGGAAGAATCTGAGCTCCAGGCTAGCTTGGGCTCCAGCAAGACTTTGTCTCAAAATGGACAAAGTAGTGTAATTTAATTTTTTTAGAAAACCACAAAGAAAATAGAGCTCTCTTTTGACAAGCAGCATGACTTACTCTTCTTCTTCTTCTTGGTGCCACCCAGAGCCGAGTGCAGAGCATTCAGAAACCAAGACAGGAAGTCAACGCCATCCCCTGGAAACAAAGGAAGAGAAAAGCGTGTTGAAGCTCAGAGGCAGGAAAGGAACCCGACCACACACTGGCTGGCTCGCCTCATCCTCTCCAGTCACACACGCGATCCCCTGTGCATCCTCCTCTACCTGACACAAGTACCCGCACTCCTCAAGGTCAAGCTTACTCTTTAGTCTTCTGTCTCTCTCAAGGTACTTTGAGTCACAGCAGGACCCTGTCATTTTTGTCCCAGAAGGTATCTCACCACCCAGTGACAACAATGAATGACGACCCTGTAACATCCATGTCTTCAGAGTGGCTCTGACTACCTTCCCTGGTTCCCTATATTACAGACTCTTGTCTTTCAGGAAGGTGACTTCTAGTGCTATTACTAAGAAGGCATCTACACACATTGTAGAGCAAAGGATTCTGGGAACAAGCAACATTCCTGCCATGATAGGAGTGCCTAGTGGCTACTATCTTACCAGATGTCTGTCTCCACTTACTCTCCCTCTGCTCATCTAAATCTGTAAGGCTTCTTCAACTTTATCTCCCAGATTCCAAAGGCCTGACAACTCCACAAAATTCCTTTCCTCCACCTCCACACACACCATGCTTTATTTAACTACAAATGACCAAAGCAAGAACTTCTCTATACACCCCACATACATCTAGGCAACTGATAATGCCCAGGTCTCAGACACTGGGGAAACTGTAGTTAGCTGACAATACAAACTACGGCTCTAACAGAGGAAACTGGCTAAGTGTGAGTTGATTCTTAGGGTTAAGATTTTCTGCAACTCTAACCAATCATGCTTTAAGCTGTCAAAAGCTATAGAGAAGGCTAACAGATACAGCCATCCATGGCACACAAAATACATTTCTCTACAAAAATATCGTATCTTGTTGTAGCCTTGACTAAAAAGACATAAGAAAGTTCCCAGCACTTGCAGTGGACAGCTCACAACTACCTGTAACTCCAGCCTCCACCTTTAGGGGACCCAACAGCCTCTTCTAGAGTCTAGGGACACCTGCATATTTATACACATGCACACACACACACACACACACACACACACACAAATAAATAAAATCTTAATTAAAATCCAAACAAAATTGAGATTTCACAGAGTTGGTCCAGAAACAAAATGACTTTTGAATCTACATGTTGGAGACGTGAAGGTCCATCTAGCACAGGAGGTAGCTGTCCCCTGGTCAGAAGAGTAAGGTGTTCCTGGCCTTGTTGCAAACTATGAAACACCATGCTCAAATGTCTGCTCATCTGGGAGTAAATCATGGGGTTCTGGTCAACATACACTGTCTATTCCCAAGTGTATCTTACTCTCTGTTACCCTAAAACTCTAAAATCCAAGAGTCTCAGCTCCTTATCTATTATCTTATCACCCCCTCGTATTCCTTTCCTAAGTACCTGACTCTGAAAGCCACTATTAAACAAGCCTGGTGGCACATGCCTTTATTTCCAGCACATAGGATGCAGAGACAGGCGGATCTCTGTAAGTTCCAGGCCTGTTTGGTCTACATAGCAAGTTCCAGGCCAGCTAGGGCTGCACAGTGAAAACCTGTCTTTTAAAAAAGCGTGTTAAGGAGTGGAGGTGGCAGAAGAGATGGCTCAGTAGTTTAGAGGACTTGCTACTCTCTCAGAGGGACCCAGGTTTGATTCCCAGCACCCACATGGCAGTTAACAACCGTCTGTAACTTCAGTTTGACGGGATCTGACATCCTCTTCCAGCCTTCTCAGGTACCAGGCATGCATATGGCATGCAGGCATATACATACAAGCAAGACACTTACACACATAAAATAGCAAAGTTCTTTTAAAAGCAAATTACTGAACATTCCCTCTATGTACGTCATTCCTCAATCAGAATAATGGAGGTTTTATTTTGTTTTTGGATTTTTGAGACAAGACTTCATATAGCTAAGGATAATCTTGGACTCCTGTCTCTACCTCCTAGGTGCTGGGATTATATGCATGTACTACCATGCCCAGCTCGGAATAATGTTTGTGTGTGTGTGTGTGTGTGTGTGTGTGTGTGTGTGTGTGTGTGTGTGTTTCTGTAGTCCTTGCTGTCCTGGAACTCACTCTGTAGACCAAGCTGGCCTCGAACTCAGAGATCTACCTGCCTCTACCTCCCAGAGCTGGGATTAAAGGCATGCACCACCACCACCACCACCACCACCACCACCCCACCCAGAAAGACGTTTCTTAATTATAGATCTGTCATCACAGTTTTACAAGCACCAACTGATTTTCAATCTTAAGATCTAAACCAATCTCCTTACAAAGACACAGAAACCAGAAAATCTTTTTTCCTAGCTACTACCATGGCTCTCCACTGACCCTGGATTCCAAGATGTGACTACTTACTGTCTGGGCCAGACACCTTTGTGCATCTCAAACTATACACCAGAACCCTCACGCCTGTCTAACCAGCATGCCTACCACCAACCCACCTCTTCCTCTCCTCCCTAGCACTCAGGACTCTTCCCATATGTTCAACTGGGTCTTTGCTCCACGTTCCCATGAGTTGGTCCCATGAGTTGGAGAGCCTGCTTTCTCTTATCTTAGCACTTAAGACCCTCTGGTTTCCTTCCTAGACAATTTCCTTCCATGTTCGCCTAGGAGCTCCTGGAAGAAAATGGTCACATTCCTCAACCTATAGCTCTACAACTCTGCAAGAAAAACATAGGATGACCCAGCATTGGGAAGGCAGAGACAGGCAGAACATAAATACTCTCTGTGACTTTGGGGCCAGCCTGTTCCAGAGCGAGCTCCAGGCCAGTCAGAGGTACAGAAAAACCAAAACCAGAATATGGGATGAACAAACGGATGCAACGGGGCACTGCCTCAGATCTGGCTACTGAGAGTAACTGGAGACTCACTCGGGCGGTCGAGCAGGATGAAGTTCCCGGTGGGGACATGACAAAGTGAGCAGCAGCACAGACGGCAGATACTTAACAACAACGGGCTTGCCCGGGTTCTCCCTCAGGCAGGACCACTCTTCTGACAAACACAGACTCTATTCATTCAGCTGCAGTCTCTCTGGTCCTTCTACACAGGACCCACTGATGAGAAGAAGGAAGACTAACCCACTCTCCACGGGACAGTCCCTTCACTGTCTATCAGGATTCACTGCCAATGGAAAGAAATGTGTTCATCAGCCTTGAGATGCTGTCCTCAAGTCAGAGAGATGTGGGTGACTTGTTTCTTACCTTGTTTGGTGATCTGGAAAGTCTTCTTGCTGCAAAGGACAACAGCCTGAAGCATCTCATGAGGAGAAACATGTGCCTTGAAGTTTCGGGGGTTCCAGAGCTTTCTCATCAGCTCTCCAAAACGCTGGACCAACAAGAACATGATATCCCCTGGAGGGCGCTTGATGTTCTTATAATTGTCTTCCTCCAGGAAGTAGTTCCGAAGAGGAGGAACATTAGACAGAGCCTGCAAATCAAGCATTCCAGTTAGCAAAAAGCCCCTCACAGGACCCCTCAGGACCAGGCTATTCCAGCTAACATTCAGATAAAGCCTGTGTAGCCTAGGAGAGCCTAAAATGTCCAAAAGAAACTGACTCTCAGGAAATGCTGCCAGAGCTCAGTGAAATGTCCTTCACTGAGTCACACAAAATCAAGGTTGACAAACACTGAATGTGCACACTATGAAGGACTCTAAAAGCCAAGCACAGAGACGCAGGTCTGTAATCCCAGTATTTGGGAGACTCAGACAGAACTACCACAAGTTTGAAGCCAGCCTGGACTATGGACTATGTATGTAGTGAGTAGCCTGTGCTACAGTGCAAGACTCTAGCTAAAATGCACAGACACACACACAGACACACACACACACACACAGACACACACACACACACACACACACACACACACACACACAGACACACACACACACACACCAAATAACCAAACAAATAAATAAAAAAATAAAAAAAAAGCAAGCAAAACCAAAAAAGTACTTTTTCAAAAGAGTATTCAGGGCTGGAGAAATGGCTCAGCTGTTTAGAGTGCATCCTGATCTTGCAGAGGACCTCTAGGACCCATGTCTGGCAACTCAGAGTGCCTGCAACTCCAGCTCCAAGGGGTCCAACACCTTCCCCTGGACTCCACAGGGACCTGCACTCACACATGCACACAGTACATACATATACACAGAAGGGAAGGCAGAGCAGGGCGGAGGTGGTGCACACCTTTAATCCCAGCACTCAGGAGGCAGAGGCAGGCAGATCTCTGTGAGTTCGAGGCCAGCCTGGTTCCAGGATAGGCTCCAAAACTACACAGAGAAACCCCGTCTTTAAGGAAAATAGAAGAAAGGAGGGAAGGAGAGAGGGAGGAAAAGAAATAGAAATGCAACCACAGTGTTTCACTTTGGCATTGCCTAGCAACAGAGTCCACCTCTCATCACCTGGAAACTGCAGGAGCCATAAGCCTAGAAGCTGAAGCCCATGCCCCCGCACAGGACAGCTGCCCTTGACCAGAGAGGCGTGGTCTGCGGCTGCAGAACAATGCTCAAGGAGAGTCCTCAACAGGCCCAGCCTGGCCTTCTGACTGCACTAGGGAAGCAGTGAGTTCTTGGCAGCCTCCTCCCCAGGCCCTCCGGGTCCTACCTGCAGCACTGCATTTGCATAGTCGTTGGCTTTGATGTTGTTCAGCCCCACGATCCCTGGCAGGTAAGTGGTACCATCGTACGCCCGGGACAATTTGGCTTGCTTGTCCAAGTTTGCAATTTGCTGCTTTGTGAAAGTAGGCTTCAGCACGTACTGCCAAGCAAAAGGAAACTTAAGTTGTTGTAAACAGGGTTCACAGGTATGCCCAGAACAGCACTTTCTACTGAAAATAAAAATGTCCTGGTCATGAATGCCCCAGCCATGAGGGCTGAAGACAGAGGTAATGGATTAAGCCCTCCACAGAGCTCATCTGCAAGGGGTTTGTGTCTAATCCTGAATCACTGACTTCCAGGTCTGTCTTCAGCCCTACAGCCCGGTTAACTCCATGATCAAGGACTGCCTGACCCACAGGATCCTCAGGACTATGAAGACAGCAGGAGCCCGAGTACCCAGTGGATGTCACATGTATCTAGCTCAAAAATGGAGCACCTCCTTCCCTGGCAGCACCAGGATTCAGAGCCTCCCCAGGGCTGTGAAAGCAGGAATGGAATCTTCCTGGTCACAGAATCCTCATCATGAACTTACTTTGAAACTTGAATTTATTCCACTTTTTCACTTTCTCTCCAGATACTACCCTGACTTCCAGTAGGGCACTTCCCAGAGTCCCGGGATAGCTCACAAAACAACCAGCAACCTGGGACACGTACCGTGATATCCTCCAGTGAGGAATCGATGATCTCATAGTTGTCAGGAAGGCAGTAAAACTTGAGAGTGTGGAGGTTGAGGAAGACATGGTGGCTGAACTGGACGCTGTGGATGTAGGCATGAGACTTTAATCCCCGGCCTGTGGGGAAGGGGGAAGGGCTGTCAGAGGAAAGCCTAGAAAGGCACAGATCAGGTTTGTTCTCGTTTCCTTATTTTGGGCAAAACACGTTAAAAGCAAAAACAAAGAAAGTCCTATGCCATCCATGAAATTAATCCACATAAACTTCTCTCGAAAAGAGAACCAGAAAGAACATTAACACATAAGTTAGAGAAATTAGTTTCAACACAAAGTATAAAAATAAACCAACTTCCTAAGTATCAGAAACTAGGAGTATCAAAAATGTATTATTTCATGAGTAAGAACATAAATACACACAAACACACAGATAGACCCATCCTGAGGCCACCTGCCCACGTTCAGGACAAGCCTAACCTGTGTCCTCTGTCCATGCTGCATCTCTTTATGTTTTCTATGGTTCAGTAGTACTAATGTCAACCCAGAGTTCTGTGCACTAGGCAAACACTCTAGCATTAGGCTACTGTTGTGGAAAATAGTTGAAGATGTATTACATTTGTTTATGCTGTGGAACATTTGTTTAATGATGCAAAGATGTGCTGCACTCTTTTATGTTGCATTTGTTTAACTCTGTGAAGCTGTGTTACTGTGCCTGCCTAAAACACCTGACTGGTTTAATAAAGACTGATCGGCCAATAGCTAGGCAGAAGAGAGGGATAGGCGGGGCTGCCAGGCAGAGAACAAACAGGAGAAATCTAGGTTTAAGAGAAGCAAAAATCGAGGAGTGAGAAAAGGAGGAGAGGAGGACGCCAGGGGCCAGCCACCCAGCCACAAACCAGCCATGGAATAAGAAGGGAAGAAAGACATATAGAATAAAGAAAGGTAAAAAGCCTTTGTTTATGTAGTTAAAGAGAAACAGATAATTTAAGTTAGAAAAGCTGGCTAGAAACAAGCCAAGCTAGGGCCGGGCATTCGTAAGTAAGAATAAGTCTCCATGTATTTATTTGGGAGCTGGTGGTGGGCCCCCAAAGAGTTAAAAAAAGAAAGAAAGAAAAGCCGACTACAGGCTACCCTCCAAACTCTTGCCTGAGCTGTCTCAAAGTTTCCACCTTCCTCTCTTCCCACCCCAGGCTCCTGAGAGCTGGGATAGTAGACTGCATCACCCTCCAGCACTCCTCTTTTTAGTATCACCCTCCTGTAACACATTCAAATCCTTTAGCAGACAAGAAGAGAAGAAAATAGGCCGGGCAGTGGTGGCACACACTTTTAATCCCAGCAGAGTCAGGCAGATCTCTGAGTTCAAGCCCAACCTGGTCTACAGAGTGAGTTCCAGGATAGCCAGAACTGTTACACAGAGAAAGAGAAACACTGTCTCGAAAAGCAAAACAAAAAACAAAAAGAAAACAAAGTATAACAAATTACATATGAAGATGCATATGAAACTCCTTATTTCATATACTTACCTAAAACATTAAAAATAAAGGCTGAGCAGAGTGGTAATGATGAATACCTTTAATCCCAGCCCTCAGGAGGCAGAGCCAGGGAGATCTCTGTGAGTTTGAGGCCAGCCTGGTCTTCAGAGCTAGTTCCAGGACAAAAAAAAACCAAAACCAAAACAAAACAAAAAACAAAAAACTTGTCTCGAAAAACCATTAAAAAAAAAAAAGGGTGGGCATGATGACTCACACCTGTAATACCAGCATTAGGGAGGTGAAGATAGGAGGGTCAAGACCCTATCTGAAAACACACACATGCAAGGACTGGGGAGATGGCTCAGCATTGGCTGTTCTTGCAGAGGTCCTGAGTTCAATTCCCAGCAACCACATGGTGGCTCACAACCATCTATAATGAGATCTGGCGCCCTCTTCTGGTCGGCAGGTGTACATGCAGGCAGAACACTATATATAGTATTTTTTTTTTTTTAATACACACACACACACACACACAACCTTGGGGAGCTGGCAAGATGGCTCAGTAGGTAAGGGCATGTGCCACCAAGCCTAATGACCCGAGTTCAATCCTTGGAAGCCACATGGTGGAAAGAGAACTAACTCCCACAAAAGCTGTGTGCTGACTTCTACACAAGCACACAAATGCACCCACAACTATCCACATACATAAATAAAAATAGTAACCTTAGAGTGTAATACTTTTTAGGAATTGACTTTGGAGACAGGCATGGTGATGACACCTAAACTCCCAGCACTCGGATGACAAGAGCAGGTGAACTGAGGTAAACTCAAGCCAGTCAGGCCATACAGTGAGTTCTATGTCAATCAGAGCTACACACTGAAGATTTTCTCAAAATATCAAAGGGGGAAACACTAACCTTCACCTATTTCACTATTTTCTGTGCTCATTTTCATTCACTGCTATACAGTCTAGCAGAAATCATTACGGTCTTGTGGGGTTTTCTGGTTGTTTGATGTCTCAACATAAGCTCCCTACAAAAGCCAAACACGTGGCTTCTCTTTTTTCACCTCCCCAGTGTACTATGTACGTACATACTATTCATTTGGTCTAAGTGAGTTAAAAGAATACATTTTCAGAAAAGAGCTGAGTAAGTAGTCTCGGGAGATGGTGATGGGGCACACCTGCAAATCCCAGCATGAGAAAGCATGGAGCAGAGTCTCAAGTTCAAGGTGAGCCTGGGCTACATACTCAGACCCCATCTCAAAACAACAAAGATAGAAATGCAGAAAACATCAGACTCAGAAACCCAGGAGCTGGGTGCGCAGCTCAGTGGTAGAATACTTGCCTAGTATGTTTGAGAACCTGGGTTCACTGCTCAGCTCCAAAAGGAAGGAAGGGAGGGAGGGGAAAAAGAAAGAAACTTAGAAACTCAGTGCCTGGAGATCTAGTCTTTTTTCACAGGACTAGCTCTCTCCCCCTTGCAGAGGTGCTCAGCTCTGACCAAGGAGAAAACCTCCAATTTCCTGGGAACAAAGACAGGAATTATTAAACATGGTTCCCAACAATAACTTAATTTCAAAAAAGAAAAAAGTCAGCTTCACAAACGTAACATGTTTAATCACCCAAGCCATTTATTTACCTTGAAAGTATTTGCCACACACCAGACAGGCATAGGCGTTGATATGCGAGAGGGAGATAGAGCAGAGTTTCTCAAAGTCGAAGTCCAGTACACTCCTGAGACAGAACACAGGAAAAATGAACAGGGATGAGGAGGTGTTGGCCCTACATGACACAATGCCACACACATCCTTAAGAGAATGCTTTAACAACATATAAACCACATACCCAGCACTCCCTCAAGGCAGGCTCAGTGTCTGCATCAAATGCCCACAACACGCTTTTACATTAGCTTCAACCAACCGTGGATCGATAAAATAAGTTACATCTGCACTAAACATACACAGACTTTTTCCCCTTTGCCCATTTTCCCTAAATGACAACTATTTTACACAACGCTGACACTATATTTGGGATTAGTAATCTCAGATCATTTAAAGCAACTGGAGGACATGCATAGAGTATATGTAAATATCAACCCACTGGTCTTACAACTTGCACAGTCAGATTTTGGCATGTATCACAGAATCTTGGTTCCACTGCACCCACAGATATAAGAGAAAACCTTTCCACAGTGGCTCACTCCTGTAGTTCGGGCACTTGGGAGACTGAGTCTGGAAGACTGCAAGTCTGAGGCCAGCTCCAGCTACATAAAGAGTCAGATGTCGAAAACAACAACAACAAAAAGAACCTTCCATTATATTCACACTGCAGGAAAAGCAACAAATAGGACTAAAATAAGAGCCCAGCAGCACTGAGAGAGCGAGAGGACATAAAGTGTGAACACAATTAGAGACAAAAATTTCTGCCAGGCATGGTGGCACACACCTTTAATTCCTGCACTCGTGAGGCAGACGCAGGGGGATCTCTGTGAGTTTGAACCAGCCTAGTCTGCACATTGCAGTCCAGGCCAGTTGGGGCTACATAGTGAGACTCTGGCTCAAAAATAAATAAAAATTTTAATTTTATTTAAAAAAAAAATGGCCAGGCAGTGATGGCTCATGTATTTGATTCCACGACTCGTGAGACAGAGGCAGGCGGATCTCTGTGAGTTCAAGGCCAGCCTGGTCTACAGAGTGAATTCTAGGACAGCCAGAGCTGTAACCCAAAGAAACACTGTCTCAAAAAAAAACCAAAATAAACAAACAAATAAATAAATAATGGAAAGTGGTTGGGGGATTTTGCTCAGTGGCAGAGCACTTGCCCAGCAACCACAAGACCCTAGCACACACACACCAAAAAAGAAAGAGAAAAACCATGAGAGAGAAAAGGAGGGAGGGAGCACCTGAAGAAGTTTAAGACAACACCTACAACTAGACCTGGTTATTAAAGCACAAAGCAAGGGATGTGGCTGCTGAGCAGAAAGGGACAAAAAAGTCTCTATGTCCACTGAATCCAGGACTGTGAAAGAGATTTAACAGTAAATATTAACAGTTGCACTGTTGAGGGACCACTAGCCACACATGGTTATTAATAACTAAGTTTGAAATTTAGTTCCTGGGCTGACGTGTAGCTCAGCGGTAAAGCATGTCCAGCATGAATGCCCTGGACTTGACTTCTAGCACCACAAAGAAACTAAGAAAGCAGTACTTCAACTGCTGACGCCATATTTCCAATCCTCAAAAGCCATGTGCAGCCTGTGCGTCCGACAGCGGACAGCCCTTAGGAAGAGCAATTATTGATGGGCTTGGTGGGGTACCCCAGCACTTAGGAGCCCAGGTGGGAAGATCAGCATTCAGCGTCAGCCTGGGCTGTATGTCAGAACTTTGTCTCAAAGAAGTAAAACAAAACAACATTTTAAATGCAGTTCTCTGTTGTGGAGAGTTCTACTGGACAGCACTACCCTAGAAGATAGGCTGTGGACAACTGGAAATCAAAGAAAATAGAAGACAAGGAGACTATCTCTGCTACACACAAAAAAAAATGTTCTGGAACTGGAGAGATGGCTCAATAGTTAAGAACAAATGCTGCTATTGCAGACAACTGGAGTTCAGTTCCCTGCACCCACGTTAAGCAGCTCACAACCACCCATAGGGTCACTTCCACACCCTCTTCTGGCCTCCACAGGCGCCTGCATGCACGTGATGCACATCAACTTGTGAAGGAATACACATACACATAAACAACTGAATCTGGAAAATGAGAAGCCCACACCCATGCTCTTAGGTGTGTCTCACTTTCAAGTACCTCTTTCCCTTAACCCTGTGCTTCAAACCCCAACTCTGCTTCATTAACAAGAAAAATATTGTATTTTGTTTAATGAATCCTGAAAATCTAGAATAGCACCCAATAAGTGGTGTGGATTCAATAAATATTTCAGTTTGCTACTGTAACTCCAGGTACACCACGTATCCCTTAGTTACAAAACATAAATTCAGAATTGGCTAAAAGCTCTTCATGTGTATGTGTGCTCACTTGCCAGGCAGTGGTGGCGCATGCCTTTAATCCCAGCACTCTGAGTTCCAAGGCAGCCTGGTCCACAGAGTGAGTCCCAGGGCTACACACGAGAAACCAGCAAAACAAACAAATGCACTCTGCCACCTTAAAGGGACAAAATGGAAAACATGGCAAAAAGCACAATTTTCAAGGCAGAAAGGCTTAAAAGACTATTCAGTTTGGAGGATTTTCTACCAAATCTTTACTATTTTCTGCATCTCAAAATCTACTGATTTTGCTTGTTTGTATGATACTGGGGATTAAACCCTGGGTCTCTGACATGTCAGGCCAAGTGCTCTACTACTGAGATATAGCCCCAAGACTTTTCCTCATCCTCTCTGTATCACTGACCTGTTAATGGTATCCAGATACGGGCAGTGACGACTCCTCCGGTCCTCAGAATCCACTCGGCCATTCTTTGCTGAAAAGAAATCCATCACAGACTTTTAAAATGGAAAACTCGTGCTGAGCTGTAACTCAGTGGTAGAGCATTTAACTAGCAAGGGCAAGATTTGCTCTTCCACAGCATCATAAATGGAGGACAGGAGACTACTCAAATCACAGGTACAAGCAAACTAAAAAAAACAAAGACAAAATTGTTTCCATTTTGTTTTGTTTCTATTTCCCATGAAAATGGGAAAATTTGATCAACTAAGATTAAGATGAGCTTTCACTTCTCTTGTAGTGACAACATTCCAAAACTGCAAACCGAGAGTAGATCTATTACATATATAAACATCAAAAGATTAATTCACGTTTTACATAAAGAAATCCAGGCAAGTGAGATGGCTTAGTAAAGGCGCTCACCACCAAATCTAACTACCTGAGTTCAATCCCTGGGATCTACAAGGTAGGAAGAGAGAAGTGACGCCCACTTAGCTGCCCTCACCTCCACAGGTACACCATGGTACATGCATACACACATATAAATAAGTAAATGTACTAAACTCTTTTTTCACCAGGTATGGTGATGCACACCATTAATCCTAGCCCTTGAGAGGGAGAACAGGAGAACTCTGTGAGTTCAACAGTCAAGGTTACTTATTAAGACCCTGCAAATAAATAAATAAATAAATAAATAAAAATATCTAATAAGGCGCTGGGTGGTAGTGGCTCAGGTCTTTAATCCCAGTACTCAGGAGGCAGAGACAGGAGATCTCTGTGAGGTCAGCCTGGTCTATAGAGCTAGTTCCAGGATAGCCAAGGCTACACAAAGAAACCCTGCCCCCCAAAAAACAAAAACAAAACAAACAAACGAAACAAACAAAAAATCCAATATATCACAAGTACTAAAATAAGCTGAATATCTTAAATCTACTATTTGTCCAAGAACTGAGAGTTATTCCTACTGGCGAGCTAATGTCTTAGCTGCCACAGCCTCATGGACACTGACGGAAGGCATGTAATCACAGACTAAAACAGAGTCTGTTAAAGCAATGACAGTAGCCAATAATATGACATCTTTGCCACTTCCTGGAGTCAAGTCGCACAAGAGAACAGAAAAAGAGCCAGTGCTCACAGTGGGTTGCCTTACAGAAGAACTCTACCCTTAAAGGGGATCCTATCTGCTTGTGAGCTTACCTCCCGTTTGCTCTATGGAATACAATCTGTCTCCAAAGGCTGTTCACTGTGTCAACATCCTTGACAAGACAATATAGAACCCCTACAACAACCTCCTGCAAAACCCAGGAGAAGCAGAACTGTCTCCAAACTACTGAACTAACACATAGTCAGTACTTTAATCGGGTGCACAGAGATCTTGGCTGAACGGGCTTATTCCAGATAGTACAACAGGACCCTGCATCTAAGGAATTTTGCAAAAACTGGAGAGGGAAACATCTGTAAAGTGATCGATCAGCAGGGCACCTGACCCACGTGGGCTATTCGATAAAGAGGAGCTGTGGTGTATCGTGACAACGTTTAAGTTTAGAACTGTCTCCATCTGAAGGCAGTCCAGTCTGGATTCGACCTCGGGCAGGGAAGCGTAGAAAGTAAGGAAAAGTAAAAAGCAGGCGAAAACTGGGCATCTCAGAGCTCGCGAGGTAAAGGCAAGAGGAGTCTAAGGTCATCTCTGGCTACAACAACAAGTTCCTGAGACCCTGTCTCAAAAAAAGAAAAAGGAGAAGAGAGAAGAAAGCAGGCGAGGATGGAGGGCGCGCCCGTCCCGGCCCCGCGCACCTCGCACCTCCCGCTCGGGCTCCGAGTCCTCGTCGGCCTCGCGTTCCCGCTTCACCCTCACGGCCGGGGGCGCGGGCGCCGGGATTTCTCGCGCAGTCGGCTCGGCTTCACGCTTCACGCGGACCGGGCTGCTCCGAGAGCTCGCCGCCTCGGGCTCCCGCTCGCGGTCTCGCTCCTTCTTGATGCGGCCCGAGCTACCCCGCGACTCGGACTCGCGCTTCCCGCGGGTGGAACCATGAGACTGCCGCTTAGACCGGCTAGACATCGCCGCCACCGGCTAGGAGCTTCCGCGCTGGCGCCGCGCACGCTGGAGACACGCAGCCAATCAGGAGCCGAGCTGGCCTCAGACGCGCAGTTCGCTACGAGTCGCTGAGAGGGACAAACCAGGCGGTTGGACCCTTATAGGCGCTACGCGCCGAGTTGAAGACAGCTGTTGAGCCTGCCCTTATTCATCGCCTCTTCACAGCTTAAAGAGATAGGGATTTTTCACAGGCTACGGTGATCGTAGACGAAAGGAAGCTGGCATTCGACCGTAGATATCTTCAAAACACTTTGTGTCTCGAAATGACAATCCAGAGATGTCCCCTGACCCGGGACTGCCGACCTACACAGGAAAAGGAGTCAGTATTCCCAAATTATCTCCTTCATTCGGGCTTGTACTTGGGAACTTCAATTAGTACCATATTTAGATGGCTCTTGAAATAAGGAAATTGCAAATACTCTGCCAAGGCTCATTTACTGTTTAGCTAATAAAACTCCAAATTCAGTTTTACCAGTGAGTCATGTCTTAGTTTCTACCTACTTGAACAATCCCATCGAGGTATAGTTGACAAGAGTACTACACATTAGACGAGTGTAATTTGCTAAATTCTGATGTGGGAACACTTGTGAATCCATTACCATAATCAAGAAATTTGTCTCACTCCAGAAATGCCCTTGTGCCCCTGTGGAATTTTATACTCAAGTGTTATACAGTGTTTTCACTTTCTGACCTGGCCTCTTTCACGCCTGGTGTATAGACAATCTGTTCCTTTACTTTGCATTGCAATATTCCATCACACAGTTGTACTAGAGTCTGTCACTGTTCTAATAATGAGTTCCTGATTTTCACATTTTAAAACAAGGACTTGAAAAACTATACATGCAGGCTGAGGTACAAAGAATCCCGAAGTTTAAGGCCAGCCTGAGCTACATAGTTAGTTCAAGACTGTCCTGAGCTACATAGCAAAAGGAGAGAAAGAAGGAAGAGATGGCTATACATTATTAGACCCTTAAAAGCCTTGGCTCCTCCCATGGGGACAGTTAAGCAAGTGATCTGGGCAGGGGCAGTGCAGCCCCAATGTGGCTGGAATAGGGGCTGGGTATGGGTGGGGAAACTTAGCTGCCTGAGCACTTGTCTGCCTCATTACCTACTAGAGATAGATGTTCTTAGTATGCTCACTTAAAAAAAAAAAAAAAAGCAAGCAACTGGGGAGACGGCTTACTGTACAAGAATGCCTATGTACACACATGAGAACCTGAGTTCAAACCCCCAACGCCCATGTAAAAAGCCTACAGCAGGCATGGCCTGTACATGCCTGTATCCTAGGCCTTTGGACGTGAGACAGCGGGGCCACTGGGGCTTGGTGGCTGCCAGCTTAACTCCAGGTTCAGTGAGAGATCCTACCTCCAAAGAATGAGTAGAGAACACAGAGCAGAGCACCTGGTAACCTTCTCTGGCCTACACCACACACACCCACACACCCACAGGAAATTTAGGCACAGTTGGATCGGGTCAACCAAGTGGCATATGTAACATTTTCCTTTTTGTCCTGCCATAAAGAATGAAATTATGTCCTTTGCAAGGAAATAGTGAACCTAGAGATCGTGTTAAGGGAATTCAGTAAGAGTTGGAAAGATGAATCGCAAATATTGCATGTTTTTCCCATATGCAGAACCTAGATTTAAGGTGTGTGTGTTAGAGAGAGAAATGAAAGAATAAGAGGCAAGTTAGAGGTCTAAAGGGAGAGAAGCGAAGGTGATGCGGATGATAAAATATCACTTTCTCATGAGCAGAATCTGCCCTTAAATATACGAACAAAGCAGATACACATATACAATATATTTGCTCTCATAATGAAGCCCATTATGTACTGTACACTAAAGAACTAACTTTAAAAGGCTAGAAAAGAAAGCCAGTATCTCTAGTAATAGTTTCCAGTGCTCGTGGATGACTCTCATTGTTTATAATTTCCTGGTATATCACCTATAAATCCTTCTTTTGTGTTGGTGATATTACAAAGAAAGCGAAACTCCCGCCCTAACTGCAGCGCTCCACTAGACCAGGTTCGCAAATCCCGAAAGCATCAACGCTACGCCGCACTGGTGCCTACGCAACCGGAAGAAGGGCACTGGAGCCGGAAGTTGCGGTCCGCAGCCGGAAGTCGGGCTTCGCAGCTGGCGGTTTGAGTTCCGCGGCCGTTGTGGCGGTTGCTGCGGCTCTGCACCCAGGATCCGGATGGAGGCGGCACGGGATCCAGGCCCGGGGCTGTGCTGCAAGCCCGGCGGGCGTCTGGACATGAGCCACGGCTTCGTACATCACATCCGCCGGAACCAGATCGCTCGGTACCGCCCCGCCCCAGGCCCGGCCCGGCCCGGTTCGCCCGGGTGACAGCACCTGACCCCCGCTCGGCTCCCCGCAGGGACGACTACGACAAGAAGGTGAAGCAGGCGGCCAAGGAGAAGGCGAGGAGGCGCCACACACCCGCGCCCACTCGGCCCCGCAAGCCAGACCTACAGGTGTACCAGCCGCGCCACCGAGGTGAGCAGCGGCCCGCCCGCGGCCCCGCCCCCTGGGCCGGCCCCGCCCCTGGCCAGCCCCGCCCCCTGGGCCGGCCCCGCCCCTGGGCCAGCCCCTCTTCTCTATGTCAGGCCCCCCTCCCTCGGCGCAGCCCTTACCGAAGCCACTGCCTCAGCGCCCCCAGATCTCCGCTCCAGGGCTCGTCACCCCAGTTAAGCAACACTGTTACTGAAGGTACATGGGACCCGGACAGGAGTCACTGTCCACCGGTGTGGTCTGCCATGCTCTTTTAATATTCCTGCCACTTGGAAGAGAGAAAGCCTGGCTGAGATTTAAAAAAAAAAAAAAAAATGGCCAGTACATAAAGTGAAATGAACCCAGTCAATGGCCTTTTCCCGGTTTTCCTGTGACCATGAACTCAAGTTAACAAACATATGACACTAAGTTTATGTGCTGTTATTTACAGAGGGTTTAGATCTTAACTACATTAACTCATTGAGTCCGTAGGACACCATAAGCTGAGAACTATTATTTCTATTTCACTGTCCAAAGAGGTGAAATAATAAGTTGTCCAACATCTCAGAGCTGGTAAATGACAGTCTGGATTTGAACCCAGGCCGAGTTCTGTCCATCCTTTCCGCAGCTTCCAGTGATATTTGCTGGAGACGTGTGCATCTTGTACCTACTTTGTAGCAGAGCTGTACTAGGGTAGAAGTAGAAAGGGAAGTTAAAATCCTGATTGACAGCTCCCCAGACACACACACTGTTCACATGCACAAATACCCAGAGACTGTCAGCAGCTTGGAGGCTCTCTTGGTTCTCTTTTTCTGATGATTTTGTGGGTAGGGATTTTAGCAGCACCCCCTTTTCCCTCTCATTCTGGTTTGCCCTTACAGATGCCTCTGCCCACCTAGTCAACCCAGACTGTGAGGAGTCCGGTGAAAGCAGCAGTAGTGGAAGCTCTGAGCTGGAGCCCCCTGGCCGCCAGCTCTTCTGTTTAGAATATGAGGCGGACAGTGGAGAGGTCACATCAGTTATTGTATATCAGGTACGCCCTCTGGAAACAGCTGCAGCTTGAAGGTCCTGGGCCATGATGGAAACTATTGCCAGTCCCTGAGCCAGTGTTTACCTCAGGGCAAACATGTGGGAAAACATGTCTTCCACATGGGACTGCTGGGCATTGTCACAAGGTACAACTATCTCAGCACACAGTGGTTCTTAGTTGGGGGGACAGAGAGAACTTGTGACCCTCACTTGAGAATCACCATTACCGGGGACTCCTGAGAAATGAGGAGCCTTAAGCCAAAGAATTCTATGAGAATGCTGTCTAGGAACAGGGCAGGTCACTTTCCTGAAAGAGACCAGGCTCTGAGCTTCCCGACTCTTCCTCCACGTAGGATGATGATCCCAGAAGGGTGAGTGAGGAAGTATCAGCACACACACCTCTGGATCCAGCCATGCAAGAGGCCCTCAGATTGCGCATCCAGGAAGAGCTTGCAAAGCGCCAGAGGCAACACTGACCGGGCTGAAGGCGGTCAGGCAGGCTTCACTGCACTTGGCAGAATTTCACCCAGGGAGCTCGCCTCTAGTTTGGGGGTACCAGGACCAGTCTATATGATCTTCAGGGATCCTTGTCCTCCCTTTCCAAGCTGCTGTATCCACAAGGGTGTTGCAGGACCACATCTGGCCTACCTCCAGCAGCCATTCCTTCTTGTAGCCCATTTGTCTGAGCTAACATTCTGGAATTTTATGACAGTTTTGGCTAACTTGGTGTCGTGGGAGCAGAGACTTCAGGGAGAACCAGGGCTTATGAAGCCTTTACCCACATGCTGCTGTCTTGATGAGGTCATTTGCCAGGCCCTTTCATGAGCCATACTTGGTATTCTCTGGTTCTTTGATGTTTGTGCTTCCTTCCACACATCGTCCCTGGACTGGTTGTCACTTGTCCTTTCTCCTACCTTTTTGCCATGGGTAAACTCATTCCCCCCACCTTCCCAACGTGACTGTTTCTCTACCACTCAGGAATTTGGAAGTGGGGGTTCTGGGAGCCTGCCTTCCTCACAAGTTCTCCAAGCAATTCTGATGCCAATAAAACAGGAGAACTTTGTTTTTGAGGCCTATTTGGAAGCATATCTCCTTCCCTCCCATGGCTTTCCCAAGCCGCTCATGTGCCCCCCTGCTTTGCACTACGTAGAAGATGTATAGGAGACCTGGGAAGACGATGATGGGCTAGGCTTCAGTCATCTCTTGAAAAACCTGCCTGCTGGGAATGGTGGGACACACCTTTAATCCCAGCACTCAGCAAGCAGAAGCAGGCAGCTCTCTGTGAGTTCAAGGCCATCCTGGAACAGAGGGAGTTCCAGGACAGACAGTCAGGGCTTGTAGAGAGACCCTGTCTCCAAAAAGAGAAAGAAAGTTAAAAAAGAAAAGAAAAACCTGCCTTGCCTAGGCCTACCAAATTGACCCCCCCCCAACTGTAAAAGACCACCTTCTACTCAGACTAGAGGGGAATTATCAAAACAAATTTGAAACTAACTCTCCAATTATGGTTTAATAGTCTTGAATTATTGAAGATGGGAAAGTTGACAATAGCTATGATTGCCTTCCCCCCCCCCCCCATGGTTGCAAAAAAAAAAAAAAAAAAAAAAAAGAGTCCTGGAGAACACCATAGACGAAATGAACGCTTCTCCACCCCATGCTTTCTTCTTTCCCACCTCTCAAGAATATGTCTGAGCATGGTTATGCACACTGACCGCCATGTAGAGGAGGCCAAAGTTGGAGGGTGGCTGCAAGTTAAAGGCCAACCTAAGTGGTTCCGAGAAAAAACTAAATAAATGTAACTTAGGTCCTTTGGGTAAAGATCCCCAGACATAGCATTTTTCCAACAGGGGATATGTTTTCCAACACAAGATTAGGCTAAGGTCTGAAGTCCACAACACATCCTGTGCACGGGAATTTCAGAGGCACCTAAGATTTCCAGGAATGAGCCTGACTTCAGCAACTTGAAATGTGAGTTGTAAAGGAGCCTAGGAGCACTGAGCCTGCCTACAGCCAAACAGGCTGCCCAGGGGTTTGTCTCCCATGTGAGGGTCTCAAGATCAGTGACCGTAGCAGCTCAGTGGTTTTCTCTTCCAGGACACTCAGGGGCTCTGCTGGGTTTCATCCCATGCTGCTGAAAACAGATGTAATGGGGTTTGGGCATCTACTTTATGCCATTAAAACAGTGAGTCACAGCTTGCCATGCCAGAGGAATTCTGGGACAGTGAGTTAGGTAGTAAGTTAGAAGGTCCTGGTTGTGGAGGTGGCTGGGGACCTAAATGCTCTAGACCCAGAGAGCTGGTCCCAGGGTTAAGTGCCTTAAGCTTATCAGTCCTAAGCCCAGTTCTGCTGTCACAGGAAAAAGCCTTTACCCTGTACTCGTGAACATGTGCTGTAAGTGCCTTTGGACCTACATGGTTAGATCCCATCCAGAGCCTCTAGGGGAAGGAGGGTCTGCCAAACTCCATGCTCAGCATCCAGCAAGCCATTTTAGTCTCCAGTTAATCAGTCCGTTTTCTGACTTGAAACACAGGATTCACTGGAACTCTGGCTGCTTTAGGAATGTGTTCTTAGCGCTTCATTTCCTATTTCCTGGTACAGTTATTAAACCTAGAAAAAAAGACCTGAAGAGGAATCTGAGGACTCAGCACCTAAAAATTTGCCTCTATTCCCACTTCTTGAGAAAGAAAGAAATGGAAGAATACAGCATTCAGTATAGGCCTTTTTTTTTTGTGTTTATGTGATCCTCACAAAGACCTTAGATAGGAGACTGATGGAAACTCCTCTAAGCCTTTTTTCCAGAAGCACTTTACTTATCAGGTGTGTATGAAAGATTTTCTAGCCAAGAAAGCACTCTTCATTCTTAGCTAATTTCTCCTAAAGCTCCAAACCTGTGCTTGAATGAAAAGCGGTCATTCTGAGCCAACCTGTTGGAGCTGATGCTGTTGTCTCTTCAGGCATCCCTGAAATGCCTCTCAGGGGGCTGTGCCCTCAGCCTTGTGGCTTAGCTGCATTGCTCTGCTGTTCTCTTCTGGGGTCCATCATAGCACTGTTCAGTGTATCTGGCAGATCTGCTTCTAGATGTCTCTTACCTGTTTCAAAACTCACAGGCCATAGTGAGCTTTCAGAAGTGCCCTGTTTTGTGGCACAGAAGAAGCAGTATGCCGTAGACAGACAGGACTTACAGCAAACTGCTTCAGAATCAACACTCATTTGAGTCGATATGTTCTTGGCTGTCTTTTTTTTTTTTTTTAGGGGGCGGATATGGGGGCCAGGTAGGATGGCATATGCCTGTAGTTCCAGCCTTTGAGGCTGAGGCGAAATGACTGCCATATATATAGCCAGGCATGATGGCACATACCGTTAATTCCAGCACTTGGGAGACAGAGGCAGGAAGGTCTCTGAGTTTGAGTCCAGCTTTGTCTACATAGCAATTTCCAGGACAGGCAGGACTACATAGAGAGACCCTGTCTCAACCCCCAACCTCCCCCCACAAAAAAAAAAAAAAAAAAGATTGCCATGAGTTTGAGGCTCTCTTGAGCTACATAGACCTTGTATCAAACAGTCTCATTCCTACTCTCTATGGAATGTTTTTTCCCTCCATTCTTAACTGGAATTAAATCTGTATTTCACAGTTTTGTAATTCCTGGGCCAGAGTTTATGTCATTCTTAAGAGAACTGGTTTTGCAAGGGGTCTTGGGCTGTGCAAGTATAAATGATAAGGCTGGAGTTGTGGCCCACTGCAAGCATGAACGTCCTTGAAGAGTGTAGTACAAGAAGGGGAAAGATATAAAAGTGTATGTATATGATGGGAGCGGTGTATGTGCTGGCTGCAGCAGCCGGCCAGTGGTGGGTCTAGGATGAATGAATGAACATTCCATCTCTGGTCATCTGGGGTGCATTGCCAACTAGAGACCACCCCAGATAGATCGAACCCCCTTGGGGTGGTAAGTATTCCAACCTGCTGTGTGTGTTGACAAGATCTGTGAATGACCGGGTGGTGCTTCCCAGATAACTCAAATGTAAGTGAGACCTTTGTATGAAAGACAGGTGACTCTCCTACCTCTGAGCCTTTTGGGAAAATCTCATGGAATGTTGACAGTTATTTGAAATCTTAACTCCTTTGGATTCTTATCCTATCGTTGGGAGCCCTAGGCATCCAGCCCAAATTTCTGTAGGAGTTGGAGTGATACTAGAAGTGAAAACCTTCCTAGTAAAAGGCTCCTCTCTTCCCAGAGCCAACAGAACAGGAGGCTGGGAACGGAACAGTTCAAGAGACAAGGAGGAGCACTGTACATTCGAGAGCAGCCTAAACTATATAGCAACACCTTATCTAAAAAACAAAAAAAAGCATCAGAGTGTACTGGCTATGTCATGGTGCTAAATGTAGAAAAAACCAAACAGTCTCATTTCCGGTGTTTCTGTATAGATAAAATGGAATTATGCACATTGAAAATCATGGAAGGTACTTTTTTAACCAATAAACTATTTTTACAGCACTGTTTTTGCCAAGAGTTGTGAAATCACTTGTGTACTTGGGGAGGGAGGTTAAATGCCTGCCCTCAAGTTACTCCACTATGGAATCAGCACTGGGAATCTCACCTCTTGCTGGGTGGACTATTTGAAGAGCTGTTCTGGTCAGAGTATAACAGCTAGACTCACGTAGCATAGAGGCTGAAATTTTTTTAAAGATATCTGGCCCTACTATTGCCCTCGTAGGCAGCTTCCTCCTTCAGGTGTCCATAAACAACTTGGCCTCATCAGGTTGACATATTAAACCTAAAAGTGCCTCCAGTGGCACAGCTCTGGAGTTCAGGTAACCTCAACACCATTTCAGAATAGTCAGTAGGGCTTGCGGAATCCTCCAAGACCCCCTGGTGATGAGATAGAGACAAAGCCAGCCCAATAGGATACAGTGAGTGTTAGGAATCACAAAGCTAAATGCAATGGCCATGTAGTCCTCTAATAGCAGTACTAAGGCAGAGGCAGGTGATAGTCAAAAGTTAAAGACTAAGCTGGGCTTGGAGGGACATACCTTTAATCCTAGCATGGGGTAGGGGGGAGGGGCAGAGGCAAATCTCTTGAGTTCAAAGCCAGCTACATAGTGAGACCTTGTCTCAAAGAAAAAATTTATATATATATATATATATATATATATAGAGAGAGAGAGAGAGAGAGAGAATGAATGAATTTGGGGTCTAGAGAAATGGCTTAGCAGTTAAAAGCACTTGCTCTTCCAGAGGACAAGGGTTCAGTTTCACATACTTGGTGGCGTGAAACTGTAACTCCAGTCCCAGGGGATCCACTACAAGCATGTGGTGCACAGACTCACAGGGCAGGCAAAACACCATACATATCAAGTAATAAAAATAAATCATATACATAATTTTAAAAGTTCCCCAGCCAGATACAGGGAGTTCCAGCAGCAGGACTCCACAGTCCCTATCTTGAGGAGAAGAAAGGTTCACCAGGTGTGGTGCTACATGCCTGTAACCCTAGCACTCTGGAGGCTACAGCCAGAAAGATCATTAGTCTGAGACTAGTCTGGATTACATAACAGGACACTGAGCGGAGGGGTTGGGGTGGGGAACAGCTCTCAATGATAGTTCGCAGTCCCGTCTGAGCATGTGAGAGAAAAGGTGCCGGGTTAGGCTGGAATGTAGTGGGCAGGAAGACGTTACTTCTGTGTTACTGAGAGATGCACCTTGTCCCTCAGACAGCAGCTGGGCTGGATTTTACCCCCACCCCCACCCCCACCGCTGTCAATTCAGCCAGCCCAGTCTTGTCCAGGGACCATTGCAGAGCCTTATTCCTTGGCCCTGTTTTCACTAAGAGGGAAAAGGCCAGTGATTTCCTGTGCCATTTCTGCCCTCCCATTTGGATGCCCAAAAGGCTTCTCCTCTTGAAGCTCCAGTCCATGGCTGCTTCTGCTCTATTTTGCTTCAGCACAAGGGACTTTGTGAAACTAACTGGTTTCACCAGTCCGGCTATCTCCCACTCCTACCAGCCTGGGATCATGCCCCCTTGGGATAATGATCCCCCTAAGGGTGGTCTTATGGGGGCACCAGGACTGGGGCTGCCTAATAGGCAGAGCCAGACACATCTGTGGTGTGCCAGCAGAAGTAGCCATCCCCTTTCCATCATAAAGAGAATGTTCAGGGTACTCTGTCCATCGATTGAAGGGAGACTAATGGATGATTTATTCCCACATAGTCCTGTTTCCTCTCCCCAGATTCCACTTGAGTCCCTCACCTTCCCCTCTAGTAATGAGCACCTGGGTGTGTTCATCTTTACCGGCACTAGGCAGGCACCAGCGTGTATTTAGAATGGATATCCTTTAGTACACTAAACCTTATTTAAGTGTTGAGTCCTTAGTCGGGAAACATCTTGGACATGGTGACTTCTGGCCAGTACTCTGTGTTCTTGTATGCCCCCAAAATAAAAATAAAAGCAGCCCTCTTCCAGAGTTTGCTAATGGGGCGGTCCGGAGGCTAGGGGGTGGGGTGGGCAAAACCAAATTCAGCGTGCTTTGGGTGTCCTAAGCCAAGTCCAGGTTTGGTGCTTGGCTTCTCACCCACCTGCCTCTTGCCTGTCAAGACAGTAGCAGGCTTGGGGCGCCACAGTGAGGTAGGGGAGAGCCTCCCCAAAGCCTTAACAGTCCGCCAAGGCAGTGAAGGAAGGCTTCTTCCAGCCACGTGCACGATGACAGCCACAGGCTACAGGCACGGGCGGAGCTGCAGGGCTGGCCAGCCCGCACTCCCACCGCAGGAATGACAAAACCAACTGCCCTCTAGATCTCGGTGTCAGAGGTGTCCGGGCCATCGCCCCGGGCGCCCAGGTCCCCTGGACTTGGGGCACCGCCCACGTTTCTCCCGTGACATTGCTGCGGGGGCTCGGGAGTTGTAGTCTCGGGCGGGGCGCCGGCACCGGGGCCGGGGCTACGCGGACTCCACGTCCCGGCGGGCGGCGCGGCGGGCCTGGGGCCGCCAGGGGCGGGGCCGCTCGGCCCTTTAAACCTTTCAGGGCTGCTCCGAGGGCCGCAGCTGGAGACGCAGCCACGAGGGGGCCGAGCAGGGAGCGGCGGCGGCGGGGCGCTCCGGGGAGGTGCGTACTGGACTTCTTTTCTCTCGCAGCCTCCAAGGGATCGCCTTGGGAAGCCGGGCTCTGGAGGGAGGGGGAGTTGTCGCTGGCTGCAGACTCCTACCCAAGCTGGGGTCCCTGTGCCCACGCGAGCGGGACCCGGTCGGGCTTCCCTCGAGAACCCGCCCCTTTGCCGGGGCACGGTGGTCAGGTGGTTTGCCCGCACGCCAACGCCTCGCAGCCGCTCTCTCGGCCCGGCGCACCCTCCCAGGCTTTCCTTGGCATGATCGCCTTGATTGTCCTAGCTCCAGCCTTCACCAAGCCGGTGTCCCTCAGGCCGGGGAGCGTGGCTCTCTTTCCAGATGTTACAGCCCTACCCGAGGCTCTCAGCGCGCCGGTGGCATTTGAGTAGATCGCGGAGGCCCCAGATGGATAGCCAGAGGGTGCCACGTTCCGGCTGAGACTCAGCCCAAAGTCTGGACGCCTGAACGCCCAGGGAGAGCTCTGGGATGAAGTGTTGCCCACCCCCCCCCTCCCCCCGCCCTGGCCAGTCGCCAGACCCTGGACCTTGATCTTTCTCCCCCACCAGGCCAGGGCAGCTGATGATTGTGGCCGAAATATCTCAAGGTAGCTGGGCCTGTCCCCTCTTCCCCACCTACCTGTTGTCCTTACCCCCAAACTACCACCACCCTGGCTCCACTCCCTCATGACCGCCTGGATCCTCCTTCCTGTCAGCCTGTCTGCATTCTCCATCACGGGCATATGGACAGTGTGAGTAAGAGGGGTGCGGGTTGAGGGGGGCCTAAAGGAGCTTGATGGCAAACACACAGTCCGTTGGCTTGTTTGTAGGCTCCAGAATGGTAGGTACCCATGGTCACTCTGTCTGTCGCCAAAGCTTGGCCTGATTCCTGGGCACACAGCCTCTTGAGACATGTGGGCACCACTGCAGTCCAGCGAGACAGCTCCGACATAGACTTCTAAGCAGGGCAACTTGCAGAGGGTCTTTGGTTGGAGGCAATTCTACAGGGTCTGCTATAGCATCCATACCTACCTCCTCACCCCACCAAGACAGCAAGGGCAGTGAGGCTGAATTAGGTCAAAAGTCAAAGAGCCAGGAGGGGGTGGCTGGGCCGGAAGAGACACGGGACGGTGACAGGTCTGCTTCCACAGGTATGCCATGGCCGTGATGAACCGCCACGTGTGCCCAGTGGAGAACTGGTATGGAGCAGTCTGCAGGTGGCCTCACTCTAAAGCTCCCTTCATCTCTGTCCCTCTTTGAGCCCACAAGCCACATGGAGACCATAGATCTCACTGCTGTTCTCTGACACTGGTCTCCAGGCTTGACATCCTGGCCATCCACCCACTTCCCGTCATCCCTTCATCCTGTCTCTGCTTCAGGAAGGCCCTGGGAGGTCTGGAAGATTCCTCCTGAAGCCTAAGGCTACAGGCTGAGGTTTTGAGATTCTCCTTCCTCCAATCTTGTATCCCGTGTCCTACCTGCCAGGTCCTACAATGAGTCGTGCTCTCCTGACCCTGCTGAACAAGGGGGCCCCAAGACCTGCTGCACCCTTGACGATGTTCCTCTCATCAGGTAGGTCCTGGAAACTGGGCAGACCCTAGGTCCCTCCAGACCTCCAGAAACCCCCTCACGCACAGGGCTGTCCCTGGATCTCAAGAAGAACGATTCTGAGCCAATGAATACTAGCAAGGCTAAAGTGGCAGAGGCTATAACCTTAGCACTTGGGAAGTAGTCCAAAGATGGATCCAAGGTCTGCCTGTGTCATGTGAGACCCTGTCTCGGAGAAGAGGAGACAAGGGGGAGCCTGGGCATTGCCCATATAGCTCAGCTGGCAGAATGCCCGCCTGGCACACACAAAGGCCAGCACCACATAAAACTGGATGTGGTAGCCGGGCAGTGGTGGCACACACCTTTAATCCCAGCACTCGGGAGGCAGAGCCAGGCAGATCTCTGTGAGTTCGAGGCCAGCCTGGACTACCAAGTGAGTTCCAGGAAAGGCGCAAAGCTACAGAGAAACCCTGCCTCAAAAAACAAACAAACAAACAAAAAACTAGATGTGGTAACACATGCCTGCAGCCCCAGCACTCTGGAGATTAAGGCAAGAGGATCAGAAGTTCATGGTCATCCCCAGTTAGTTTTTGGCTAGCCTGAGCAATGTAAGACCCTGTTCCAAAGAAATAAATGCTCTACTTGCTATTTCTAGGAGCTGGGCATTCTGCTGAGTTTTATATGCCAGGGGTGCCTTTTATTCCTTCCTTCAGGTTAGGTTCTGTTTTCACCGCTTTTGATGTGGAAACAGCCTTGGAAATATTCATTCAGGTCACACAGCTAGCCAATGAAAGTACCGGATTTAAGGTCAGCACTTCCGAGTGCCCAACACAAGTCCAAGGAAATCTAGACCAGCTGCAGGACTCAGCAAGGAGTCTCAGATCTGCCAGGCACTCTAGGGCACCTCTTTATCTCTCACACAGGAGCTTTATTTAAATCAGAGGCTTGTCTGCTGAAGGGCCAAGCACAGATAAAGTCTTCCCCCCACCCCGTGGGGGGGGGGCGGGGAGTCTAGGAGAGGTGTAGAGGGCCATGGGTTACTCCTGCCTCACTGTCCTCACCCCTCCCCTCAGCAAGTGTGGAACATATCCCCCAGAGAGCTGCCTCTTCAGCCTCATTGGCAACATGGGTGCTTTTATGGGTGAGTGATATCATCAGACTCCTGCCCTCATCTCTAGAAAAGCCCAGAAATGTTTACTCTGCACAGCCTGCCCCATCACCAAGAGCTGGTGAGAGGGGCGACTTCTCTCCTGTTCAGTGAAGGCCAGATACTAACTAATCTTCACCCAGCTGCCCTGGGTAAAAGCCTGGCATTGGGGGGGATGGCACAGAAACAATTCTACCTACGTGTCCACGCCCTAGTAGCTCTCAGCTCTCCGCAAGGGGCTGGAGTGCCTGAGCAGGCATGAAACTGGAGGGCAGGCTGGGAAGGCAAGGCTGGAGGAAGGCGAGAACTGGTCCCAGCATCACTGTCTTCCCCTAGTGGCCCTGATCTGCCTCCTTCGGTATGGGCAGCTCCTGGAGCAGAGCCGGCACTCCTGGATCAACACCACAGCACTCATCACGGGCTGCACCAACGCCGCGGGCCTCGTGGTGGTCGGCAACTTCCAGGTGCCTCCCCCCCACCTCCCCTTTATAGGGTCTGGCTGCCTGTAGTGGCAACACTGGAGGTTGATCAAGGAAGGGAGCGGTTGAGGGGCTGGAGAAGGGATGGATGGGGCAGAGAGGTGGCCCATCTACTTCATGGATTAACCCCTGTCGGGCCAGGTGGACCATGCCAAGTCTCTACACTACATCGGAGCTGGTGTGGCCTTCCCCGCCGGGCTGCTCTTTGTGTGCCTGCAATGTGTTCTCTTCTACCACGGGGCCACCACCACCCTGGACCTGGCTATGGCCTACCTGCGAAGTGCGCTGGCTGTCATCGCCTTCATCACCCTGGTCCTTAGTATCCTTCTGGGACCGGGTAGCCAGGAACTCACCCCCTAGCTCAACCCTGCTCCCAGCCCAGGTCGGGGGAGAGGGGTGGGATCTTGAGCCCAGTGACCATCGTCCTAGTAGTCTTCTCCTTAGGAGGTCTGATCCTTTACCTCAGCCAGCTTCAGAATCTGGGGCGGCCAAACAGTGTAGCCAGGTCCACACGTGGGATCGAACCCGTCCTTAACCCCGCTCCAGGTGGAGTCTTCTTCCTCCATGAGAGCTCTCAGCTACAGCACGGGGCCGCCCTGTGTGAATGGGTGTTTGTCCTCGACATCCTCATCTTCTACGGCACCTTCAGCTACGAGTTCGGGGCCGTCTCCTCAGACACACTGGTGGCTGCACTGCAGCCTGCCCCTGGCAGGGCCTGTAAGTCCTCTGGGAGCAGCAGCACCTCCACCCACCTCAACTGTGCCCCCGAGAGTATTGCCATGATCTGAGTCTGGAGGGTGGCTGGCCCAGCCTCCGCAGCACCCGCACCCTCTACCTTCTTTGCATTTATTTTGTACCAAAAACAACCTGTAGAGAGCACTGTTGGGATCTAGGCTTCCTCGCTTCTGGAGAAGTGGCCATCCAACATCCACCTGTGCCATAGAGGAGCCCGGCCTCACCAGTGGCCTCTGCTACATGTCCTGTTCCCCCATACCAGAGTAGTATTTTGTGTTCAAGGTCACCTCTCCTCACTTGCCCTGCCAGCCCTTCAGGTGCCTTCTACTCCCAGTGCCAGAGCCAGACCACTGGGGTTTCCTGCTGCAGGAATTGGGGGCTGGGGCAGCAGGGGCCCCAAAGTCTGGAGGATGGGAGGCGCATGCCTTAGCCTAAGGGAAGGCCCACCCAGCTGCACTTGGGTTCTTCACTCTGCCCCTCACTTCCTTTAGGGCAAATAACACAGCAGAACCACATGAGTATTTTAGTACTTTTTTATATCTATTAAAAAGAATTCTAATTTGCATGTCTGCAGTCTGCTCTGGAGAATCAGGGAGGGTCTGACCCAGTAGGCAGGGATGAAAAGGAGGAGAGATTCTTGAGGGTTGCCAGTAACTAAGAGTGACAGGTGCCATCAAAATACATCAGAAGGGTCTGGGCATGATGGTACAAACCAGTAATCCTAGCACTGGGGAGGCAGAGGCAGGAGGATCTCCAAAGTTCTGTAGAGAGTGTGATTTGTATAGACCAGGATCAACCTGGTCAATACAGTGAGTTCCAAGCCAGCGTGGGTCACACAGTAGAACCCACTCTCAAGACCTCCACAAGTGCTTGGCCCCCTTTGTGAGTCTCTAGACAGGCCAAAGAACTGGCTTGGCTTTGTAGTCTCATTTCTTTCCCCTACCCAGTCTGGCTTGAACTTTGATTCCTCGATACCGGCGCCTACAGGGACGGGGATGGGATACAGAGGGCAACTTTTACAATGTTAAAAGTTTTCTCGGTGGAACTAAAGAACACCCCCAGGATTCCAATGTTAACTAAAGGTCCCAAGGTTAACTAGATTCTTCCGGAAGGGGGTGGTGCAAGTTAGTTTATCAGTTTTAAACAGCTACAAAGGGCCAGACCCTGACACAGTTTGACTTCTAACCAAGAACACTCAGACCCAAGCCCTGGCTGCCCCCAGGGCCCCACCACCCAGACAGAGGCCAGCAGAGAGGGAAATGCAGCCTGGCACCTTCCGCCATCAGCTTTCTCACTAGCAGCAGGGTGGAGGGTGCAGAGTCCGGCTCCGGCAGCATGTGAGCGGTGCAGCTGCAGGGCGGGCAGAGAAACCTTTAATGAAGATTCAAAGTGCAAAAGGGAGGACTCAGTCACAGGGGCTGAGCTCTCGGCCCTAACTGCTGCCTCACGTGTACATGGCTCCGTGGAGGTTCTCCAGACGGTGCTGCTGCTGCTGCCTCCGAGCCTGGAAGACAGACAAAAGCTAGGCAGGGCGGGCCGGAATACTCATGGATAAGGCCCCCTTTCAGGCTCCTAGCTGCAACAATGCTAAGGCCTCTCTGCCCCTCAACCAGACTGACTTGGAGGGGAGGCGAAGTGAGGAGCCTGCCGAGGTGCAGGGGTGGGGTGACCACGCCCACTGCCCCCCTCCTCAGAAGCCCCAGCCCTACCTTGTCTTTCTTGTGCTCTTCGTAACTGTCATCATCAGTGGGCAGCTCATGGCGGCACAGGGGGCAGGAATTGGTCTAGACAAATCAGAGCAGTCTTCCAGCCCTTCCCTGCTCCTGATTCCCGCCCCTGCTCTCGCCCTTCCTGGATTCCCAGCCCAGTCCGGAACCACAAAAGCAGCTCGGGAATGGGTGCCAGGGCAGGTGAGGCCGGAAGAAGTACCTTACTTAGCCAGGGCAGAATGCAGTCGGAGTGGAAAAGGTGATGGCAGGGCATCTCGATCACAGTCTCCTCCTCCTCAAACTCCAAGAGGCACACGGGGCACTTGAGCTCTTGAAGAGGAAGTGCTGATCAGGAGAACCGTGAAGGCCCCACCCCAACCTCCCACTCAGACCCAGGCTTGGCCTAGAAAACTAACAGGCCAGATTGTGCTGGCTTGGGGGAGATGGCACGTCTGGCTTATCTCCTAAAAAGAAAAAAAAAGAACTTGTATCCTCACCAGCCTTGGAGCTACCGATGACTGTTCTGGGGAGGCTCTCCACCACAGCCTTGGCAGCTGGTGGGGGCAGGTGGTGTTCCCAATCTACCAATCCCAAGTCCGCAAAGTCCATCCTATTCAAGAGTGATCTGAGGGAAAAGTGTAAGAATCAGAACTAAAAAAAAAAAAAAAAACCCACATTTTTGGCCCCATAATCCACTAGACACTAACAGACAAAAACACCTGTCCTGGCCAGTAGTAATAACGACTAGTACACAATAGCTGCTCAGGAGGAAAAACGAAAGTGGGGTGGGAGCGGAGGGGTCCCGCCCCTTTAATCACAACCCTTAGGAGGCTGTGAGTTCGAGGCCAGCCTCACCTACATACTGAGTTACAGGCCAGTTGGGAATACATAGTAAGACTCTCTCAAAACACAAGAAAAACAGCAGCATGGTGGTGTGATCAGACAACCCTAGCATTTTACACGAAGTAGCAGTCTCAAGGAAGTCGCTCAGGAATGATCCGGGAAAGCCAAGTTGATTCCAGGGCGGCAGTGAGCTTTCGTGCTAGCTTATTGCTAGCAAAATACTATCCAATTGACTACGCACATGGGCACAGGCCGTGTCCGCCCCCATGACAATCTTTTCCGCTGCCTCCCTCTGCGACTCCCACCTTCTCCAGCTCAGTCCTCCCCACGATCCCCTGGCGGGCCCTGCTCACTAATGGCCCAAAATGAACGACTCCGACCGATCGCGTCGCCCAGACTTAACATTCCCTATTATCCATCCCATCTCCCAGGTTACCGGCCCTCTCCGCCAAGCCCCAGCCCAGAAACCTGCTGCCCGGGGCCCAGCTCCAAGCCCCGCGCACTCTCCTCGCGAGCTCCAGCAACATATTGTTGCGGGCCTCGCGCTCAGGGTTCAAGGGCTCGCAGTCGTGCTCATCAAAGTAGGACGCCATGGCTGCCGGGCGGCTGGGCTTCTCTGGCCCAGCTCTAGCTTGCCGCTGGGGAGCCGGATCCCGCCCTGGCCAATAAGCGAGCGAGCTTCGAGATGACAGCCAATCAGAGTACCCGTGAGGTGGCCGTAGTGGCTCGCCGACCGCTGACAAAGGCGGAAGTACTGATTCAGCCGCCTCTCATTGGTCGGGTGAGTCAGGTGACCAAAGGCTAAGGCCAATAGAGTCGTAGAACAAGGAGATTCCGGGGACTTGTCCGGCACCACGCTCAGTCGGCCCTCGCCGCGCTCCCCAAGTGAAAATGCGAGCCGGAAGTCTTTGTATTGCGTCTCATTGGTTGAATTTACCCTCACGCCCCACCTACTCCTCGGGAGGAAAATTCCCACGCATTCATTAGGTTTTAGGCATAAAAAGGGGGGGCGGAGGAGCTAAAAAGATAGCTAAGCTGGCCCAAGTTCTAGCCCCAGCACCCACAGGGCGGCGCTCAACCGTCGGTTAACACAATTTCCAGGCGTTCCGACGCTCTCTGCGGGCACCAGGCATACAAACGACAGACAGCCAGACATGCAGCAAAACATTCACACACATTTAAAATAAATAAATAAATAAAAAGGACATGGTGCTGCATGGCTTTAATCCCGTAAGTCAGGAGGCAGAGGCAGGCGGATTTCTTTGAGTGGGAGGCCAACCAAGGCTACGAAGTGTGACCCTATCTCAATCTGTCAATCAATAAAAATAAAAAATATATAAACAAATAAGGAAAGAGAGGAAGAAAGACAAAACCATGCATGGTTAGGAGCTCAAGTCGGGCAGTTTACAACCTCCTATAACTCCAGCTCCAGGGAGCCCCTCTTTCCCCCTCCTCCCCCATACCTACGTTCAACTGGCAGAAACACATACACGGTTATAAAAATAAATCCTTTAAAAAAAAAAGGTGACAGCCAGAGGATTGCAAGTTCAAGACCAGTATGGACTACATAGTAAGATCCTGTCTTAGAATAAAAGGAGACACAGCAAAGGAAAAGCCCATATTTCATCACTGTAGTAGTCTGATACTGTAGTGAGGTACCTTCTGCTTTTCTTTTTTCTCATGGGGGCTTAACTACAGAGCCTGGAGTCCAGGCTAAGCACTTTCTCTACCACTGAACTGCACCCGCATTACTTCTGCCCCCCTTTTATATGTATGAAACCTGAGTCCCAGAAGCGGCTTGCCCAAAGTCAGTGTGGTTGGCCTACTTAGCAGGGCAAAGTGCTGTATCATTCTCAGAAGAGGAAGGTGGCAATAAACCCAGGGAAGGTAACAAATTCTTAGAGCGAGCATGGTGGTAATCTGAGAATTTAAGGGGCCAGCCTGGGCTCTTAGGGAGACACTGCCTCTAACAAAAAGTAATAAGCCTCTATAGCCCACACTTGACAAAAACTAGGGTCATCTGGGAAGAAGGACCCTCAACTGAGAAAATTCCTCCATCACATGAGCCTATAGACAAAGTCATTTCTTGATTAATAATTGATATGGAAAGGCCCAGCCCACTGTGGGCAGTGACACCCCAAGATTGTATAAGGAAGCAGGCTGATGAGCGGGGCGGTGGTGGCACACGCCTTTAGTCCCAGCATTCGGGTGGCAGAGGCAGGCAGATCTCTGTGAGTTCAAGGTCAGCCTGGTCTACAGAATGAGTTTCAGGACAGCCAGGGATACACAGAGAAGCCCTGTCTTGAAAAACCATTAAAAACAAAAAAAATTAAAAAAAGAAAGAAAGCTGAGAAAGCCAGTCAGCAGTATTGCTCCATGGCCTCTGCTTCAGATCTTGCCTCAGTTCCTGCCCTGGTTTCCTGTCCTGACTTTCCTTTCAAAATAGACTACAATTTTAAGTTGAAACAAACCCCTTCTCAACAAGTTCCTTTTGGTCATGGTGTTTTACTACAATAGAAAGAAAACAATGCCGGACAGTGGAGACACAGGCCTTTACTCCCAGCACTCCGGAGGAGGCAGAGGCAGGTGGATCTCTGTGGGTTTGAGGCCAGCCTGGTCTAGAGTGAATTCCCAGACCACCAGAGCTACACAGAGAAACCTTGTCTCGAAATATATATAATAAAATAAAAATAAATAAATAAAACAAAGCAAAGAAGTTGGCACTAGGACTTGGGTATTTCTGTGGCAGATCTGAACATACTATGTTTGGGAAGATTGGAAAGGATGTTGGGACATTGGGCTGGGAAAGTTATGTTAAAGTCTTAGAACTTAATGAACTTGTGGGGACTTGGAAGATAATGCTGACAGCCATGCAGATGGTGGAGGCCTGGCTTAATGAAGGTTCAGAGGGAAGTTTGCGAATCCCTTAAAGACTCTGTCGGGGCTGTTTGTGAGATATATTTGAATTAAAAATCTGTGGCTTAGCCCGGTGGTGGTGGTGCATGCCTTTAATACCAACACTCAGGAGGCAGAGGCAGACAGATCTCTGTGAGTTCAAGGCCAACCTGGTCTACAGAGTGGGTTCCAGGATAGCCAGGGCTACCCAGAGAAACCCTGTCTCAAAAGCAACAACAACAAAAAGAATCTATGGCTCTGGGCAGCTGGGGCTGAAGAATCAGTGGTGATTAACAACAGACCAGAACCACTGAAGTGAAGCCTGAGCTCTAGTGGGACAATCTATGCTGGTTATCTGGAGCTGAGAAATTAGCAGCGATTAAGAAGAGATGAGCATTATTTTGATCATTTTTTGGTTTTTTGAGACGGAGTTTCTCTGTGTAACAGTCCTGGCTCTTCTGAAACTTTATCTGTAGACCAGGCTAGCCTTGAACTCATAGAGATCTACTGGCCTCTGCCTCCCAAATGCTGGGATTCAAGGCACATACCAGTATACCAGCCCAGCCCCAAACATCACAGTTTTGGGTTTTTTTGTTGTTGTTGTTTTTTGTTTGTTTGTTTTTGTTTTTGTTTTTGGAGACAGGGTTTCTCTGTGTAGTTTTGGTGCCTGTCCTGGATCTTGCTCTGTAGACCAGGCTGGCCTCGAACTCACAGAAATCCAGCCTGGCTCTGGGATTAAAGGTGTGTGCCACCGCCGCCCAGCCTTTTTTTTTTTTTTTAAATAATTTATTTTTATGTGCATTGGTGCTTTACCTGCTTGTATGTCTGTGTGAGGGTGTCAGATCTTGGAATTACAAGGCAGTTGTGAGCTGCCATGTGGGTGCTGGGAATTGAACCCCAGGACCTCTAGAAGAACAGCCAGTGCTCTTAACGGCTGAGCCATCTCTCCATATTCTTTACTCACCAGTTCACATTGTTTTTTGAGACAGCACATCCTATTGGCCTGGAGCTCACCAATTAGGCTAGGGTGGTGGCTACTGATTCCCCAGGGATTTGTCTGTCTCTACCTTCCCAGTTCTGGATGTACAAGAAGGTCACCATAGTGGTTTTTGTTTGTTCATGTTTTTTGAGAGAGGATCTCACTATGTAGACCAGGCTAGCCTCAGTCTCACAGAGACCTGCCTGTCCCTACTTGCCCAGGGCTTAGATCAAGGTTAAGGCTACCACATTGGACTACACACCTGGCTTTTTAAAATGGGTTTTGCAGATGTAACTCAGGTCCCTGCGCTTTCAAGGCAAACACTTTATGAGGTTATCTCTCGGCAGGTTTCTTGTTTTTCTTAAACGTTGTGTAAATTGTGAGTGTGTGTACACTTAAGTGCAGCTGCCCACAGAGGTTGATCTCCCTGAAGCTGGACTTAGAGGTGGTTATGAAGTACCTGACTTGAGAGATGAGAACTGAACTTGCAAATTTGGGTCCTCTGCAAGAGCAGTACGCCTTCCTAACCACTGAGCCATCTCTCCAGCCAACTTTTTGCTTTTGAGACAGGGCCTCATATAGCCCAGACTAACTTCAAACTAACTATAGCCAAGGATGATCTTGACCTTGTAATCCTCCTGCCTCTACCTCCTGAGTGCTGGGTCTCTAGAGGTGTGTGCCACCATCAACCCCAGAACTTCGTTCACACTAGGCAAGCACTCTGAAAACTGAGCTGGACTCCCAGCAAGTCTTCTCTTCTTAATTCTTCCATCTGGGTCCTCTAAGAACCCTCAAGATGTCAGACGTGATGGGTTTCACTTTCATGGGAAAAGGTGCAAACGTCTGTTTTGTGGGTTGCTGTGTCTGCCCAGATACTACAGGTCTGTCTGTGTAGGGCAAAACCAAGGAGAAAAAGCAAAGGAAGGAGTCATCTACTGGAATATAGTCCTTTGGATGAAAGAAAGGTTTTCTTTTCTTTTTTAAATTAAATTAATTTAGTGTATATATGTATGTGTGTGTGTATACAGTATGTACTATGTTTCTGTGTCTGTGGGATGTATGTGTGTGTTGTGTTTCTGTGTCTGAAGCGTGTGTGTACACATCTGTGTCTGTGGTGTGTGTATGTGCGAGAGAGAGAGAGAGAGAGAGAGAGAGAGAGAGAGAGAGAGAGCACACTTTTAACCAAACAGCTGCTTTTACTGAGCTCCAGTGTGTCGCCTAGTAGGGCCAGTGCAGCAGCAGGCTGCCCTCAAGGGCCAGTCCATGGCATGATGGGAGATGCGGAGGTGCACATATCCAGGATGCCCTTCAGTACTCTCCGGGGTGGCCGAGACAGAAGCAAACACCAGGACTCTCTGGAGACCAGAACAGGCCAGTACAGTCATTCAGCCTCTCCTCCAGGCCTGGCTGGGTCAGTCCCCAGTCCCTAAGGCAATGCCTGTATCCTAGGCCTAGGGATTACTACTGTCCCCACCACTCCCTGGAAGAAAGATGACCAGCAGCACAATCAGGATGATGAGCAGGCCACCAGCCACAGCCAGCCCCAAGTAGATCCGGCACCGGACGTTCTCCCAGCGCTTCTTCTGGGCTAGCGTCTTGGTTGTCTTGCTGAAGGCCGAACTCTGTGGGTACCCAGAGACACCGAGAGAAAGAGAGTTAATGGTTCCCACAGGGCCTCAAAGCCAGCTCTCCATCTCTATACCAGCATCCTCCCTACCCTGTCCCCCGGGACCCTTCCAGCCTGGCTCCTGACCTCCAACACTGCTGTAACACCTGACTCTTGATCCTGCTAATTCACACCCACTTAGCCCTTGACCTCTAAGAATGTGCACAGCTCCAAAGACTTCTTAGGTGTATTTATTTATTTTGTTTGTTTGTTTGTTTGTTTTTGTAAGACAGGGTCTCATGTAGCTCCGGTTTGGACTTACTGTGTGATGGAGAATGAGTTTCTGATCTCTGGAGTCCCTGAGTGCTGGGGTCACAGGTGTACCACCGCTGTGTTTCATGCCGTGGTGGGGAGTGGGCCCAGGGCCATGCATGCTAGGTAAGCACTCTATCTGAGCTACAGCCCCAACCCAAGGCCATCTTTGTGAAACCCACTAGTCAGAAACCAGAAGTCCCACACTAGGAAGCAAGCAAGCCCCAGACCCCACCTACAGCCTCCCCAGCCAAGCCTAAGAGCTCCCTCTAAGGGTCAGACTTCTCCTGTCCCTCCCCCATTCCCAGCGGCCACCCACCATGTCCAGGAGCTGGTCTGAGCGCTGCTCCAGCTCTGCCAGCTTGTGGTCACGCTCCAGGACCTTGTTAAAATTGTTGAGCATGATTTCCGTCACTTCGTCCGCCTGCCGCTGGCATCGCTCCAATTCTTTCCCTGCCTGAGCACCAAGCCCAAGGTCAAGGACACAAGAGTTCCCCACCCAGCCTTCCTCCCGCACAAAAGACCTAAACTCCCCGCTCCCCTACAATGTCTGGGCATGGCAGATGAGTAATAGCATCCTTTGTGTGTAAAGGCTTGAGCTATCCAGGTTAAAGGGCTGCCTTCTGAGCAATTGACCTCCGGGCTCTTTACCCATCCGCTCCAGGTTTCAGCACCTCAGCTTCTTCTATGTTACCCCAAACTGGGCGCTTCCCAGGCCTCCAGCTTCCCACAAAGCAGACAATCTGCTCACCTGCTCCAAGATGGCATCTACCCAGTGTCCATCTGTCCTACGGCTTCCCACTGACCCCAAGAAATGGCAAAGAGCAGGGAGCCAGGCAAGAAAAAAAAAAATTCACCCCGCAAGACTAGAAAGGTCTTTTGAGACCAGGCCACATCAGCATCTCTGGCTAGAACCCCTCTCAAATCAAGCAGCTCACCTCTCCCTCTTTGGACCCCTGGCCAGTCAGGCCAGTTCTGCCTCTGAGCTAACCTGCTCTCCACTTTTCAGTGGCCACCTTCTAATGTGCTCTCCTCCTGGGAACCTGAGACCCTCTGGCCTTTTGGCCTCCAGCCTTCTAGGCAGCCAGGGCTTCCCTAGGATCCACAGTTTTCAATGGTATCCAAGTGACAATCTTTGGCTTCTGAACCTGGGCGGCCCAGCTTCACCTAACCAGGAAACCCAGTTTGTTTTGGAGGATTGGGATGAGAAAGGCACAAGTGTCAATCTGGGGGATGTGAAAGGGGAAGGGGTGGGGAGTGGGGGCAAAAGCCCTGCCGTCCCGAGATGCCTTGTGCCGAGACCACGAGCAGGTCTATTCAGGAAGATGAACACCAGAGGATTAGCAAACCACAGCAACTCCCTCCCCTCAGCCTCGTCCTTCCCAGGCCATCCCCATTCTATCTCCTTTTCACAGAATGTCAAACCCACCCCCCACCCCTACCCCGCTTCCGGCCAGCCCATATCTCCCATTGTTCCCAGCAGACATTTTGGCACTTGACAGAATTCCACTTAAAACCAGAGAATGTGTGTTGGAAGAGACCTGGTAGTCACAGAGGATTACCTCCTCCACAGGCAAGAACCCTCACACAGGATCATCACAGCTACCCTGCACACAGCCTCAGAGCATTCCCAGGGCATGAGTCCTCTCTCCACAGCTAGATCACAAGCTCCCAAAGGGAGGGCAGGGGGCAGCACCCTAGTCCATCCTCCAGCATCCAGAAGCCTGGGAGGCCAACACAATGCTGATCACTGCAAGGACCCAGGAAAGGGGTCAGTTGCTGGATTGCCTATCCAAAAGGAACTCTTAGTCTCAAGAGAGGTTCTCCTGATGTGCTTATCTAGCCCAGCAGGAGTTTCGAGGGACAGGCATCTGAAACCCAGATAGGTCAATATTTATCTAAGAGCTAGAAAAACAGCTTGTTTTGAAAGTGGGGCAGGCAAACCAAGGAGGCAGAGGGTGCAGAGGCTGGGACACAGGGCAGCTTCCTCCATTCCTGAGTCGGTTGTCATCCCCACCGTGACTACTGGATTGGTGGACAAGGCTCCATTGTTTGAACTTCCCCAGATCCCAACACTCCAAAAACTTGGGAATGGACAAAGATTTAAAGAATCACCGCTGGAGGTTGGTGGGAGGATGCTGGGGGTATTTTCGTTTTTATTATTATAGGGGGACCCAGATGGGGAAGTCAGAGGACTTCTTGTCCACTTTCCCATGGATCCTGGGGTTGAACTCAGGGCAGCAGGCTTGTGTGGAGAAAGCGCTTCACCTGCTGAGCCACCTTATGGCTCCTGTCTGTCTGTCCTGTCCCCAACTGCCCGCCCCCACCCTGCAGCATGAGTGTGCTGGGTGTGGTTTTGCTGGTACACCTGCCTGTAATACACCCAGAGGCCAGAGGAGGATGCCAGTGCCCTGCTCTCTCACCGCCTATCTTACTCCCTTGAGAGCAGGTCTCTCGCTGAACCTGGACGAGGTTGGTAGCCGAAAGCCCCACCAATGCTCATGCTTCAGTGATAAGTGCTGTTAACTACTGAGCCATTGCCCAGCATCTTTCCCCTTTCTGTATCCTTTCTCTTATCTTTTTTCTTTTTGACAAGGTCTCACATCACTCAGGTTGGCCTCCAACACACTATCCAGCCCAAAATGACCTAGTACTTCTAACCCTGTTAGCCTCATTCCTCAGTACTAGTAGTGCAAGTGTGCCCTACCATGCCCAGCTAGTACAAGTGTGCCCTACCATGCCCAGCTTATGTGGTGCTGGTGACCAAAGCCCAGGGCTTCATTCATGCTCAGGGAAGCCCTCTCCACCTGCTGAACTACATCTTCAGCTCTGTTCTTCTGTTCTGGATGCTACCACTGTTGCTATCTTATTCCCATCCAAGGGGAAACGCAGAGTCACATTCTATGGAGAGCTGGCTGTGCCTCCGGCTACAATCTGGAGCTTTCCCCCTCCACAGCGAAGCCATGGCACTGCCTATCGGGAGCCAAGATGGGCTACCAGCCTAAAAGAACACATGCGTTCCAGGAAACACAGCCACCAAACCCCAGCCCACTTTGCCCCCCCTCAACCAGAGGCAAAAGGACCCTAACTATATGCACAGGTCTCTGCTGGAAGTATGAAAGATAAATCGCTAGGAAAGTGTCGGGGAAGAGTTGAGTCGAGGGCAAGCAAGGGCCATGCTGTCCTGTGCCACCTGTAACTCAGCCAAGGGCCTGGCAGCTGGTAGACACATGGCAGATATTTTTTGAATGAATTGTGCCTGTTTTCAGGGAGACTTCTCTCTAGCTGAGGAAAAGAAACATGCGATACCATCAGAGAAGGGTAGAGTTACACACGGAGACATAAAATGCCCTAGACACTCGTGGAGTGGGTAGATTACAAGGGTCAGAATTGTAACCAAAAGGACAGATGTTGGAATGGAGCCGGGCCGTTCTGGCAGAGACAGGGACACAGCCCACTAGCGAAGGGACCTGGCAGAGGGTGGAGAGGCTGGGTGGGGCTAGGGAAAGCCACAGAAGTCGAGGGGTGGAAACTAGTGTGGAGGAAGTGATAAAACCCAACCAAGTCAGGTGTGGTGGCGTGCATAAGCGGGGAATCTCCAGTGCCAAGCCAGCCTGGGCTGTGTAGTGAGATCTGTCTCAAAAACAAGACAAAAGCATTAGGTGTGACACTCGCCTGTAATCCCAACGTTCCAGAGGCAGAGGCAAGAGACTCGGAAGTCCAAGGCCATCTTTGGCCTGGACTACATGAGACCGTCTCAAGGCGGAGGCTGGGAGTGTGTGGGCTGGGGAGAGAGTTCAGTGGGTAAGAGTGCATTTATAAGCTTCTGAGTTTGGATCCCATGTAAAAAGCCAGTTAAGGCTGCACACCCCAATACCTCCAGCTCTGGTAGAGAGCGGAGAGAGAGGATCATTGGTTTTACTGGCTGCCATTCTGGCTCCAGCTTTGGTGAGAGCCTTTGTCTCAAGGGAAGGCAGCAGAGAGTGATAGAGCAGGATCACACACACACACACACACACACACACACACACACACACACACACACACACTGAGAGCTCCAGACTTTCAGTCTGTCGCTGATCTATTGGTGAGCACCTCCCCCTCACACCACCCACTGTTTTGTTTTGTTCTGTTTTACATACCCCTGGCTAGCATGGAATTCAATATATAGACCAACTAAGCTGCTCGGACTTACAGATACCTTCCTGCTTCTGCCTGAGACTGCGCCTCTTAAAAACAAGAAGTAGGGTGTGAGCACACAAGAACATAACCCTAGCACATGGAGGAGGACAGAGCACATGACATGGTAGAGGAAAATTCCCAGAGCCTGCTGGCTCGTTCTCCTGTAAAAACTGTGTGTATGGGTGAGCACTTATAACTTCATTTCTGGGGGCATGGGAGACGGGAGGACTCTATCTCCAAAACAAGGTATACTGCATCCCTCACCTCAGATCCCGCCTGCCACTTCCCAGCTGATTCACTAACACCGAGGCTCCCACCTTTCTGACCAAACGCTTCCTCTTCTGTAAAGTGGTAAGAACAGTGCTTACCTCAGAGATCTCATATTAGCTCAGATTATGTAGTACATTCTAAACAAAAGCCTAAACAATGCCTGGCCCATACTAAATGCTAAATAAATAATATCAATTAGTATTAATGGAGATCATTTTTCATCCCTTTTTCTTTTTATTAAAGACTTCTTTTTCTTAAACATATGAATTTTTTTTTTTTTAGATTTACTTACTTTATGTGAGTATTTTTCCTGCATGTGATTATGGGCACCATGGGTGTGCCTGGTGCCCAAGAAGATCAGAAGAGGATGTCTGACTTCCATGGAACTAGAATTATAGATTGTTGTGGGCTGCCATGTGGGTCCTGGGAATCAAATCCAGGTCCTCTGCAAGAACAACCAGTGCTCTTAACTGCTGAGCCATCTCTTCAGCCCTAAGATTTATCTTTTAAAAATATTTACGGGGGCTGGAGAGACGGTTCAGCTATTAGAGGCAGTGGCTGGTCTTCCTGAGGACCTTGGTTTGATTCCCAACACCCACGTGATGGGTACAACCGTCTGTAACTCCACTTCCAGGGCATCTAACAGCCTATCCTGGTCTCTTCAGGCACTGGCCATATGAACCACCCAAAATGGATACTGAGGACTGAACTCAGGTCCTCTGTAGAAGCAGCAATTACTCTTAATCAATAAGGCCCCTCTCCAGCCCATTTTCTTTTTCTTTCCAGGTCTAATGTAGTCAGGATGGCCTTGAACTCACTACACATATACCATCATACACACTTGGCTCCTCCTGCCCACTCTTTTTTTTTTTTTCTCAAGATTTATTTCTTTTGATTTTCATGTGTATGGGTGTTTTGTCTGCATGTATGTCTGCACACCAGGTGCATGCAGGACCTGAGGAAACCAAAAAATAAATAAATAAATAAAAGTGTGTGACCCCCTGGAACTGGAGTTACAGACAGCTGTTAGTTGCCATGTGGGTGCTGGGAATCAAACCTGGGTCCCCTGTAAGAGCAGCCAGATTTATTTTTATCTATGAGTATTTTGCCTGCACGTGTGTATGTGCACCGTGTGGAAGTCAGGTTCCTTGGAACTTGGCGTCTGGAGAAGGGTGGTTGTGAGCCACCATCTGGGTGCTGGGAATCTAACCCAGGTCCCTGGAAGAGCAGCAAATACTCTTAGCCGCTGAGCCACACTCCAGCCAACACCACCCCCTTATGAAGAAGTGTTGGGGGCCTTAGGAAGGATATCTTAGATGTGGGTGTAAGTCCCTCAAGACAGTTAGTTACCTTTCCTTTTCTTTCTCTTCTTAGGAGATGCACAAGCAGCCAAGGCTTCCCCGTTGCACACACACTTATGCATTTACTTGCCTCTTAGCTAAGTGAGGAACCTTCTGTGGATCACCCAGGAGCTGCTATCTTTTCATCAGGTGCTACAGGCTATTGAGACCTTTGATTATGTGTGTGGTACTGGGGACTGAATCTAGGATGCCACACACTGCAGCCCTTTCAGAAATTTTAATTAAAAAAAACAAACACGAAAGAGACTCTCAATGAAGTACACAGCCTGACCTGAGACTTGGGGGAGTCCTCCTGCCTCTGGTCCGGAGTGTTAGGATTACAGGTGGGGGGGGGAGCTTAAGTCTCAAGCAATAGTAACAGCCACTTTGCAGTGGGCACACCACCTGACCAGCACTGAGCTGGCTGTTCAGGTGGGTATCTGGCTAAATCTTCACAATAACCCACTAAAGACGGAGTCATTGGCCCCGTTTTACAGCCCAGAGGTGTTAAGCTGCCTGGAGTCAGTAGGTAACCAATCTAAGGGCAGGATGGTCAGACTCCTGGGGCCACCGGTCTAAACCGTGCTAAACCAGATAGAGAGAGTGGGGGTGTGATGCTGCAGCTGACGGGCTCACCACTACCTACCGGTCACTTGATGCTGCCAACGGAGCTGGTGTGCAAATGAGGGAAGCCTGTGACCACACACCCAAACTCCGTCAGATGAATGACTCCAAGACTTATTTTCGGCTGAGCATAGTTGTGGATTTTATTTCATCCCAGAACTCAGTAGGCAGAGTTCGAGGCCAGCCCGGTCTACATTGTGGGATCTTGTCTCAAGAAAAAAAAAAAAAAAAACCAACAAACAAAAAAGAATTATTCTGTAGCTGGGCATGGTACCAGATCATTGTAATCCCAGCACTTGGGAGGTAGAGGCAGGAGCATTGCTGCAATGTCAAGGCCAGCCTTGTCTAAAGGTAGTTTAAGGGCAATACAGTAAGACTGTCTCAAAAAATAGTTCATCCTAGTCAGGCACGGAGGCTCAGCTTTATAGTAGGTTCCATACCAACATGATCCTCATGAGACCTTGTCCCCCCAAAAGCAAGCAAGCTAAGTACCTTTTTAAAATTATTTATAGTGAGGTTGGAGAGATGGCTCAGTGGTTAAGAGCACATGCTGCTTTTCCAGAGGACCTGGGTTCCATTCCCAGCACCACTTGGCAGTTCACAGCCAACATGAGGTGATCTAACACCTTCCTCCAGACTCCACAGGCACTCACATACATGACACACATTCATACATGTAGGCAAAACATTCACACAATGAAATCTTTTTAAAAGTCGTTTATGATGCTAGGGAGATGGCTTCCTAAATAGAACTCCTCCTGCCCTAGTCTGAGAACCAGAGTTTGAATCCCGAGCACCCACACGAAAGCCAAGCAGTTTCGTTTGCAATCCCAGTGCTCACGATACAGAAACAGGGGATCCCAAGGACAAGCTGGTGAGCTCCAGGTCCAGCCAGAGACCCTGCCTCCATAAATAAAGCAGAGAGCTATTGAATGAGACACCTGACATCCACCTCTGACTTCCATGTGCACCTAAACACATACGTGCCCACACATGTGAACAAGCATGTCCATTGAGGGGTTGGTGAGGTGAGAGGCGGCTGTGGCTTGTTCCTTTCTCTCTCTGATCTTTCAGGCAAGCTTTATTTGTTAGATCATACACAGAATATCACCACACACGTGGACGAGTGCAAAAAAATGATTGCTCACTTCCCCTCTTCCCTGCCACTGCTTTGTCCTACGCTGGTGGTACAAAAGAGCTGCTGTGTCTTTTTGACCCAATGAGTCACAGAGAAGAGACCGGAAGGAAAGGGAAAGGGGTGGGGGGTAATTAGGTAGTGTGAGCTGGAGACAGAAAAAGGAACAAGAAGAGACGGAGAGTTAGCTGATGGAGCTGGAGACAGGCTGGAGGAACAATGTACCCCCGCAGGCTCTGAACCCCCTTTGCCCGGAATGCACCTATGAGCATCCCAAGGTTCTCCGGTACAGCCAGAGAACAAACCTAGCTCACCTTCATCTCCGAACTTCTTCTCCCCAGGAGCTGAGGGCCAGCTGGACGCCCACCCTCCTCCCCATCTCTTACCCTGCACTCTCGGAAGTGGGCTCTCAGCTCCAGCCCATTCTCAGAGCCTCCCTCAGTTTCCTGGTGTGGCCTCAAAGCTTAGGGCTACCTTCCTGCCCCACTTCCCTTTCCTGCCTCCAGTTCCCCAGAGACGAAGCCATCCAGGCACTGCCATCTCTAGCCAGCCCGCATGCATTCAGCCTTAGAGTACTAAACTTGCTTCCAGCCTGGCCCATCTTCCCAGGAGCCCCAGGGGAGGGGCATCCTGGCACCAGAGGTCCCTGACACCTTTGCCTTGGAAATGGCAGGTCTTTGTGCAGCGGGAGTTTGGGTGAGTCAACGCAGGGTTATGTCACTAGGTAGAGGTTAGGAAAGAGTCAGCCTGTGTCACACTGATAATTTCATGGAACTTTTTTTATAGTAAACAACTTATTTTCTCTTTCCCCGGGGAAAGTGTTTATCCTTCAGCACCCGGCCTAGAGCATTTACTCAGGTTTCCACCCTTGGGCCAGCTCTGGCTCCTTTCAGCCCCGGGAAGAGCTGCAGAGGTCATCACATTACCTACCACTTTCTTAGCAAAGGGTTCTGAGTGCCTGGCAGCAGCAACTATAAACATCTCCTTTAACCTCTCAAGGACCCACTAAGGTAGGTCTTGCTGCTCCTACTTTATGGTACGGAAAAGAAGGCTCATGGAGGTTAAGTGACTTTGCCGGGTATTGCCGGGAGCTGGTAACTGCCGCAGGAGCGTGGGAAGCCGCAGCTCCGCTCACTCCGCCCCGACGGGGCGCACTCTGTGTCTCCTTCCCCGGCTGCCTGCAAAGTTGGGGTCTGGCCCATGCGACCAGCGTGTCTCTCACCCTGGGGTTCGGGCTCCTACCTCACGCCCCTGAACAATCGCCCTCTGCCCCTGCCCGTCTCACCATCGCCTCCGCAGCCGCCGCCACCGCCTGCTCGCCGGCTCTGGCTCCTCTGCCCGGCGCGGCCTCTGTGCCCGCCGCCCTGGAGGAAGCCGCGGGGCGGGGCGGGCCCGCGGGCCAAAGGGGCGGGGGGCGAGCCTTCTCAGAGAGGTGCCCGACCCGGGCAAACCGAAAGCGGTAACGGGGCCCTTGGGGCGCCTCCTACCGGGCCACCAGCGTCCGACTTCCGATGACTCCCCAGCCTGGTGAATTGAACGGTGTCTCCTGGATCTGAGGTTGCAACAGGAGTTAGCCAGTGAGGCGTCATTCCGTCATGCGACAGGCATCTGTGAGTGCTAAGTGCTCGAGATGTTCGTGAGCAGGCCAGGATGCCACCATGGTGAGTGTATCTCACCCGAAATTAAAAACATCAATCACTCCAAAGTTCTGATTGTTTTCAGAAGGAGTAGGCGGCATTCTGAAAACATCACATGTCACCGAGTTGTACACTTAAAAATGATAAACTGAGGTCTGGCGAGATGGCTCAGTGGATCAAGGCACTTGATGCCAAACCTAATGATCCAAGTTCCATCCCTGGGAGTCACATCGTGGAGAGAACCAACTCCTGCAAGTTGTCCTCTGACCTCCGTACACCGGGGAGTGGAGATTTTTTAAATGCTAAAATGCTGCAGACATTTCCGTGAGCTAAAAGCCTCAACCAACGGTGTGTGGATGGATGGGCCTCTAAAGTTGCTGGAATGGGTCCCAGCCTGAAATAAATAAAAAAAAAAAAAAAAAAAAAAAAAAAACAAACAAACGACAACAGCAGCCAGACCAAGTTTGGAACCAGCAAGAGGCAGAAGAGGAAAAGGAGGAGATTTGAGCCAGCTTCCAGAGCAGTACTCCAGCAGAGACCTTTCCTTTTCTACAAGAATCAAATACAGGCAATCGACATGGAAAGCCCTGAAGAACGTCAAGGTGAGTTGAGGAGCGAGCTGGTGAGCAAGCTGCTGCAAGGAAAACAAACGGGGTTGTCCAGCTTCCCTCAGATTCCTGCCGCCAGCCCTGCGGGAAGACAGAGAATTGGAAGGAGAGCCATGATGGGGATGAGGCCGCTTTTCCTGCAGAACTGGGAGAAATGAAGGAGCAGCCAAAGAGCAGTCTTTCCTTAATCTCACTGGCCCTGACCAGCCTCAGGCCAACTTCAAGGTTAAAAGGAGCTTGTTTTTAAGGACTGTGCAAAAGGTATGATCAGAAAGTCAAAAGATTTGTAACTCAGGGAGAAATAGATTAAGCAGTGCTGTGTTTGTGCTTATCAAAGGCTAAAATGTGGGCTGGGAGAGCTAGCTCAGTAGTCAAAAGTGCTGGGTGCTCCTCCAGAGGACCCAGATTGAGTTCTCAGCACCCACATGGCGGCTCACTACAGCCTATAACTCCAGCTCCAGGAGATCTGATGCCCTGTTCTGGACTCCTAGGGAACCAATCAAGCGTGTGGTGCGTAGTCACACATGCAAGCGAAGCAGCATCTTTACACACAAAATAAAAAATAATTTAAAGAAAAAGCCATTTAAAACATGACTTACTCATTTTACATCCTGACCGCAATTTCCCCTCCTTCCTCTCTTCCTGGTATCCCCTCCCCTACTTGCCCATCCCTCTCAATCCACTCCTCCTCTGTTTCTATTCAGAAAAGGGCAGGCTTCCCATGGGTATCAACCAAACATGGCGTATCCAGTTGCAGTCAGACTAGGCTCCTCCCCTTGGATTAAGGCTGAGCAAGGCGACCAAGTGTGAGGACCAGGGTCCCAAAAGCTAGCAAAAGAGTCAGAGACAGCCCCTGTTCCCACTGTTAGGAGTCCCACAAGTAGAGCAAGCCACACAATTGATACACATATGCAGAGGGCCTGGGTCGGTCCCGTGCAGCCTTCCTGGTGGTCAGTTCAGTCGCTGTGAGCTCCTGTGAGCCCAGGATAGCTGTTTCTGTAGGTTTTCTCATGGTGGCCTTTGACCCCTCTGGCTTGTACAGTCAATCCTTCCTCCCTCTCTTCAACAGGATTCCTGGAACTCAGCCTAACGTTTGACTGTGTTTCCATCAGTTGCTGGATGAAGGCTCTCTGATGACAGCTGAGCTAGGCACCAGTCTGGGGTTTAGGATGCTGGCCTGGCCTTTTTGGAAAAAGTTGCTTTTTTAAAAGACTGAAGTGTTAAGGAAAAAAATTAAATTGCAAGTCGTGGCTGGGCATGTGCTTGCCTATAACGCACCAAGCTCTGGGTTTGATCTCCAGCATTCTATAAACCAGATTTGGTGGTAGATGCCTGAAATCCTAGCACTGGGGAGCCAGCAGCAGAAGGGTCAGAAGTTCAAAGCCCTGGTCTGATATATAGGGATTTTGTTTGTTTGTTTGTTTTGGCTTTTTGAGACAGGGTTTCTCTGTGTAGCTCTGGCTGTCCTGGAATTCACTCTGTAGACCAAGCTGGCCGCAAACTCAGAGATCTGTCCAGCCCTGCCTCCTGAGTTCTGGGATAAAAGGCGTGTACCAACACTGCCTCGTTACTCTATAGTGAGTTTAAGGCCAGTGTTTACCACATGAGACCCTGTCTAAAAACAAAATGAAACAAAAAGACAAACTGAGCTGGCACTGTGGCTTAGGGCTGTGATCCCAACACTTAAGAGGATGAGGCAGGAGGATTGACTGAATTTGAGACCAGCCTGGGCTACATAGTAAATTCCAGGATAGCCTAAGCTAGTCTACAATGCTACAAAGCGAGACTTGGTCTCAAAAAAAAAAAAAAAAAAAAAAAAAAAAAAGTATGTATGTCATATGAATCTCACTCCAATGTAAAAGGAAAGCAGCGTCTCATGGGAAGTGCTAACTCCAGCTTTTTTCTGTTCTAAACTCTTCATGAGGAACTTGCAGGTCTGTTCCAGTGCTGCGGATGCTCCTGTGCCTCCAGCATTGTGGAGCCTTCTGGAGCTTCTGTGGCGAAATCACCAAACCGGTCTCCCACCTTCCCGGCTGTCCTTGACATCCCAAATGAGGCCTCTTTTTTTTTTTTTTTTTTTTTTTTTTTTGGTTTTTCGAGACAGGGTTTCTCTGTGTAGCTTTGCGCCTTTCCTGGGACTCACTTGGTAGTCCAGGCTGGCCTCGAACTCACAGAGATCCACCTGGCTCTGCCTCCCGAGTGCTGGGATTAAAGGCGTGCGCCACCACCGCCCGGCGAGGCCTCTTAACCAAAGTGTCAGGGGCTTTTTCGCTGGGGCTGAGCCGCTGTGAGGACAGACCACAGGTTTCCAAGCTTGGACACAGCACCTCAGAGTGGGCTGGCAGAGAGCGGGTAGGCACAGCATGGCAAAGCTGACCAAGAGGGGCTATTTGGTACTTCCCTGCCCTCCCTGGAATCAGGAGCATGGTTCCAGAATCTGGCCTCTATTTAGTCTCAAACTTTGTGTCTCTTAACCCTGCCCTTCCCTCACATCCTCCCAACAACAGGTTGTTTCTAATTCTGGAAAGGCTGTGGAGGAAACAGGGACAGAGGTAGCCAAGAACCCTTCCCACAAACCGATGCAGACCGGGAAAGAACAGCCGTGACGAAGAACCTGGTGGGGAGGAGGGGTCCAGAAGACAGAAAGCTCATTGTGCTTCAGGCTCTGTCCTGTGACATTGACTGTGACTAGCATGGGACTCCGGGAAGAGATGCTCGCCCCCGCCCCCTCAGAACAGCTGAGAACCAGGGCCCTATAAAGACCCAGAAGAGCAAGGGTGGACAAAAGACAAGCAACAAAGGAAAAGCTGACGAGCTCCTTCAACTTTTGGCTCTGAGTTATACCAAGGCCATAGAAGAGACACGGCAGAAAAGGCCTTGAACCAGGCCCTAAATAACACGTCACATCTTCCCAAACACATCCAGGAGAATAGTTAAGGGACATGATAGGATCCAAGGAGGACGCTGAATCCTGCATCCTACCCTAAAGTGCTGTGGAGGTTTTGATTCTCCTTGTGGTAAGATCCCTAGGAAATCCCTCCTCTAGGGGCCTGTGACAATGAACAGTGTGGTATGAAGCAAAACAGGAGGGCTTGAGAGATAGCTCAGCAGGGAAAGTTCTGGTTATGCATGCATGAGGGCCTGAGTTAAGATTCCCATGCCCATGGAAAAGTGTGACCCATACTTCTGTAACCTCAGCACTATGGAGACAGGTAGATCCCTGAAGCTCATGGGCCAGCCATCCTAGCCAAATTGATGAGCTCCAAGTTTAGTGAGTGACACCATCTCAAAAAGTATGGTGAGGGCTGGAGCTGTAAACCAGCAGTAGAGTGCTTATCTCACACACATGATGCCGTAGGTTCAGTTACCAGTACTGGCAGGAAGAAAAACAGGGCCCCCTAGATAGTAAGGTGGAAAACAATGAAGACATCCGACGATGACCTCTGGCCTCCACACATATGCACGCACAGGTACACATGCACCTGCATTCATCCACACAGATGTGCATCCACACAGATGTACAAGATGGGAGGGAGGGAGGGAGGGAGGGAGGAAGATGGAGAGCTGGCTCTTTGGTTAAGAGTGCAAACTTGCTGGGCAGTGGTGGCGCACGACTTTAATCCCAGCATTTGGGAGGCAGAGGCAGGAAGATCTCTGTGAGTTCGAGGCCAGCCTGGTCTGCAGAGTGAGTTCCAGGACAGCCAGGGCTACAAAGCCTGTCTTGAAAACAAAACAAAACAGAAAAAGAGTGCAAACTGTTCAACAATTTAGCTGCCTAAAGAAGACCTAAACAAGGACAACATCAATAGATCTGCGGACACGGAAGGGGAAATCTCAAAGGGCCCCATCCCTAGACAGAGAACTACAGGCAACTGAGGGATGCTGAGAGAGGGAGAATCAGTCTTCCCCAGAGAAGAGCTCCTTAACTGGTTATCCAGTACCAAGTGGTCAGTCCTGAAGTCATATGCATGCAATCAACACCAAACAGACTCAGCAGGCTATATTTGTGTGTGTGTGTGTCCATGTACGCATGTGTATATATGTGCATGTGTGTGTGTAAAACAATAACAACTAAAGGAAAGGAGGCTATGAATTTGCGAGGGAGTGAAGGGAGCGTGGGGAGGCTGAAGGGAAGGGGCAGACAGAATTATTGATTCTAGCTGGGCATAGTGATTCACATCTGTAATCCAGGTGTGCAAAGCCCCTGAGCTGCCATCTTTCCTCTATAGCTATGCTCTCTATCTTTGCACCATCTTGGTCCTAGACTGGGAGAAACCAGTCGGGAGGGGGTCCTCAGGAAGAGAGAAACCGAAGGGCAAAGGGCGGAAGAGAAAGGAGGGACGTGCTCATACACTTAGGGACACTGAAAGGTCTTTATTGCCCGCCAGCCACCAGCAGGGTCCTCTGGGTCTCTAACCCACTCTCAGGACCCCTGAGATGCAGCCACAGTCCAGCTCTCTCCTCCCGGGGGATCAAGGTGCTTCTGGGGCAGATGTCGCAGAAGGCCCTCATGGGGACCAAGCAGCATTTCTGTGGAGGAGGACAGGAGAGGGCCCCTCTTGGCACACATCAGGGAGGGTTACCCCTGAAGAGTAGGGGGCCTGAGAGGGGCTCTAAGTGGGGATGGTGCCGGTGGCAAAGAGCACAATGAGGATGATGATGATAAGGACAATCACACAAATGATGACAATCATCTTCACATTCTTCCACCAGAACTTCCGGGCCACCTTCTGCGATGTTGTCTTGAAGTGTTCAGACTGTTAGGGACAAGATAAAGTCGTGACCCAGTGAGTCCTTCCTTCAGAACGAGAGTACAGATGGAGGCCCACATGCCATAGTGTAGATGTTTACACTGTAAATTGAGGACCTGAAACACAGACTGGAGCTATGGTATAGCTACCTCAAAATAAACAAACAAACAAATAAATCTTTCCTGTTACAATGGGAATGGAAAGATATTTTTGTTTTGTTTTTTTTGTTTGTTTGTTTTTTTGTTTTGTTTTGTTGAAACAGGGTTTCTCTGTGTAACAGCCCTGAATGTCCTGGAACTTGCTTTGTAGACCAGGCTGGCCTCAAACTCAGAAAGATACGCCTGCCTCCACCCCCTGAGTGCTGGGATGAAAGGTGTACTCCACCATGTCCAGCTGTGGGAATGGAAAGGCTTTTAAAATATTTTTATAACATTGATTTGTGTCTCTGTGTTGCCATATGCACCACACTGCTCATGTGGTGGGCAGAGGGCAATTCGCAGGAAAGGTGCTCATTTTCCATTCTGTGTCCTGGGGATTGAACTCATGGAATCAGGCATGATGATAAGAGTCTTTACCCCTGGAACTATCTCTCTGGGTTTTGTCTGTCTGTTTTGTTTTAACTTTTGAGACAGGGTCTCACTATGTATCCCTGACTGGCCTGGAACTTTGGAGATCTGTCTGTCTCTGCCTGCTGAGTGCCACAGTGCGCTACCCTTCTACCTCGATCAATCCCTTTCCACAACAAGCTGTAAGCCAAGTTCAGGGCTAGAATTCTTGAGCTCATGGGCATCCCTTCGAGCATGGCAGGGGCCAGGACTTCCCTTCCTTCCTTTTTCTTTCTTTCTAGCCAGGATCTCATATAGCAAAGACTGGCCTCCTTTCCTATGTAGAAAAGGATGACCTTGAACTTTTAAAAGTCTGTCCTTCCACCAAACACGTGCATCCCAGGTATGGAACTCGAGTCCTTAGGCTCGGCAGCAAGTGCCTTCACCTCCTGAGCCATCTTGACGGCCTGGCTTTGAATTTCTGATCCTCTTGCCGCTACCTTCCAAGAGCTGGGATTACAAGCATGTACCACAATGCTCTGTTTATATGTTGTCAGGGACTGAACCCAGGGTTTCACGAACTCTAGTCAAGAACTCTGCCATATCCAGGCTCCCTTCTTTTTCTTGCCCCCCGCCCCAGCCTGCACACTGAGGGGTGTTTTACATATGCTCACAACCCAGGTTTGTTTGGTAGGCAGAGCCATCTGGCCCTTGGAGAGCAGACCCACGGACGGAGGGGTACAGGAATGTGCCCCAGATGGGAACATCTCCTGGCTCTATGACAGTTCGTCTTCTAGGGACTGTGGCAGCTGGAGGCAGAATCAGGGCACTACAGAAGGTTGAGAGAGTAAGAAAATGCCTCCTGCTCCCCCAGGCTGACTCACAGACACGAAGCCTCTGTGTACCCAGCTTACGTGCAGGAGGCACTAGATTCCACGATTGCACACAGGGCCCAGAAAGACAGAGTTCTCCACAGCGTGTGGAAACTGAGGCTCCCGCCGTGGCTGGTGCCCGACTTCCTTCCTCCCTGAGCAGCTGGCCTAAGCAAGATGTGTAGGAGATATTATTCTGGTCTTTGGCAGGCAGAGGGATCCTGGGATCAAAGAATCTCACTGTTCTTCTCAGTTGTGTTTTAAACAGACTCAGCAAAACTCTGTTTTCCTACTCCCAGCCTAATAACTCGTGGAAAATGCTGAAAGCCAAGGACCGCTTCCCCAGTGCTCATAGCGTTGCCTTGGGGACGCCAGCTCCAAATGACTGTCAAGGGCTTCAAAAGAAGAATCAGCTTCGTGCCCCCAAAGAAGCCTAAGAATGCAGCAGTCGACTGAACGACTGACCTGTCTCAGGAATGGTTCTGTGGGTGAACGCCCCCCCCAAGCCCAGATGGACCCACTCACTGGGCTCTGTACCAACCAGCCGAGTAGCATGGAACCAGAAGAGGAGACTCAACAGTTCCCTGAAAGGCAAGAGGCCAGTAGACACGGTAGTCTACCACCCCTTCTGCTCATGTTCCCCCTCCAGCCCCCCCAAACTCTCCCCTCCCCGGTGAGATCTCTCCGTCTACCCCAGTTTGCTCCCCATCTCACCGTGGCTTCCAAGTCCTCAGTCTTGTTTCGGAGATGGTCCAAGTTTTCCCCTCGGGCCAAGATTCTTTCCACATTCTGGGTCATGATATTCTTGACTCCCTCCACCTCACTCTGCAGGTTCCTAACTCGGTCATTTCCGGCACCCCCACTGGCTTCCTCCTGGATGTCAATACAGGGGTTAATTAGACCAAGCGGCGAGGATCCAAGAGGCCAGAGGAAGTTGGAAGAGCTAAAGTAGATTTTAGCCATTTCTAATACTTTACAAAGAGAATGTTCTTTGTCAATGTTCATGGGTGTGTGTGTGTGCACGCACATGTGTGTAACCTGGCATGGAGGGCCAGAGATCAGCTTCAGGTGGTCAGGTGTCATTCCACAGGTGCCTTCTACCTTGCTTTTTTTTTTTTCTTCCTCCCCCTCCCAGGCTGGGTCTCTCCCGTTGGCCTGGGGCTCTCAGATTAGGCTAGCCAGCAAGCCCCAGGGATCAGCTTATCTCGACCATCCCAACGCATCACACCTAGTGCTTGTGGCTACCACACCTGGATTTTTTTTTTTTTTTTTGATGTGGATCTGGGGATTCAACTCAAACCTCCGTTCTTACGTGGCAAGCACTTACCCACTGAGCCACCCCACCAGCTTTATTTATTTACTTATTTATTTGAGACAGGGTCTCATGGAGCCTGGGAAGGCCTCAAACTTCCTTCCGAAATAGGATGACCTTGAACAACTGATCCTCCTGCCTCTACCTCCCCCGGTGCTGAGATTACAGGTGCGCACCACCACTCCTGGTTTATGAGCTGCTGGGGATGGAACCCAGAGCATCACACATGCCAGGCAAACATTCTATCAACTGAGCCACACTCTCAGTCCTGCCCAAGTGCAATATATGTGTATTATCTGTCAGTGGGTGTGGGATGGGGAATATGCATGCACACCACAGCGTTCGTGGGGAGGTCAGAGGGAAACTTCCACCAGCGGATTGATGTCTTCTGCAGGGGCTGCGGATGGAAGTGGGAGGGATCTTGAACTCAGGCCGGCAGGCTTGCGCTGCAGGCGCCTTTTACCTGCCAAGCCATTTTGGCTGCCACATCGGTGCATTTTTAAGTCCCAGAAAATGAGATTTTGTTCTGGACTGTCATGCGCCTTCTTTGGGGGGATTTTCAGGGTCCCTGACAAGGAAAATCAACACACACCTATCACTAAAAGTGTGAGAGCCGGCCAGCAGAGCACCCTTGCCTGGCCCAACCCGAGTGCCTCTCCAGACAGCTGTTGTCGAGTTGTTCTGGTTCCGGCCTGCTGCGCAGTGCACCCGCGGTTCAGTGGCTGTGGCCCCCAGAAGGCATCATGTGCCGTTGGACCGCACCTTCTGCTTTAGCGCCTGGTGTCGGCCACACACCACCGCCTGCTTATGTAGATACTGAAAGTCCTCCCTGCTGCGGTCTCTCTATCCAGGAGGCCTCTAGATAAGGCTTTTGAACTCGGAGGGAAAAGGCATGGACTCCTCCCTTAGTGACCCAGGGGGCCTCAGGTACCAGCCACGGGTGTGGGCTGAAGCTAGACTGTCAGGGAGAACCGACGTCTGGCTGCTTTACAAACCCCGGCGCGGGTGCTAATGTTTCTAGAGAAGGGGCTGCTTCTGGTGGCCAGGCAGATCCTGTGGGTGTCCAGTGCGAGGCTAAGGGGGAGAACTCCGGCCCGCTGGGCTGGAATCTGAGCTCCAAAGAGCAGGGGCACTTGTGGCCCAGTAATGTCACGACACCGGGCTCAGGCCCAGCTGGAGGAGGCGGAGGAGGGGGAGGGCGCGGCGCAGCAGCTTGGCTTGGAATTCGGCCCCCCCCCAACCCCCACCGAAACCCTCATCGGATCCAGCTCCGAGGTCACAGGAGGAAGGCGGTGGAGAAGTGTCAGGAACCCCTGGCCCGGAGCGCAGAGCTATTTGTGGACGAGTTGTCAAAAGTAAAGAGACAGAGGCAGCGCTGGCCCCATAGGGCCAGCCCTCTGACTGTCGCCAACTTACCTAACTGGACACAGGCAACCCCCAAACCCAATCCCCCTCTCGTAGCCCCCCTAAATCTCTCTTTTCCTAGTCCTCCACCCCACTCACCATGTCTCGGAGCACTTGGGCCTCTCAAAGCAGTACTCGCCGAGTCTGTTTCCACTCAAGGCAGCCACAGCTTCACTTCCTGCTTACTCCAACTTTCTGCCCGCCTCCTGCCCATCCCGCGACTCCAGCCTCTCCAGCTCCGGCCACACCTAACTGCAGGTTTCTCCAGGTAGGCGTCCGCTCTCTGCTGCCCTCCCAGTCTCCTCCCAAACAAAAGCTTAAGCTTAAAGCCACAGAGTACTCTGGACGGGGCGGGGGCGGGGGTGGGGGCGGGGGTGGAGGTGGGGGAGCGTCTAAGTCGTCCAGAAGGTGAAAAGAAAGGATCAACCAACCCTCCTAAGTTTTCAGACACCCGTGACCTCTCCTTTTTATGCTTCAGAGAAGTAATTCTAGTTTCCAGGGACTTAAATTAGCCTTGTTCAGATAGAAACGAATGCCCGGGCGAAAATATCTCGCTGGGCAACCTTTGTCCCCCAGGGCCATCCTGGGTAAGAAAAAAGCACTAAAATCCCCAGAACACGGGGCTGGAGAGATGGGTCAGCAGTTAAAGAGCACCCGCTTCTCTTGCAGAGGATGGAAGTTCAATTCCCTGCACCCACATCTGCTGCTCACAAATGCCTGTAACTGCAGCTGGGGGGGGGGGGTGCGGGGGGGTGGACGATGACTGGGTGCCCTCTTCTGGCCTCTGTGGGTATGTGAACACACATGCGCATACACACACATGCCCATAATTAAAATTGTTAAAATCTCTAGGTAAGTCCCAGGTTGGCCTTGAGGGAATCTTGGTCCTCCTCCTCCTCCTCCTCCCAGGGCTTTTCAGGTGCTGAGGCTGACCTTAGGCTGTGGGGAGGAGGGCAGGGGGAGGAGGGCAGGGCAGGCCACCTTAGCAGTGTCCACAGGACAGAAGATTGTCAGGAAGTGATGGCTCACTCACCAGCCCCTCCTTCCCTGCTGTAGTTCCCTCCAAAGGTCACCATGGGGGTTGGCGAACCTGGTCAGTTGTCACAGATTTGTCCAGTGGATTAGGAGGGGGCCCGGGGTGAAGGGTTTTTCCACCACATGTGGCTCTCCGCCAGAGAAAATCTGCTCTTCTCCGGAAGGAGTTTGTCAAGACAGAACAATAACAGGGCACCAAGAGAACAGACATTCTTTCCCACCCCAGAAGAAATAACAACGCCAAGGAGGAAATCTTAGCTCCTCCAACAAATAAGAGCATGGGGTGGGGGGGTGTTAATAAATTTAGAATCCCTGTATCATTTTGAGAAACTTTGGTGTTTTCCCTTGTGCGTGCTCAGGGACTCATGGGCGAACTGCATCTCCAAACACTGCACTATTAGCTTTACAGAACTAAAGCAAGGCAACTAGTAACACTTTTTAAATAGATCTTTTTTTTAAAGGATTGTTTTTATTATTTCTAATTATGTGTATGTGTGTGTATGCCTGAGGTCAGAGGTGTCAGGTTTCCTGGTGAGTTAAAGGCAGTTGTGAGCTGTCTGATGTGGGAGCTGGGAACTGAACTTTCTCTGCAAGGGTATGCTGTGGGATTTGCACACTGTGTGAAGATGTATTGCTGTGATGGTTGTCATAAAAAGCTGAATGGCCAATAGCTAGGCGGGAGGTATAGGCAGGACTTTGAGGGGGCGGAGAAAGGAAGAGACGGAGGAATCTAGGCACACAGGAGACATGGAGAGGAAACAAGAGGTGCAAGATGGAAGAGAGGTAACACCATGTGATAGAACGTAGGTTAATATAAATGGGTTAATTTAAGTTATAAGAGCTGGTTAGGAACAAGCCTAAGCTATAGGGCACGCTTTCATAAATAATAAGTCTTTGTGTCATTACTTGGTAGCTGCCAGGTGGGACAGAAAGAGATCCCTTACAAGAGTAATACCTGGCCGGGTGGTGGTGGCGCACGCCTGTAATCCCAGCACTCGGGAGGCAGAGGCAGGCGGATCTTTGTGAGTTCGAGACCAGCCTGGGCTACCAAGTGAGTTCCAGGAAAGGCGCAAAGCTACACAGAGAAACCCTGTCTCGAAAAACCAAAAAAAAAAAAAAAAAAAAAAAAAAAAAGAGTAATACCTGTTCTCAGCTACTGAGCTATCTCTCCAGCTCCCTCGGAATGCCTTAAAATTGCGCAATCTCTTTCTTTCCCGGTAAAGCAAAAGAAAAATCTAGAATAAACAGGAATGAGATTACAACAGAGAATGTTTCTACACCTGATCTTAGCCCAAAGGCCAAGAGGTGAGGAGAATGTAGTTCTAGATGAGGTCCTTAGGGTGCTGCGATTCTCTCCTCAAGAGGCAGGACTCAAATGGTCACAAAGAAGGGATTGGGGTCTGGAGAGATGGCCCATCCATGAAAAGCATGTGCGATTCTTCCAGAGGACCCAAATTTGATTTCCAGCACCCATATCAGGCAGCTTGTTACCTGTGACTCTAGCTCCGAGGGGTTTTTTATGCCCTCTTCTGGCCCCAGCACACCCTATACTTATGTGCACAAATACACACACACACAGACATACACAGCTAAAGAATAATAGTAATACACAAGTGGATCTCTGTGAGTCTGATGCCAGCCTGGTGTTCTTATCCAGTTCCAGGGCTACGTGGTGAGATTGTCAAAAATAATAAAAGTTAAATTAAATTAAATATTTTTAAAAAGGAAGAATTATATTTTAAAAGAGTCATCTTAAACTGCAGGGGTGTCTACAAGATAAAACCCACCTAGGCTAGGTATGGTTGCAAATGCCTTTAATCCCAGCACTTGAGAAGCAGAGGCAGGAGGATATCAGTGAGTCTGAAGGTGGCTGGTCTACAAAGTGAGTTCCAGAGCAGCCAGGACTACATAGAGAGACTCTGTCTTTGGAGTCCTAGGTTCTGTCCTAAGACCTCCCACCCCCAAATCCTTGTTCTCTACTTGTACTGTCCAAGATAATGGTGACTATATGTGGCCACTGAGCATTCACAGTATGGCTAGTGAGAACTGAGGCTATAAAAGGCATGTCATGTTTCAAAAACTTAGTACAAAATGCTACTTTCATAAATTTCGTTAATATTTTATAGCCTGGTGTGCTGTTCCATACATTGTAATCCCAGAATTCAGGGATCTGAGGCTGGGGCAATCACATTCAAGGTTACCTCGAACTACATAGGCAGACCATGTTTTCAATCAATCAGTCAATTAACCAATCAATCCATCAGCCAACCAACCAACTGAGGGCATGTTGAAATGATGTTTTTGGATGCATCCAGTTAACAGAAAGATACACATGTACCGCCAAGCTTGCTTTCATATGGTGCTGGGTTCGAATCTAATGCTTCCCACAGCGCCAGCTGAGGACCATCGGAACAACACCTCCAGCCTCTTACAGTTTTTGTTTGCCTAGCTGAAAAAACTAAACTGCACAACTAATAAAAGCTTCACTCACCGCCTTGCCGGGCGGTGGTGGCGCATGCCTGTAATCCCAGCACTTGGGAGGCAGAGGCAGGCGGATCTCTGTGAGTTCGAGGCCAGCCTGGGCTACCAAGTGAGTTCCAGGAAAGGCGCAAAGCTACACAGAGAAACCCTGTCTCGAAAAACCAAAAAAAAAAAAAAAAAAAAAAAAAAGCTTCACTCTTTTTTCCTTGGAGATGGGTGCTGGAGTCAGGGTCACTTGAACCCAGGGTCAGGTGCATGCTAGGTAAGAACCTACTGTCAAGTCACACCTTCAGCCTCATTTCATTATTTTTAAAGACTTAGAAGGCACTGGAATCCCTGGAACTGTTGTGAGCCACCTGATGTGGGTGTAGCCAACTGAATTTAGGGCAGTTTGTACTCTCAACTGTGAGCAACCTCTCCAGTCCTCTCTTTTGGATTTATTATTTTTTATTTTATTTTATATTTTCAGACGGAGTCTCATAATGTAACTCAAGTAGCCTGAAATATGATATGTCATCCAGGCTGACCTGAAACTCAGTGATCTTCCCTCCTCAGAGTCCTAAATTTGGGGATTATAGGTGTGAGCCAAATGTAACAGGAATTCCTAAAAATGGTCTTTTAATAAAAAACCCAGAGCCAGATATTGGGGTAAATGCTAAAAGATCAGAAAGACAAAGGAACAAGCCACTGCCATGTCTTACCTCCAGGACTCCACAGCCTGAAAAAGCTTCAGTTCCTGTCTCCTCACGCCTTATATAATTTTCTCCACCCAACCATATCACTCCCTTCTTAGTGCCGGGATTAAAGGTGTGTGACTGCCAAGTGCTGGGATTAAAGGTGTGTGCCACGACTGTCTGCCTCTGTTTCTCTCCTAGACTGAGTCAGTCTCATGTAGTCCAGGGTGGCTTTGAACTCACAGAGATCCAGACAGATCTCTGCTTCCCTAGTGCTAGGATTAAAGGTGTGTGCTACCACTGCTTGGCTTCTGTGTTTAATCTAGTGGCTTGTTCTGTCCTCTGATCTTCAGGCAAATTTTATTAGGGTACACAATATATCACCACAGCCAAATGCCCAAGTGTTCCTCCCTCCCTCCCCGCTTTCTTAGAACTCCCCAGACTCTGGGCTGACTGGGTGTAGCCTGTTGAGATTGTTTTCTGTGGGCTTTTCTTTCTGGAAGGAAGAGGATGCTCTGCTTCAGTGACTTTTCTGTGCCTCTTGCTAAGGTGTGATTTTTTTTCTCCCTGAGACCAGGTCTTAGGTAGCCTGGCTGGCCTGGAGCTCACTAGGCAGCTGAGAATGATCCTGCTGTCTTCACCCATTGGTACTGGGATTACAGGCTCACAATGCATACCCCGGGAGGGGGAACTCACCCTGAGTGACAGCAGCTTTGTAAGGAATGAGGGCAGTAGACCATAGGTCAGGCTAGGGGAGCCGTGGTTTAAGGATGGTTTCAGTCTCTAGTGAACGGAAGACTTGGGATCCTCTGCTGTGCCTGCCGACTCAGCTGGGGAACCTCAGTTTCCCTCTGGAGCTTTCAGTTTCTGCTTCTGCAAATAGGAAGGGCAATGAAGACTGCTTGCAAAATCATTTCTTATGCTGAGCACGTGGCTCACTCCTGTGATCCCAGCGTGTGAAGGCCAAGAAGGAGGATGGATTACTGTGAGTTTGAGGCCAGCCTGGGCTACACAATGAGCTTGAGGCCAGCCTAGGCTAACAGAGTCTCACAGACAAAAAAAAAAAAAAAAAAAAAAGTCAGGCATGGCAGCAAATTCCTGTACTCTTAGTACTGGAGAGGCAGAGGCAAAAGGATCAGGAGTTCAAGGCTAGCCTCCGCTATATAGCTATAGCCAGACTCTGTCTAAAAACAAGCAGAACCAATGAGAAAACAGCAAGTGAGAAAAGGGGAGAAAATGGAGTGAGAAAATAGGGAAGAGGAATATTACAGCCTAAGAGGACAACTGTTTTTAGGCTGGCCGGGTTACATATCAAGACTTCATCTCTTAACAAACAAAGTTGGACGTGATGGTTCATGCATGCAATTCTAGCAGTCGAGCAACAGTTGAGTTGGAGGCCAGCCTGGGCTACATAATGTGTTCCAGGCTAGATTGAGCTAAAGAGTAAGAAAGTCTTGGTCTTGCCGGGCAGTGGTGGTGGCGCACGCCTTTAATCCCAGCACTTGGGAGGCAGAGGCAGGAGGATCTCTGTGAGTTCGAGGTCAGCCTGGGCTATAGAGTGAGTTCCAGGAAAGGCGCAAAGCAGCACAGAAAAACCCTGTCTCAAAAAAAAAAAAAAAAAAAAAAAAAAAAAAGGAAGTCTTGGTCTCAAAAACAAACAAATTCAACCAAACAATCATACTTCAGTCTAGATGTCGGGCTTGGGGAGAGCCAGGGAGCTTAGTCTCCTTTGGATGACAAGTTAAATGCCCTGTGTGATTGCGCTTCAGGAAGGCCTGTTGTTCAGGAGAAATGTGTGGTGGGTCTGTCACACTTAGGGCCACTTTCATACTTTACATGCTTCCTTTGTCAAGTTGTTTTGTAGGATAGCCTTGTTTTTGGTCTGGTATTTAAAAATAAAACTATCTTGGGAAGAAATTCAAACAAAATAAAAACAAGGCGGCTGGTGTGGAGTGTGGTGACACATGCCTGTAAAGCCTCCACATTGGAGGGGGCAGTGGTGAGGCAGGAGAGCTAGCCTGGGCTACAGTGTGAGCCAACAAACAACAAAACAAAGCAAGCATAGAAGCCAGGGCTTGGGCATAGCTCCGTGACTGTTTTTCTAGCCCAGGCCAAGTCCTGGGTTTGATCCCAGCGCCATGCCTGGGGTTGTCCATCCCTTCCTTCATTCTTGGTCATTTTGTATGCTCACTCTCTTCTTTTGACCAACTCCAGCTTCCCAGTGGATAGAACATGGTCTCTGCTCTGGACAACTTTCTCTATTTCCAAGCCTACCTTCCTGGTCCCATCCATTCCTTTAGAGACTACTTGCTGTGTCCCCCAAACAGACCTGAGTAAATTCACCTTGCCTCCCTGTTAAAGGCAGACTTCCTGGGTGTCTGCCCACTTTCCCAAACTTCCAGGACACAGCCGTCTCAGCTCTACCCATGCCCGTCCTCAAACACCCATTTCTGCTGAAGGGCTTCTTCATTCCTTGGGCCTGTGGACATTTTTTTCATATTTCTTTATTTCTGGAATTCCCCACAGGACTGGATTTGCTTCTTCTTCCCTCGTCTAAATCAATTTCCTTTTTCACACACGTGCATGTAGCCACATACACATTCTGCTTCTCCAAAACTTCTCTTTTTTATTTATTGTTGTTTGAAACTGTATTTGGCTATATAATCTTAGTTAGCCTTGAATTTATTTTTATTTTTTTAAAGATTTATTTATTTATTATGTATACAGTGTTCTGTCTGCATGTATACCTGCAGGCCAGAAGAGGGCATCAGATCTCATTATAGATGGTTGTGAGCCACCATTTGGTTTCTGGGACTTGAACTCAGGACCTCTGCAAGAGCAGCCTGTGCTCTTAACCTCTGAGCCATCTCTCTAGCCCCTTAGCCTTGAATTTATGATAACCCACCTGCCTCAACCTTGCCAGACCTAGGTTTACCAGCATGGGGCACCATGTGTGGTTTATATTTAAATTCTGAAACATAGTACTAGTTTTAAATTTATTTTATTATTTTTTTTAAGATGGATCTCTGAATTTGAGGGCAGCCTGGTTTATAGAATAAGCTCCTGACCAGCCAAGACTACCTACTGAGACCATCTCAAAAAACGAACAAAACAGACAAACACAGAACCTCACAAAACACTGAAGCCAGGTAGCATTTATTTGGGAGCTGTTTGGACATACTGCACTAGAGCACCCTAAAACAGTGCATGAGGCAAAGGCAGGGGCTTCTTTTGTTTTGCTTTTAACTGGGGATTTCCAGAGTGGCTTTTGGCGGCAGTCATTGCTTGGGCAGACATCCTAAATTGCAAACCTTCCTGTTAGTTATTGAGGGTACTCCTGCTGAGAAATGTCGAAGGCCAGCAGATACTGGCTTCAATTGTTTGCCCAAGCCTATTGGAACATTCTGTGGTTTAACCTTTTAGCAGGTCTGCGCGCAGGCCTTTTGCAATCTCCCAGGTCCACTTTAAAAACATCTTAATTGCTAGATGTGGGTAGTGGCATGGCACCTGCCATCCCAGCAACTTAGGAAGCTGAAGTCAGCCTGGGCAACATAGAAAGACCACATCTCAAGCTTAAAAAGAGAGAAACGCCTAGCACAAGAGTGGTGGTGCACACGTGCGATCTCAGCTCTCAGAAGCCTCGAGTGGAAAGATAAATAAATACCGGGCTAGCCTGGGCTGCTTAGTGAGGCCCTGTCTGAAAAAAAAAAATAGTAGTTTTAATGATTTAATTTTCCTTGGCAGATGGCAGGGGCTGTGTCCTCGGTCTGTGTTTTATGACATGGCTTCCCCACAGCTCATTCAGTGTTTTGGATGTCAAAGGTAGCGCGAATAAGGTAAATCAGGGAATCACTCTAGCAGCTGAGCTGCACCACCAGCCCGAATTCAAAACAAACAAACAAACAAACAAACAGAAACTTCTTGATTTTCTACGCCTAGTTCATTTTCCCCAGTGCTCCCACAGAATTTATTTAACGTTTATGACTTCCCACGTCACAATAGTGGTACCACTAGAGTTCTTAGGGGCAAAGCCTGGGCTCTAAAAGCCCCCGCAAGCTAGGCTTGGCCACCAATCCCCAGTACACCAATTAAAGAGACAAGTGATAGAAACAGAGAAAAGGAGATGGATCCAATGTGTCCACATCGGAGAGAGGAACAAATAAAGAGGTCACGTGACCCCCAAGTCCGCCTTTAGTGTATTGCCCTGAGGTTCAGATTCCAATAGAGGGCAAAACGGCACACAGAACTGAGCACACAGTCCTGGTCAGTGTGCACGCCCCCCTCGTCATGGACCCCTCACTGCCTCTACTCAAGTCTGGCCTGCAGTGTCCTCTGGTAAGGAGTCAGAATTCTATGAAATCTCTCCTGGGAGGCAACTTCTTCCTGGCTGACACCAGACTTCAGCCTGTTCCTTACTCTAGCTTGGGAATCCTGGAGAAATTGTAATTCTTTGGCACCAGTAGTCTGAGAGCCTAGGGAGGGGCACAAGTGTCTCTCTTTAGCAGACCTTCACTCCTATTAAGTAGATGGTTACAGAAGTTGCCTATTATTTCCATACCATTATTTTTTTTTTTACATTTGTGTGTGTGTGTGTGTGTGTGTGTGTGTGTGTGTGTGTGTGTGTGTGTTTTCACTCGCTCGCTCCAGTGGAGGTCAGAGGACAACTTGCAGGAATTGATTGTCTCCTTCCACCAAGTGGGTCCCAAGGATCAAATCGGGTCATTGGGCTTGGAAGCAGTCACTGAGCCATCCTGCCAGCCTTTGTATGGTCATAGTGCTCTATTGCTGTGAAGAGACTCCATGACCATGGCAACTCTTATAAAGGAAAGCATTTAACTGGGGGCTCGCTTACAGCTCCAGAGGCTTAGTCCATTGTCATCACGGTGGGGAGTCCGCATGGTGGCAGGCAGGCAGGCATGGTGCTGGAGAGGGAGCGAGAGCTTTACATACAGATTCTCAAGTAGCAAGCGGAGACACTGAGCCTGGCATGGGCTTTTGAACTCCCCTCCTCCAATAAGGACACACCTCTTAATTCTTCCCAGGAGTCCACCAACTGGGAACCACGTATCCCACATATATGAGCCTATGGGGGCCATTCTTAATCAAACCACCACAGTTATTGTTATTCTTATTAGTCCTGTGGCTTGAACTAGAACTTCATGCTTGCTGAGCACACACTTCTACTCAACCCCACTCTCCATCCCCCAGTCTATTGATACTGTTCTTGTCCTCCCCCGCCCCCCCTTTGCTTTTTAGACGGAGCCTCATATAGTCCAGGCTGGTCTCCAATTCAATATGTAGCCAAGGACGGTCTTGAACTCCTTACCCTCCTGCCTCTACCTGCCAACTCCTGGGATTACAAGAGTGAGCCACTTGTATGTAACAGACCAGAAGGTTAAACTTGGTGGAATTAACTTTGGGTGGTTGGGTACTTCTGAAGATTAAACTCAGAGCCTCATGCATGTTAGGCAACTACTTTACCACTGAGCTGCACAACCCAGAACCATCTTTGTGCATGGTCCTAGAAGAGTCAATACAAACTTTCCAAGCTGCACTAACTCCCGTTGGGCCACAGTTTTGTTTTGTTTTTTTAATTTTTTTTTTTCTGTGTACAGATGTTTTGCCTGTTGAGTCACAGTTTGATAGTGATTGAGAGACCCGTCTCTTAGAGGTCTGTAGCTTCCAAAGTGATGTGACCTGCCTTGCCTGTTAGGATAACCTAGCAGTGGACATGTCCTCAACAGCAGGAACACTATTGACCTAGTGATTCCAGCTGCCAAACACATCTGGCCCCAGTAACCCCTGCTTTTATGTCTACATCTGCCAGCAGTGGTGCTCAGTGTGGCTCAGAGCTCCTGGGGACTTCAAGGACAACAGCTACAATAACACTGCCATGTTGACATTCGCGTTGGTGATGCTGGCAACACAGCACAAAGGAGGACAGAGGCAGCAGGGTGGAATAGCATCCATCCGGATGCATCACTGTCCCACATTTGCAATGGTTATTGACTTATGTGTTCACTCATTCATTTTAGGGTTTGTTCTGTTTTGGAGACAATGTCACATGTAGCCTAGACTAGCTCCAAACTTTCTACTCAGCTAAGAATGACCTTGAATTCTTCATCCTCCTGCTTCTACCTCCCAAGTGCTGGGACTACATGCCTGACTTGAAATTTTTTGTTTGTTTGTTTTATTAATTTTACTTTTATTTATTAAAAAATTTAAATGATTTATTTTTAAGGCCAAGACTGATGGCACTTAAATCCCAGTACTTGGGAGGCAGATGCAGGTGGGTTACTGTGAATTCAAGGACAGCCTGGACTATGAAGTGTATTCCAAGCAGGTCATACCTACATAGTGAGATTTTTTTTTTTTTAAGTTTGTACACCAATGTACTATTTATTGAACTTAGAAAGAACTTGGATTTTTTTAACTTCAAAATTTCAGTCCAATGGGCTGAAATGCTGTATATAAAACGCTGGCTCCTTTTACTTACTAATCATAAATTATCCTGTTCAGGTAATTACATTAACATTTTCACAAAAAAAGGGGAAAAAAAAGAACAGTGTAAGTCATGCATGGGCTTTACAGAAATCAATTTCTTTTCTTTTAACCACTTCAGTTTTTTGAGACAGTGTTTCTTGTAGTCCTGGCTGGCCTTGAACTTGTGATCCTTCTGCCTCTATCTCTCAAGTGCTGAGATGACTGGTTTGCACCATCACATATGGCTAAGAACCAATTTCTTATTCTTGGTGTTTTCCGACCTCCCCTCCAGCGCCTCCTTTTCTACTTTTATTTTTAAAGATAGGAACTTGCTATGCAGTCTTGGCTGGCTTCAAACTTTTGAGCCTCTTGCCTTAGCTTCCTGAGCACTGTGTGTGCCATCACATCCTGCAGAAAACAGGATGGTTTTTGTTGTTGTTGTTTAAACTAAGTCTTGACCAACTGTCACTTGACTATCACAGAAAGGAAAATTTTCCCTCAATGACATGTTTAGAAAAATTCTGTTTCTTTGCTTTTCTTTTTAAAACAAGATAAACCATAAAATACAAAAGAAATAAAACTGTGTAGTAGAAATAGCTTGCTCATAGTTTCAACTGCCTCTATCAAACTTCTGTTTAGGAAAAGGAAAATGTATCCAGTATACAACTGAGTCAACACACAATTTATTTTTCTATAGTAACAGACTTTCAAGTTGAAATTTTTAAAGTACATTTAACTACAAAAGTAAGATTAAATAGGTACTTATAAAATATATTTACCCTAAAATGGTTAAGCATATAAAGTTGTAATGCCCATTTCAACAGTACATTACACATTACACACATTATTTAAAGGATATTTTCTTTCCATTAATAATGTAGAAAAAAACCACAATGTTTATTGCTTATATCAAGTGCAGGTTAAAATCCAGAAAGCCTCCAAAAGCCAATCCTTGTGATAAAGGATTTCTCAATATTGGTCAGTGAAACCATGATGCTCGACATGTGTGAACACAGCTGTAAGATGTAACAGTTTTCAACAAGCACGTTTATCTTTATTTTGAGTCATTGAAGTTTGGGTCTCAGAGGAACCTGCAGTGATGAGTCCTGAGATGTTGGGCTTGTGACTGTGAATATCCCTTACTGGTTGGTGTCTAGTCTACCGCAACGTTTCTGGGGTATGAGGCATTTGTTATCAAACCCTTGAGATTAATGCAGCCCTGTCAGCTACTAGTGCAGAAAGGTGCTGGGTGAAACTGTTTATTTATAGCACATTTCACTGAGAAGAAAACAGTGTCCAGCCAACCAAAGCGCCAACCAAAACGACTGACACAAACCCCATCCTAGTGAGAATAGGTTGCCAATATAACCACCTTTTTCTTTTTCGTTCAGTTTCATTGAGCCTCTGTTTCATCTGCTGCACCTTCTGAGCTGTGGTGGCCTTTCTGTCCTCTCGAATATGCTTCCGGAGAATACTCTCACTGTTCTCTTCCACAGTGTCTTGCATCTTAGAAGAAAGTCCTGTTAGTTTTTCCTCTTCTGAACCTATTTTCTTTCCATTGTACTTTTCAGTCATTGTTCTGTTTTGTGAATGATCACAGACAGGAGACAAATCTTCTTTAGAGAGTTCTCTCCACCGTTTCTGTATATTTGAATCTCCTTGTGTGTACTTTGCTCCTTCTATTATGGCCATATAGGAGAATCTGAGCTGGTCTGGTGTCTGAATAAGTCCCATTCGATACTTTCTCATATTCAGTAATACTTGTTTCACATTAACACCCTCTCCTTTTTCCATCAGAACAAGACAGGTGTCTACAAGAGAGAAGGTACCAGAGCGCCCGATGCCTGCACTGCAGTGGATCACTGCAGGTCCGTGGTCTGGGTTCAAGGAGCCAGATTCTCTAACTTTAAACAAGAAATTTAGGAATGAAGCTGGTGACTCAGGAACTCCAAAATCTGGCCAGGTGGTATAATGAAAGTGAGATATTGTTCTGGTTTCACCACTATTGATATTTTCTAACTGTGGTAGATGTACTGTATGACTTCACATCTTCGGATAAGAGTTTCACACTAAATCCTGTTTCCTTAAACAGCATCTCTTGGTCATCTGTTGGCCAGTATTGTGCACATTTAACCAGTTCTTTCTCTACAGTTCGGTTTAACATGACAACTGCTTTGGTCTTTTGCTGCCACACCATGAGCCAGAAGTGGCAACATGTGTTAGGAAGTGGACCCAGTGTTAAGATGTAACTTCTTTGTGCCTCCTCTATGTCAACTAAGCTGGCATTAATATAATCATTTTCAGTACTTTGCAGTTTAACACGACTGTGATCATACGGGCTTACATCTCTGTATCTGTTTCGATTTCTGTTTTCTGGAAACTTGGCCACTCTATGAGGATAGTCATGGGACTCATTTCGAATTTCCTGGTGTCCTTGGAGGTCAGAAGAGGTCTTCAGATCCCCAGGAACAGGGGCTAGAGATAGTTGTGAGCCGCTTATGGGTGCTTGGAATCAATCAAGCCCCTCAAGTATAACGGCTGCCAGCGACACTGAGCGTCCAGTTCCTCGAGCGGGAGTTCGCGAGCGGGAGCGGAACCACCAAAGAGGAGGAGATTTTATTTCTTTGCATGGCTGTGTACTCTTGGAGACCAGAAGAGGGCATCAGATCCCTTAGAGCTGAAGATGCAGGTGTTTGTTTCTCTGATTTCTTTCTTGGCCCGTTTATCATTTATATGTAGGAGAGCTACTGTTTTTTGAGTTAATCTTGTATCCTGCCACATTACTGAAGGTGTTTATTAGCTGTAGGAGTTCCCTGGTAGAATTTTTGGGGTCACTTATGTATACTATTATATCATCTGCAAATTGAGAAAGTTTGACTTCTTCCTTTCCAATTTGTATCCCCTTGATCTCCTTTTGTTGTCTTATTGCTCTAGCTAGTACTTCGAGTACTATATTGAATAGATATGGAGAGAATGGACAGCCTTGTCTTGTTCCTGATTTTAGTGGAATCGCTTTGAGTTTCTCTCCATTTAATTTGATGTTGGCTGTCGGCTTGCTGTAAATTGCCTTTATTATGTTTAGATATGTTCCTTGTATTCCTGATCTCTCCAAGGCCTTTATCATGAAGGAGCATTGGATTTTGCCAAATACTTTTTCAGCATCTAGTGAGATAGATGATCATGAGGTTTTTTTTCTTTCAGTTTGTTTATATGGTGTATTACATTGACAAATTTTTGTATGTTGAACCATCCTTGCATCCCTGGGATGAAGCCTACTTGATCATGGTGGATAAGTTTTTTGATGTGTTCATGGATTTGGTTTGCCAGTATTTTATTGAGTATTTTTGCATCAATGTTCATGAGGGAGATTGGTCTTTAATTCTCTTTCTTTTCTGCATCTTTGTGTGGTTTGGGTATCAGGGTAACTGTAGCCTCATAAAAAGAGTTTGGTAATGTTCCTTCTGTTTCTATTGTGTGGAACAATTTGAAGAGTATTGGAATTAGCTCTTCTTTGAAATTCTGGTAGAATTCTGAGCTGAAAGCATTTGGTCCTGAGGGTTTGGTTTTTTTTTTTTTTTTTTTTTTTTTGGTTGTTGTTGTTTGTTTGTTTTTTTTTTGTTTTTTTTTTTTTGTTTTTTTTTTGAGAGAGACTTTTAATGACTGTTTCTATTTCCTTAGGGGTTATAGGTCTATTTAAATTGTTTATCTGGTCTTGATTTAATTTTGGTATGTGGTACCTATCCAGAAAATTGTCCATTTCTTTTAGATTTTCCAATTTTGTGGAGTCCAAGTTTTTGAAGTATGGCCTGATGGTTCTCTGGATTTCCTCGTTGTCTGTTGTTATGTCCCCCTTTTCATTTCTGATTTTGTTAATTTGGATGCTCTCTCTGCTTTTTGGTTAGTTTGGATAGGGGTTTGTCTATCTTGTTGATTTTCTCAAAGAACCAACTCTTTGTTTCATTGATTCTTTCTATTGTTCTCTTTGTTTCTAGTTTATTGATTTCAGCCCTCAATTTGATTATTTTCTGGTGTCTATTCCTCCTGGGAGACTTTGCTTCTTTTTGTTCTAGAGCTTCAGGTGTGCTGTTAAGTTGCTAGTGTGAGATTTCTCCAACTTCTTTATGTGGGCATTTAGTGCCATGAATTTTCCTCTTAGCACTGCTTTCATAGTGTCCCATAAGTTTGGGTATGTAGTATATTCATTTTCATATTGATCTCTAGGAAGTCTTTAATTTTTTACTTTATTTCTTCCTTGAGCCATTGGTAATTCAGTTGAGCATTATTCAGTTTTTGTGAGATTGTAGGCTTTCTATAATTTTGTTGGTGTTGAAATCTAACTTTAAACCATGGTGGTCCAATAAAATATGGGAGGTTATTCCAATTTTTTTGCATCTGTTGATATTTGCTTTGTGACTGAGTATATGGTTGATTTTAGAAAAGGTTCCATGGGATGCTGAGAAAAAGGTATATTTTTTTTGTGTTAGGGTGGAATGTTCTATAGATATCTATTAAGTCCATTTGACTCATAACATCTGTTAGATCCCTTATTTCTCTTTTAAGTTTCTGTCTGGCAGACCTGTCCATTGGTGAGAGTGGGGTATTGAAGTCTCCCACTATTAATGTGTGGGGTTTGATGTGCAATTTAAGCTTTAGTATTCTTTCTTTTACATATGTGGATGCCCTTGTATTTGAGGCATAAATGTTCAGAATTGAGATTTCATCTTGGTGGATTTTCCTGTGATGAATATGTAATGTCCTTCTCAATCTCTTTTGATTTATTTTAGTTTGAAGTCAATTTTGGTAGATATTAGGATAGCTACACCAGCTTGCTTCTTAAGTCCATTTGCTTAGAAAGTCTTTCCCCTATAGCAGGAATCTTAACGGTTCCTATTAATAAAATCAAACCTGAGGCCAGTTATTGGGGTCAATGCTGGTAGATCAGAGAGAGAGAGAGAGACAGAACAAGCCGCAGCTAACCTCACCTGGCCAACTTCTCCGCTGGTCTTGTTTCCTCAGATTGGAAGCCTCTGAGTCCTCATCCAGAATGAATCCCAGCTGAACTGTGCTGCTTCAAAGCCTGAAAGCTTAACCAGGCCAAATGCTTAACCAGCCAAATGCTTCTAGTTTCTGGTCCTCACGCCTTATATACCTTTCTGCTTTCTACCACCACTCTCTGGGATTAAAGGCTGGTTTTCTGGGATTAAAGGCGTGTGTCACCATGCTTGGCTTTTTCCAATGTGGCCTTGAACTCACAGAGATCCAGAGGGATTTCTATCTCTGGAATGCTAGGATTAAAGGTGTGTGCTATCACTGCCTAACTAGTGGCTTTTCTGTTCTCTGACCCCAGATAAGTTTATTAAGGTACACAGTATTTGGGGGAACACAATATCACCACATTCCCCAGCCTTTTACTCTGAGGTGATGTCTGTCTTTGAAGTTGAGGTATGTTTCTTTTTTTTTTTTTTTTTTTTTTTTTTTTTTTTTGGTTTTTCGAGACAGGGTTTCTTTGTGTAGCTTTGCGCCTTTCCTGGAACTCTCTTGGTAGACCAGGCTGGCCTCGAACTCACAGAGATCCGCCTGCCTCTGCCTCCCGAGTGCTGGGATTAAAGGCGTGCGCCACCACCGCCCGGCTGAGGTATGTTTCTTGTATGCAGCAGAAGGATAGATACTGTTTTCGTATCCATTCTGTTAGCCTGTGTCTTTTTATAGGTGAATTAAGTCCATTGATATTAAAGAATGTTATTGACCAGTGATTGTTAATTCCTGTTATCTTTTGGTGGTAGTGTGTGTGTATTTCCTTCTTTGGGATTTGCTGTTGTGGGGTTGTCTATTGCCTGTGTTTTCGTGGGTGCGTTTGACTTTCTTAGGTTGGACTTTTCCTTCTAGTGCTTTCTATAGGGCTGGATTTGTGGCTAGGTATAGTTTAAATCTGGTTTTGTCTTGGAATATCTTGTGCACTCTATCTATGGTGACTGAAAGTTTTGCTCGGTGTAGTAGCCTGGGCTGGAGATGCAGGTGTTTGTGAGCTTCCAACACAGGTGTTGGGTCCAAACTATGATCTTCTGGTAGAGCAGTAAATGCTAACTACTAAGTCATATTTCCAGCCTTCCTTCCTTCTTTCTTTTTTCCTTCCTCCCTCCCTCCCTCTCTCCCTCCCTTCCTTTCTCCCTTCCTTCCTTTCCTTTCTTTTAGATTATGTGTATGTGTGTGTCCCTGATACCCTCAGAGGCCAGACACATTAAATCACCCTGGAACCAGAGTAACAGTGGCTGTAAACCACTCAGTGTGGGTGCTGGGAATCAAACTTGAGACCTTTAAAAGAGAAGCAAGCACTCTTTTTTGTTTGTTTATTTGTTTTCCGAGACAGGGTTTCTCTGTGTTGTTTTGGTGCCTGTCCTGGATCTCACTCTGTAGACCAGGCTGGCCTCAAACTCACAGAGATCCTCCTGGCTCTGCCTCCCGAGTGCTGGGATTAAAGGTGTGCACCACTGCCACCTGGCTGAAGCAAGCTCTCTTAACTGATGAGATATATCTCCAGCCACCATATTGATTTTTTAAAAAATATTTTATTTTATTTTTATTTATTTAAAAATTTTAAATGTGTGTGAGTGTTTTGCCTGAATGTATATCTGTGCAACATATGTGAGCCTGGTGCCTACAGAGGCCAGAAGTGGGTCTTGGATCCCCTAGAACTGGAGTTACAGATGTTTGTGAGCTTCCTAGTGGGTGCTGGGAATTGAACCCTGACCATCTGGAAGAGTATTCAGTGCTCTTAACTGCTGAACTATCTTCCTAGTCCTCTTTATTCTACTTTTAATTAGTACGTGTGTATATCTGTGTGTGTCTGTGTTTGTGTGTGTCTGCGTGTGGATATGTGCACATGAGTGCACGTGTCCATGGAGACCAGAAGCATCAGAGTTGGAGTTATAGGTGGTTGTGAATTGCCCAATTTGGGTGCAGGGAATTGAAATTTGGGTCTCTGAGAGAGCAATATGTGCTCTTTAACTACTGAGCTATCTTTGTATGCCCTCATTAATTTTCAAAATGGTGCTATATATCCCAGGATGTTTCATTAATTAACCCAGGATGATTGTGAACTTTTAATTCTCTTGCCTCCACCTCCAATGAAACCCAAGGTTTCATTAATGTTAAGCAAGCATTGTACTAACTGAGCTACATCCCTAGCTTCCCAGATTGCAATGTGGGTGTGTAGTTGTGTCTGTTTGTGTGTGTGAGGGTGTGCACATGCCATGGTGTGCATGTGGAGGTCAAAGGACAATCTCAGATGTTGGTCCTTAATATCCATCTTATTTGACAGGGTCTCTTGCTGTTCACTGTTGCTTAGACAGATGAATTAACTGGCCCTGCTATCTTCCAGGAGTTCTCTGGTTTGTGTTTCCCATCTCCCTTTAAAATCACTGGGATTACAGATGCATACTTCTGGGTTTTACACAGGTTTAGGGACGCTAAACTCAGGCCTTCATGCTTCCCATTGAGTCATCTCCCCAGCCTCAGCTTGCAACTTTTTTTGTCTGTTTGAGCCTCACTAAGTGGCCTTGGTTGCCTGCAACATGCTACATAGACCATATCATCCTCAAACTCCTAGAGATCTGCCTGCCTCTGCTTCCTAAATGCTTGCTGCAGGTCGCATCGTGCCCAGCCCTCAGCTCAGAATTGTTAAAAAGTACCATTTTAATTTCCTTGGTTTTGGACTCTTGAGATAGAGTTTCATGATGCATCCCTGGCTATCCTGAAACTCCATGTAGACTTGGCTTTCATGGAACTTGTAACAACCCCCTGCTTTCGTCTCACACATGCAAGGATTATCACCATATGCAACCATGGCCAACTTTTTAATACCATTTTTGGCAGACATGGTGGCTCATGGTTTTAATTCCAGCATTCAGAGGCAGGTAGATCTCTGTGAATTTGAGACTAGCCTAGTCTACATAGCAAGTTTCAGGACAGCCAGGGCTACATAGAGAGATCCTGTTTAAAAAAATAATAATACCATTTTCAATTATGAATGCCCTTGATGAGCTGGGATTTGACTCACTAGTGAAGCATTTGTCTATTATGTGCAATGTCCTAGGTTGAATCCCTCAGTACCAAAGACAATTTACTTTGCTGAGTATAGTGGTATATGCCTCAAAGGACTTGAAAGACTAAGGCAGGAGGATCACAAGTTCACTGTCTGCCTGGGATACAGAATGAATCCAAGGCCAGCCTAGGAAATTTATGGAAACCCTGTCTTAAAATAATAAATTAAAAAAGGGCTGAGGCTATAGCTCAGTGGTAGAGTGCTTGCTGAGCACGCAGAAAGCTGTGGTTCCTAACCTCCAGTGCTGTTCAAAACTAATAAAGAGGGCTGGGGGACGGCTTGGTGGGTAAAATCACTTGCTGTGCAAGCCTGATACCCAGCTGGGCTCCACGGAATCAACATGAAAGCTGAATGAAAAGGAACAAGCAGCTGTAATCCCAGCACACTCTCAGGAGGAGACTGGCAACAGAGGCAGGAGAATCTCAGGATGCTTGCGAACCAGACGGCCTGGCTTTTGCTGCAGCAAAAAGACCTGACTAAGGGTGGAAGGTGGAGACCAGCACCTTAAGGTGGTCCTCTGGCCTTGACAAGTGCTCTTACACTCACACATACAGACAAGCACCCCCCCATACACATACAATAAATAAATAAAACCATTTGTACAGTATGGATAGGTGTGGTACTAGAGAAGTCTATGGTGATTAAAAAATTGATTTTTCCTCTTATTCAGTTAAATATGTGTATGGCCCTATTTCCTTCATATCTTTTAACTAACATTTCAAAACAGATTGACTAGAGAAGCTAATATAAGTTTGTAGCTATGTTTAAATGAACAAAAATGTAAGAGAATTGTATATAAAACAACACTGAGTTTTGTGGGAAATATACTTTGGGGGTTGATGGAAGAAAAATAACCCAGATACTAGCAGAGCTATTAGCTACCCAGCTGCCCAGCTGCCCAGTGACAGTTTACTCCATTCACGTAGGTGCTAGAAGAAGAATTGGGGGCTGGCTCCTTCTTCTGTCAACTCGACGCCATCTACAGTCATTTGCCCAAGCCTGTGGGGGCATTTTCTTGATGGATGGCTGATGTGGGAAGGTCCAGTTCACTGGTGATCCAGCGTTCTATGAGGAAGCAGGCTGAGCAAGCCAGGAACTAGCAAGTCAGTAAGCAGCACTCCTTCAGGACCTCTGCTTCAGCTTCTGCCTCCAGGTTCCTGCCTTGTGTTCCCACCCTGACGTCACTCAGTGATGGACTGGGATGCGGAACTGGAAGCTGAAACCCACTCTTTCCTCCCTGAGTTGCTTTTGGTCATGGTGTTTAATCACAGCAATAGAAATCTAACTACACAATGTAATGTAAAAATAATGCATTTTCTGTTCTGCTGATATAAACTCAACACCAACTTCAGATACATCAGCTATGAGCATAAAGTGCATCATATAACCACATATCTCTAACGTTGGAAGACTTAGACAAGAATGGATGCTGCCAGAGTAACGTTCCTTCCTTTGATGGATGCTGAGCAACTATTTCTGTCTACCTCAGGTTATTTCTTCAGCTTTCAGAGCAGTGAGGAATGGTTGTCTCATAACCAAGGTAGAGTGATGACATTGACTCTAATGCATATGTTCCAGTGTGTGTGTATGCGTGTGCACATGTGTACATGCAGGTGTAGCCCATATGTTAATGACTGGTTTCTTCTTCTTCTTCTTCTTCTTCTTCTTCTTCTTCTTCTTCTTCTTCTTCTTCTTCTTCTTCTCCTTCTCCTTCTCCTTCTCCTTCTCCTTCTCCTTCTCCTTCTCCTTCTCCTTCTCCTTCTCCTTCTCCTTCTCCTTCTCCTTCTCCTTCTCCTTCTCCTTCTCCTTCTCCTTCTCCTTCTCCTTCTCCTTCTCCTCCTCCTCCTCCTCCTCCTCCTCCTCCTCCTCCTCCTCCTCCTCCTCCTCCTTCTTCTTTTCCGAGACAGGGTTTCTTTGTGCAGCTTTGGAGCCTGTCCTGGAACTCACTCTGTAGCCTAGGCTGGCCTCGAACTCACAGAGATCCGCCTGCCTCTGCCTCCCAAGTGCTGGGATTAAAGGCGTGAGCCACCACTGCCCAGCAGGCTGGTATCTTCTAAGCTTAAAAAAAAAAAAGGACTTACTATTGTTGTTGTTATTTTGGTTTTCTGAGGCAGGGTTTCTCTGTGTAACAGACCTGGCTGTTCTGGAACTCACATAGATCCGCCTGCCTCTGCCTCCCGAGTGCTGGGATTAAAGGTGTATGCTATTTATTTATTATTTTTATTTTATGTGTTTGTTTTACCTGCATGTATGTCTATACACCATGTGCATGTAGTGCCTCAGGAGGGCACAAGAGGGAGTTGGGATCCTCTCGAACTGAAGTTAGAGATGATTGTGAGCCATCATGTGGTTGCTGGGAACCAAATCTTGGTTTCTGCAACAGTAATAAGTGCCCTTAACCATTGAACGCCATCTCTCCAGCCTCCACCTGATCTTTCTGAGGGAGGGTCTTTCGATGAACCCAGGGCCCACTGACTGCTTAGTGATTGCTTCAGCGAGCCCTGGCGATCATCTTTCTGTCTCCGTCCCTCAGGACCAGGAGCGCAGAGCTTCAGAATCAGGCCTGGTTTTTATGAGTGTGAGGTATCCAAACTCAGATACTGTTTGCTCTGCAGACCTCTTACCCTGCTTCACATGTTCCATTTTTTAAAGTTTTAGTTTATTTTTTAAATTATGTGTGTGCCTCTGTGTGTGGGTATGTAAATATGAGTTCAGGTACCTATGGGGGCCAGAAGAAGGCATTAAATCCCCTAGAGCCGGAGTGACAGGAGCCACCTGACATGGATGCTGGGATCCAAAATGTGGTCTTTTCTAAGAGCAGCACGTTTTCTTTCTGTCTCTCCAGTCACCCCCTGTTCCATTAAAAAAAAAAACTTTCCCCCCCCTGAATCTTGGGTAATTGTTCTCTTATAACTATTTTGCAGTTCCTCAAAGCTGTTTTTGTTCAAAGCTGGAAGAACTAAGTCTTCTCATCTGAGCATGGAATGAATGGGCAGGGATTAACAAAAGCAAAAGGATGAGGTCTCACAGGAGAACACCCAGGTAAGAAAATTAAAACAGGAATGGTGATTTAAAGTTCATTCCACCTATGTATGATTCAGGTGATTCTGACTTTAAGGCATGTTTCTGAGTCTGTTCTTGAATATTCTGTACTTATCTGTCTGCTTTATAGACCCCTGCAGTCTACCACTAGGTGGTCATCTGGGTTTGGATCACAAAGCAGTGAACCAATAGATTAATAGATTAAAGGACTTTAGAAATAGCTAAAGTGAGGGTGTAGAGATGGCTCAGCAGTTAAAAGCAGTGGCTGCTCTTCCAGAACTCAAGTTCAGGTTCCGGCACCCACACTGGGCATCGATAACTTCCTGTAGATCTGATCCCCTCTTCTGGCTTCTGTGGGCACATACATGGCATATACATGACACACGCATACATGTATACCTAAATTAAAAAAAAAACAGTTAAAACAGAAAAACACTGTGACTTCACAGTGTCAAGACAAATGCTGCCAGGGCTCTGAATATCTGAATGATACTTTTATTTTTTGTTTTTGAGACGGGGTTTCTCTGTGTAGCCCTGGATGTACTGGAACTCTCTCTGTAAACCAGACTGGCCTGGAACTCAGAGATCCTCCTGCCTCTGCTTCCTGAGTGCTGGGATTAAAGGTGTGTGCCACCACTACCTAGCCTAATAAATTCTTGTTATAAATGCAACTTTGTGTGATTTGAAGGGGTAGCCTGTAGGGAAATGAATTGTCAAAAAGAATATACCACTTTGATATGGGATATTATCAGGTCCCATAATTGTAGCTTGTTAAGGAAACAGATAAACAGGGCCTGACAGACACGGCCAGAGGGTCACTGGCCAGATCCCACAGAGCAGATCAAAGGCCAGTTTCTTATTGATCTGTTCTAGAGGCATACTCTATGCTTGTCACCTGGCCTCTCCATAGCTAATATGTGCTCAAAAGTCAAGCCAAAATTTTTTTAAATATAAGGTTTATTTATTTTTTTCTGTGTATGTTTTATGTGCATGTATGTGTGTGTGTGTGTGTGTGTGTGTGTGTGTGTGTGTGTGTGTGTGTGTGTGTATCATGTGTGTGCCTGATGCTTGAACAGGCCAGGACATCGGATCCCTTTGAACTGTAGTTACAGATGGTTGTGAGCATCCATATGGGTGCTGGGAATCAAACCCAGGTCCTCTGGAAGAGAAGCCAGTGCTTTTAATCACTGAGCCATCTCTCCAATCCCTTATCTGGGCACTGAGGAAGGACTGTCTTCATTTTCACACCAGGTCTGCCACCAAGTGTTTGGTTCTGAGGAGGCCTGTCTCTTGAGGACTGTCTTAGTTAGGGTTTCTATTGTTGTGAGGAGACACCATGACCACAGCAACTCTTATAAAGGAAAACATTTAATTGGGGTGGCTTATATTGTCATGGCGGGAAGCAAGGCAGCATTCAGGCAGACATGATACTAGAGCAGGAGCTGAAAGTCCTTATATCTTGACTCACAGGCAACATCTCGGACAAGCCTTTTGGACAAGAGCAAAGCAGCCACATATATCCAAAATATCACAAGAACAATATCTAGGCAACATACTAAAATTCTTCTCCTTTGAATCCTTTTGAGCCAGCCGCCCCGCACCCCTCACCCCCCGCCAGAGTTCAAATCACTTTTATCACTTTTATTTTGTTTTGTTTTTTCGAGACAGGGTTTCTCTGTGTAGCTTTGGAGCCTGTCCTGGAACTCCCTTTGTAGACCAGGCTGGCCTTGAACTCACAGAGATCCACCTGCCTCTGCCTCCCAAGGGCTGGAATTCTTTAATGTGTGCCACCATTGACTAGCTCAAATCACTCTTATCACCACTGTTTTCCATGCTCCTAGTAGTATGGCTCATTAAGCAGTGCTTAAAACATTCCACTGCTTTCCTAACCCAAAGTACCAAAGTCCAAATTCCTCCAAACAAAAGCATGGTCAGCCCTTTCATAGCAGTATCCTAGTCCCTGTCATAGTCAGGGTTTCCATTGCTGTGAAGAGACACCAAGACCATGGCAACTCTTATAAAGGAACACATTTAATTGTGGAGGCTCAATTACAGGTCGGAGGTTCAGTCCATTATCATCATGGTGGGACACAGTGGTGTGCAGGCAGACATGGTGCTGAAGGGGTAGCTAAGTGTCCTATACCTTGGATTGCAGGCAACAGGAAGTGGCCTGTCTCACTGGGTGTAGCTTGAGCATAGGAGACCCCAAAGCCCATGCCCACAGTGACACACTTCCTCCAACAAGGACACATCTCCCATTAGTGACACTCTCTTTGGGGGCCATCGTCTCTTAAACCACTACAAGGGCCTTATGGTTGGGTCTGAAATATACTTATTTTCCACAAAAGATTGTAGTACTTGCTGGATCAAACACAAGGCCTCACACATGCTAGACCAGCGACCTATTGCATTACAGATGTAATTTACCTAAACGTGTAATAATTCTTCAATTGTATTTGAATAAGTCAACATACATGTGTATATGTGTACGTTATATAATTTTGGGGTTTGTTTGTTTGTTTGTTTTCTCTTTTTACGTAGGTTGGTCTGGAACTTGCTATATAACTGAGGACAATCTTGAACTCCCGATACTCTTGGCTTCACCTCCTGAGTGTTGGCTTGCACCACCACATTTAGCATCGATGTATATTTTTTGAAATTTATTTTTATTATTTTAGTTATGTGTATAGGTCTGTGTGAGGGAATGTGCACATGATAGCAGGTGCCCTCAGAGGCCAGAGGCCTGGGATCCCCCAGGAACTGGAGTTAAAGACAGTCTTCTCTACAAAGAGCAAGACCAAACATGCTCTGAACTGCTGCCCTCTCTCCACACCACCTAGATACGCATTTAAAAAATCTTCTCAATGTAAAGCTCTTCAAAATAGGAGCTGGAAAGGCACTCAGTTGCTACTCTGCAGAGGACACAGGTCTATTCCCAGCACCACATTCTGGGGCTCATAACCCATTGTAACTCCAGCTACGGGTTATCTGACACTCTCTTCTGGCCTTTGTGGGCACCTGCACACACAAGGCATATAGATACTTAAATACACACATTAATAAAAAGAGATCTTTAAAAACATCTTCAAAGCTGGGGTTGTAGCTCAGATGTACAGTGCTTGCCTAGTGTACTCTAGGATTTGGGTTTGAGTCCCAGCATTACACACACATACACACACTTAAAAAAAAAAAAGCCAGAACTCATAGCACATATCTGTAATACCAGGACTCAGGAGGTAGAAGCAATAGGATCGATAGTTCATGGTAATCCTCCCCTGCAGTGTTTGAGCCAGCCTGGGCTACATGAGACCCTATCTCGAAACAAAACAAAAACAAACACAGGAAACTAGTTTCCTCTCTTTGCAAAGTGTAAAAGTGTCCTGAGACCAAAATGTTGGTGAAGGGTCCTGGTCTGGGTGCTTTTCCTTATTCTGTGGGCCACCTCCAGCAGGGAATTGAATGTTACAACTGTATTCAAGACCCTCTGACTGATGGCTGGACGCATAGCGCTTGCTCCGCATCTCTCCTTTTTTTTTTACCTTCCTGCTGCTTTCAAATCTAGGGGTTCTTTTAGGTACAGAAAGGTTGGCACATTAGCCTTAAATAGGGGCAGTTCTTCCAAGTGCATCCTTAACTCTCCCGTCTGTGGGAAAGTCTCCCCTTTAGCCCACTCGATTTATTTTATTTTTTAATGCCAAGAAGCACTTTAGGGACATTCAAACCCAGAGACACCTGATGGACTCAGGAAGGACATAAGGAGGTTAGTAAAGTATGTCTTAGTCTTGCAATCCAAACATTTGGGAAACAGAGGCAGGAGGAGGATCACCGCCTAGTTCTGTCTCAAAAGGAGGTAAATGGGTATGGGGGTGAATGCCTTCAGTCCTAGCACTCCGGAGGCAGGGGCAGATGGATTTCTGTAAGTTCTAGGCCAATCTGGTCTACACAAGCGAGCTCCAGGAAGACCAGAGCCACAAAGAGCGACGCTGCCTCGAAACAACAAAACAGAGGCGTCAGGGGTTGAAGCTGAGGTGTGTGATGGGTAGCTAGCAGAGAGATACTTGTTCTGGGAACGGTCACTCCTCCCTCCCAATGCCAAGGTTAGATTTACGCATGGTCCTTTGCCCCTGCGCGGCCCATCCCCCAAACCCCTTGCCCTGTCCCCATCCCCCTGCTCTGCAAGCTCTCTGGGCTCAGCCCCTTGTTCAGGACCTCTTCGCCCCGCCCCTCGCCCCGCCCACACACCTCGCCCCGCCCCACGCCCCTTGTGCTCCGGACTTTACGACGGTGCGGGCGCTTTCCGGCCTGCCGCGCGTGTGTTGACGTGTCGAGGAGGCGGAGCCTAAGACAGCGAAGTCCTGGGATTCCGCACGCTCGGACCCAGCCTCATCTGTCTCTGCAGTCATGGCTTTGCACCGTGGCTCTGCACGGGCCGCTACCGCCTCAGGTAGGCTAAGGGTTGGCGAGAGGGACGGTGTCTTAGAAAGGGGCACATTGAGAGAGATGGCAGTCTTGTGTTGTGAGACCGTGGGAGGATCCTGGAGGAGGGCCTGCAACCCAGAAGCGCTCAGTAGTCCGATCAATGGGAGAATCCCGTGGGCAGGGACCCTAGGCTTTGGGGACTTCGGTTTTCCTGTGCACACATTTCCCCCACTTCTTGGTTGTAGATAAAGTGCAGAAAAACAAGTCCGCGCGGACATCAGGGCTCAGCCAGGGCAGCCGCATGGAGAAACTTTTGGGGTTTGAATGGACAGATTTATCTAGCTGGCAGAGTGTCGTGACCCTGCTTAACCGACCAACGGACCCCGCAAACCTGGCTGTCTTTCGTTTTCTCTTTGGTAAGTTCATTTTCTAGATGGGGATATATTTTGGTTGTGGTTGGGAAAATGGCATCCTATTTCTTTTTAAGATTTGTTATTATTTTGTGTGTGTTAATTTGCTTTTTATTATTGTGATAAAACACCATGACAAAAAGCAACATGGAAAAGAAAGGGTTTATTTCAGCCCACAGGTGTAGTTCGTCATAAAGGGATGTCAGGGCAGGAGTCTGGAGGGCAGAACTGAAGAAGGGACCATGGAAGAACGTTGCACCTCATGGACTCCTCAGCCTGCTTTCTTATACCGCCAGTGATCACCTGCCCACACAGTAGGCAGTGCCCTCCCACATCAATGCTCCCAGGCCAGTCTGATCGAGGCATTTTCTCAGTTGAGGTTCCTCTAGATTGTTTTAAATGGACAAGTTTAATCAGGACAGTTTCTGTGTGAATGTATGCCAGGTCTGTGCTTGCTTGTAGAAGCCAGAAGAGGGTGTTGGATTCCCTGGAACTGGAGTTAAAGGCAGTTGTAAGCTGACTGATGTGGGTGCTGGGAACCGAACTCTGGTCCTTTGGAAGATCAGTGCATGCTCCTGACTGCTGAGCCATTCTCTTCAGCCCAGTCACCTATTTCTTGGTTACTTCTTAGATACTCTCTTTTCCTTAGCGCTGAGGGTATTGGAATAGTGGAAGAATTCCTTGAAAGTTTAGAATCATACCTGGCCTTGTCACCTCTCATTAGGGTTTAGTGTTCAGAAATGCTTTGATTGAGGCTATATAGGATACATAGATTAGAGGAACGGGTTCAAGCATAGGCACACCAGGTGTGTGTGTGTGTGTGTGTGTGTGTGTGTGTGTGTGTGTGTGTGCGCGTGCGCGCGCGTGCACATATGTGTAGGCCAGAGGTCAATGTCAGGTGCTTTCCTTAATCATTTCTCCACCTTATTTTTTGAGACAGGGTCTCTCCTGAGCCTGGGGCTCACCCATTGAGTTAGACTGGCTGGCCAGCAAGTCCCAGGGCTCAGTCATCCTGTCCCCCTGCCTCCACAGCACTGAGATCGCTAGCTACTGGGCCGGGCTTTTTACACGAGCACTAGGGATCTGAACTCAGGCACTCTTGCTTGCAGGAAGCACTTTGGTTTTTACTAACTGAGTGGTCTCCCCAGCTCTCTGTGGTGTTTGAAATGGTCTTGCTCCATAGACTAGGCTTGCCTGGCCTCTTGAGTGCTCTTCTTTCTTCTTGAGTGCTGGGATTACAAACACCAGCACACCTGACAAGGGACCCATTTTGTTCCTGTTAGGAAGCTGCTTAGGAGCTATGGTAAGTCCTTCAGAGAAATAACCATAACAGCTGACAGGGTTACAGATGTGCCAAGATATTACTCCTTTAAGTCCAGTAGTTTCCAGCTGGAGGCCATTTTGCTCCCTGAAGACATTTTTAATTGTCAGAACGTTTGGAGAAGAGGAATAGGTGGTTGCTGGCATCTGTGCTGCTACCAGGATGCACTAGATATCTTGTCATGAGCAAGTAAATGCCCTACAGATAATTAACCAGACTGGCTAATGCAACTGCTTCTGGGATTGAGAAACCTTCCCTGAACCTAAACTGGCTTCCAGATCAGAGTGTCCTTATTTATCTTAGTGTGTTGACCAAATACCACTGCTTTCCGGGGTGTGTCCGAAGGCAAAAAAAAAAAAAAAAAAAAAAGAAAGAAAGAAAGAAAGAAAAAATGTTAAGGTCCCTCTGGAACACTTTTTATGGCTCAGTAGCCTATCTTTATAGATGTAAATAATTGAACCCTAACAGTTTCTATAGTGTTTTGTACATTATTTAATCCTATCTTCAACCCTGTGATGTTTTGTTATTGTTTGTCTTATTTGTTGTTTGTTTTACTGAGACAGGATCTCACTGTCCTGGATGGCCTACAACTCTCTATGTAGGTCAGGCTGGCCTCGAACTCACAGAGATCTGCTTGCCTCTGCCTCCCCAGTGCTGGGATTAAAGGTGTCTTCTAGGAACACTGGCTTGTGAAGTTTTTTTTTTTAAAGAGTTGTTACACACACACACACACACACACACACACACACACACACACTCCCACATGTGTGCACAGGTGAGAGTTCCTGTGCCTGAGCACAGAGGCTAGAAAATGATCTCTGTCACACTGCACTCGCTCATTCCTTTGAGGCAGAATCTCTCCCTGAGCCCATGAGGCTTGCAGTTTCTCAACAGGCGGGAAGCTGGTAAAGCCAGCGAGCCTCCTGTTTCTACCCCTTCCACAGCTGGAATTACAGATGTGCATAGAATTCCCAGCTTGTTATGTGAATGCCGGGATCTGAACTCTAGGCCTTCTGATTGCTCAGTTGGGCCATCTCTCCAACCTCTCTACCACTGCCACACACACACACACACACACACACACACACACACACACACACACCCGCACCAAGTGTGAGCACGATTGTTACAGGTGGGAATCTGCTCACAGAGCTTTAGGATTTCTCAGACCACACAACTAGCATAATTCCTAGCAGAGAACAGGCTCAGTACTAATAGTAGTGACTGTTATTTTGGTTTTTTGAGACAGGGTTTTTCTGTTTACCTCAGGCTGGAATTGAACTCACTGTGTAGCTCAGGCTGGTGTTAAACTTCAAGCGTGGGGCTGAGCATGCTTAAAGCTGTGCCATGCCTTGTTAGTGGATGCCTAACAGTTGTCTTCCCCCACTTGCCTTTATAGCGTTCTTGATGCTGCTGGACATTCCCCAGGAACGAGGCCTTAGCTCCTTGGACCGAAAGTACTTGGATGGGCTGGATGTGTGCCGCTTCCCCTTGCTGGATGCCTTGCGCCCACTGCCACTTGACTGGATGTATCTCGTCTACACCATCATGTTTCTGGGTGAGGGGGACTGGGTGCCGGGGATCAGAACCAGGGAGAATTGACCGGCCTGTCGGAAACTCACCAGAAGCGGGCTGGTGAACCGCAGATGTCTGTGTCACTTCTGCTGTGGTTCAGCGTCACGCCGCTCATCTGTGCGTCCCGTGAGCCGTCATGGCCCCATGACCCTCCTTTCATTCCGTTCTCTGCTTGGTTATAAAATGCCTGCCGACTTTTCTTAATTCCAGTCCCAGGGAAGCGGGGCCTGTGGTGATGCTTTGACCTTGAATCCTCTCCTCACAAACCCCCAGGGGCTCTGGGCATGTTGCTGGGTCTGTGCTACCGGCTGAGCTGTGTGTTGTTCCTGCTGCCGTACTGGTACGTGTTCCTCCTGGACAAGACGTCGTGGAACAACCACTCCTATCTGTACGGTCTGTTGGCCTTTCAGTTGACATTCATGGATGCAAACCACTACTGGTATGTGCCTCGGGAAGTAATAGGGATAAGGATGCTTACTGGAGCGGGCGGGCAGTGACGTCCTAGAAATCGTCCAATAGGCACAATTTTTATTGGCATTTTGATCTTTTGGGAGCGGGGATTTGAGGTGGGATTTGTATTGCTGTATGTAGTCTGGCCTTGGACTTCTGCTCTCCTGCCCTAGCCTGAGTGCTGGAATTACAAGTGGGAGCCACCACGCTGGCTCAAAGACATATTTTTAACCAAGTTTTGCAAAGTATGGTCTGAGATCATACTCTGACTTGGATGGATGTGGGAGAGCCTGTTCTCTCCTTGCGTGTGGGTTCTGGGGATCCAGCTGAGGTAGGCTCGATGGTGAGTGCCCTTATTTGCTCAGCTCTATTGCTTGCCTGGCTTGGATGGATTTGGGAAGGGGAAGGACCAGCACATTGGGTGATTGAGTGACCTAGGAAAATGGCTCCACCCCACTGCTTCCCTTTTTCCCTATCTCTCCAGGTGCCTTGATATATCTACTCCTGTATCCTTCTTAGAAGAAGAGAAGACTAAAGCCAGACATAGCTGTTTTCAGATACTCCAGGGCTGCAGACTTGACTTTCCGTGTGTGGGCCAGCCCAGAGAGGCAGTGATAGCCAAACGTAGACGTTGCTGTGAGGTGAAAATGATAGCAGATACCAAGGGAGAGGGCACCAGGGTTGCCCAACAGTGCTGTCCTAGGAGAAAGTAGCCCACTCCGTCTCTGGCCTAGGTGACCATCTATCAGGGGAGGTGGGGGAGAGCCTTGAAGCCAGGGTGGTGGGGCAGGAGACCTTGAGATTTTTCCTGTTAGTGAGAGGTAGCTGTGGAAGCTCAGTGAGCTAGATGGAGATGGCTCACCACTGATGCACGAGGGTATAGTTCTCTCCCATAAAGCTTTGTGTGTGTGCACATGGGCTGCGGACTGCCCCCGGCCTCCCGCATGCTGAGCATGTACACTCCCACCAGGCTACGTCCCCAGGCCCTGGTCCCCATCTTTGTCAAACTTGAAACCCATTCACGATGTCTAGCTTTGATCATAGAGAATTAAGAGGTCATTTTGACAGATATCTCCCACTTCCAAGTTCCATTTTTATGACTTTTAGACATTTTGAAAAAAAAAAAACCTATCACATACTCAGGGCTTTGTATGTGGCAGGCATATTTAATTATTTTTTCCTCATTAACCCTATGAAAAGTCAGGTTTGGTTGCTCATGCCCAGCACTTTGGGATGCCAGGGCAAGAGGATTGCTTTCAATTAGAGGCCAGCTTGGGATATATATATATATGGATTGGGAGATAGATAGATAGATAGATAGATAGATAGATAGATAGATAGATAGATAGATAGATAGATAGTGAGACCTTGTCTCAAAACAAATATGAGGTCCCTGGAGTTGGACTAGTTTTGTAGATGAAGAAGTAAATCTTAGGAAAATAAAGACTCTGCCTAAGTTTACAAGCAGGGAGGAAACAGATGAGCTTCGTTGTCCATGACTGCAGGTCTAGGTCTTTCGACCGCAGTGTAAGCCACGTACTCCCTCCCTTCTTCAAAACCTGTTTCGTTTCTGCCTCAGAATAAGTCTGGTGTTAGTGTTCTAGCTTTTCCAGTTCTCTCTCAGGATAAGATTTAAAATCAGTATCTTCCAGCACTGGATCCTGGTGTCATTTTATAAATGTTCATTTATGCTCTGCATTATTTTGCTGGGGAGTATTTTGAACTTATTTTTCCTTTTTTACCTCTATGGAAGTGGGAGTCAAACTCAGGGTCTTGCACATGCTAAGTAAGTGCCCAGTCTCTGGACTACTTTTCCATCACCTCCCACCCCCCCCACCCCTCCCCACCATAAGATAATATACTGTATAGCTGAATGTGGTGGTGCACACCCACCTTTATTCCCGGCATTGAAGAGGCAGAGGCTTGAAAATTATAGCTTGGGCTATGTGGTGACTTCTAGGCCAGCCTGGGCTACAAAGTAAGACCTTGTCTCAAAACACCATAACAAAAGATATTGCACTGTGTATTTGTGTGTGTGCATGTGTTTATGCACCTCTGTATCTGTGTTTTAATTTTATTTCATGTGTGTATATATTTATCCTACATGTATGTATGTGTACCATGTGCGTTCCTATGCCTGTGGAGGTCAGAATATGGCACTGGATTTCCTGAAATTGGAGTTACAGACAGTTGTGAGCTGCCACATGGGTGCTGGGAGTTGAACCCAGGTCCTCTAGAAGAACAGCTAGTGCTTTTAACCATCTTTCCAGTCCCCCATTTTGTGATTTTATTGCTTATTTATTCTTCTTTTTTGTGACATAGTTTCACTATGTAGTTCTAGAACTTGCTATGTAAACCAAGCTGGCCTCAAACTCATGAGGATCTGCTGGCCTCTGTCTCCTGAGTGCTAGGACTAAAAGTGTGTGCACCATGCCCAGTCTATTTTTATTTTTTAATTGTATTTATTATTATTTTCATGTTCCGTATTACATGGAAACACAGGATACAGGAGAACAGGGTGTACATGCTGTGGTGTATGTGTAGAGGTCAGATTTTTGTGGGCTCCAGGAGTGAACTGTAGTTGCTGACCTGAGCCGTTTCTCCAGCCCACCCCTTTAGATGTCTCAAGCACTCCCTCAGATTTCTTTCTCCTTGTCCTTTCTATTGTAGCTTTGAACCTGATGTGACTCTTTAGGACAAACTGAAGAGTGAGCTAATAGAAACCACTGTGTATGTGTGGGTTTGAGTCAAGCTGTCATTGTATGTAGATCGTTCTGGCTCCAGACTTTAGCAGTTCTCCAGCCTCTGCCTCCAAGGGCTGGAATTGTAGGCATAGGCCACACTATACCTGCTACACTGAATGAAGTTCTTGTTTGTTTGTTTGTTTGTTTAAAGACAGGGTTTCTCCATGTAACAGCACTCTCCATTCTGGAACTCACTCTGTAGTCCAGGCTGGCCTCAAACTAAACAGAGATCCACCTGCCTCTGCCTCCCAAGAGCTGGGGTTAAAGGTGTGTGCCACCACTGCCTAGCAAGTTTTTATTCTTATGATTTACTGTAGACAGTGTCTGACTTACGGTTCAACTTTAGTGTCTTTTGACGTGGTGGTGAGAGCATGTCTGTTCTCTCTCACTTAGTTGGCACAGCATTCAACCAAACAGCCAATGCTTTAATTATAAAATAATTTGTCCTGGATGACCTTGCCCAACTGCAGGCTTTTGTCAGTGTTCTGAGCACATTTAACACAGCGTGTAGGCCATGCTTTGATATCTAGTAGGTTATATATATCAAATACATTTTCAAATTAAGGCTATTTTCAGCTATAGGGTTTATTGGGGTATTACTTTATAAGCTACAGAACATCTATATAGTATTCTCTCATGATCTTAATAGTAAATACCATTACAATGTACTCCTATTGCCTAGCATGGTGCTACACGCCTGTAACTCGAGCACTTGGGAAGTGGAGGCAGGAAGATTAGGAGTTCAAGGCTAGTTTCAGTTACCTAGTGAGTTTGAGGCCAGTCTGTGATATGAGACACCCCCTCTTCTCAACATCATGTCCCAGGAGGATTTACTCATGTGTTTCATGAGGCCCTCAGAATAGCCCAGAGAATCAGGAAGGGCATGAGAGCTTGCTCTTCCTTCCTTCTTTCCTTCCCTCCTTCCTTCTTCCCTCACTCTTTCTTTCTTTTTTGTTTTTTGAGAGAGTTCCTTTGTGTAGCCCTGGCTATCCTGGGGACTAGCTCTGTAGACCAGGCCATCCTCAAACTCAGAGTTCCTCCTGCCTCTGCCTCCCAAGTGCTCAAATTAAAGACTTGCACCACCATTGCCCAGCTTGAGAGCTATTTCTGAGGTAGATACATCTGGCCTGATTGGAGGGTGGGAATGTAGCTGGACTAAGAAGCCTTCCTTGATGTTTTCACCTTTTTCCTATAGGTCTGTGGATGGCCTGCTGAATGCCCAAAAGAAAAATGCCCACGTTCCCCTTTGGAACTACACGGTCCTAAGAGGCCAGGTATGGAATCTGGTGTGTGTGTGTGTGTGTGTGTGTGTGTGTGTGTGTGTGTGTGTGTGTGTACACCTCCCACCTGGATCAAGCCCAGTCTATTTCTTTGTTGTTTGATGCTACCTACCTGGCTGGCTGGCTCATGAGCTTCCAGGGATTCCCTGTGCCCGTCTCCCATCTTACTGTAGGATGCTGCAAATACAGATGTACAGTACTGTGCCTTACTTTACATGGGTTCTGGGGATTCAAACGTGAACCCCCATGCATTTGTGGAGAATGCTCTACCCACTGTGTACCTCCCAGCCAAGGTGGGCAAGGGACTCCTCGTGAGCTGTTAATAGTCAGCAGTGGTCAGAGGCTTTTCCTCTGCCTCTCCAGATTCTTTTTTTTTATTTTATATATATTTATTTATATAGCCGGGCATGGTTGTACACACTTTTTTTTTTTTTAAAGATTTATCTGTCTGTCTGTCTATTTAATGTATATATATAGTGTTCTGCCTGCATATGTCCTTGCAAGCCAGAAGAGGGCACCAGATATCGTTACAGATGGTTGTGAGCCACCATGTGGTTGCTGGGAATTGAACTCGGGCAGTCAGTGCTCTTAACCACTGAGCCATCTCTCCAGCCCCCGGTTGTACACACTTTTAATCCCAGCCCTCAGGAGGCAGAGGCCATCCTGGTCTACATACTGAGTTCCAGGACAGCCAGGACTATACAGTGAGACCTGATCTCACAAAAAATTATTAATTTATTGTGTGTGTGCATGTACTGCAGCATACATGTGGAAATCAGAGGGTAACTTTGGGGAGTTGGGTCCCCCCTTCTACTGTGTTGAGGTAGGATGTCTCTTGATGTTTCTCCCCTGCTGCAATATTCCAGGCTAGTTGACCCAGAAGCTTCTAGATGGTTCTCCTGTCTCTGCCTCCCATCCCTGTAGCAGTGGTTACAGATACGCCCCCTGCATCTTTTCCACATTGGTAGTTGAATTCGGGTTGTCATCCCTGTAGCAGTGATTACAGATACGCCCCCTGCATCTTTTCCTCATTGGTAGTTGAATTCGGGTTGTCACCCCTGTACCACGAGCACTCTTACCCACTAGGTCATCCTGTTGGCACTGGATGTTTCTTTGTTCCTTTTGCTAGAAAGCTAGATGGGCCCTCCATTTTTTTCCAGTTCCCCAGTCCCTGAGTTCTCATCCCATCGTGGAATGAACAGTAGTACCTTGTCTATTGGGTTAGACTCTTCATGAGATAATCACTTCTGTGCTTTCATTACTTTTTCCTTTGTGCCTAATGTGCCTGGCATAGGTAGATTTTTTTTTAAAGAGCTCGTTGGATGAATGACTGAGATGAAAGGTGAGAGGAATGGATATGTTCTTTCTTGGGTACTGGCTGAGATGAGAACTTTCATTCTTTAAATTTTTTTTTTTAAGTTCCATTTATTTTTATTTTTGTATGCATGTGTGCCTGCTTGTCTGTGTGTGTACCATGTGCATGCAGTGCTTACAGAGACCAGAAGAAGATGCCCTAGAACTGGAGTTAGAGGTGGTTGTGCTGGGAACCAAACCCAGATCCTCTGCAAGAGCAGCAAGTCCTTAGCCACAGAGCTTTCTGGAAAAAAACAGGGATTCTTTGTTTGCTTAAACATTCATGCTGCATGTTATGTTTACAGATCTTCATTGTGTATTTCATTGCGGGTGTGAAAAAGCTGGATGCAGACTGGGTTGAGGGCTACTCCATGGAACACTTGTCCCGACATTGGCTCTTCAGTCCCTTCAAGTGAGTAGAGTCGAGGTAGGGCCTTTTTGGGTTCCATGTTCTGAGTGGGTGATTCATCTGTCAGGTCTGTGTAACACATGTCTGACATTTGCCTTATCTCCCTCTTCAGCCAAATGCAGAGTCAATGATAGTCAGGGTCCAGTTGCATCTGGGAGACTCTGCTATAGATGGTCAAGAAGAGAAAGGATCAGAATTGGGAGACGTAGTGTCCACTTTGCTTTCAGTTGCTGTGATAAGACCATGACCAAAAACAACTTGGGGAGGAAAGGGTTTATTTCCCTCCCACATCTAGTCCATCCTAATCATCAGCCATCACTGAGGGAAGCCAAGGCAGGAACTTAGCAGAGCAGGAACCTGGAGGCAGGGACTTAGCAGAGACCGTGGAGGAGTACTGCTCACTGGCTTGTTTCTCATGGCTTAGTTTATGTGTCTAACTGTTTAGCCTGTAAGTGTAACACATGGGTGCCTAGTGTTGATGGAATCTAGAAGAGGGCATCAGATCCTCCGGGACTGGAGTTACAGATTTGAGCCACCATGTGGGTGCTGGGGCTCAAGCCTGGGTCCTCTAGAAGAGCAGCCAGTATTAACTGTTCACTCATCTCTCCAGGCCTGTCAGCTTGCTTTCCTATACCAGGACCACCTGCTCAGAGGTGCCACTGTCCATAGTTGACTGGGTCCTCCTGCATCAGTCAATCAAGAAAATGCCCTGAAAGACTTTCCTCTAGGCAATCTGATGGAGGCAGTCCCTCAGTTAGGTCTCCTCTTCCCAGATGACTCCAGCCTGTGCGATGTGACAGTGAACTAGGCAGCACACTTGGTCACTGAGCCAGTACCCGGCAGTTACCTTGGGTGGCAGTTGGAGTTGCTTGTGTTCTTGCCTTGTCAACCCCCATTGTTTGAAATTTTTATTACATTTTGACAGTACTGGGGATTGAACTTAGGGTCTCATACATGTAAGGCAAGCATCCCGGCCCTGAACCCACTCTTTATTGTGTTTTATTTTTTTAATCTTTTGGAAACGGGCTCTCACTATGTAGGCTTGGCTGGTCTGGACCTTACTATGTAGACCAGGCTGGCCTTGAGATCAGCGCTCCTCTGCCTCCTGAGCGCTGGGATTAAAGGCGGTGTAACCACAGTCTTCTGTAGGAGCTCCTCCGACAGTTTAGTAGACAGACAGTGCTGCTCCTGCATGGAGAGCAGTTGTTACCAACTCTAAAACAGCTCCGTCTGTGAGTTTCCCTTCCCTCCCGACCCCAGGCTTAGTAGCAAACACCTTTGTCCACTGAACCATCTCACCGGCCCAAAGCAGTCAGTGTTTAAAACAAGTTTGTTCTTTGTCTTTTGAGAAAAGATATCCCGGGCTGGCCTCCAGCTCCCTGAGGATGAACTTGAACTTCCTGATCTTCCTGCTTCTGCCTCCCAGGGGTTAGGATTAGAGGTATGCACTGCCACATCCAGTTTTATGAAGTTCTAGGGACCAGCCCTGGCACTCACCTTTTTTTTCCCTCCCAATTTAACTTTTTTTAATTGATTCTTTGTGGATTTCACATCATGCATCTTGATCCCACTCATCTCCTTGTTCCTTCCCATCCACCCTCTACCCTTGCAACAACCTCCCTCCCAGGATAAGACAAAATAAAATTTAAAAAAAAAGAGGAAAAGAAAGAAAAGAAAAATCATTGTGGACGCTGTAGCGTGACACAGTGAGTCACACACTATACCCTTTGGTCCATCTATCATTACTTGCGAGTGTTCATGGCAATGAGTCACTGGTAGTTTGAGGCGTCTGGTTTATGCTACACCATCGATACTGGGCTCTCACTGGGACTCCTCTTGGAGAGCCTGTTGTCCTGTGTCATGGAGATCCTGCCTCTTTGGGCCTTCAGGGCCAGCCCCTTCATGCCCAGCGCTCACCTTCCAATGCTTCTCATTTATGACTTCCATGAGGAACCGGCTCCCTGCAGTATACTTTTCCATCAAATTTTATCCTAGGAGATTGGGCTTTACTCATCACACAGGGGATATTAAGACAAAAAAGGACATCTGAAAATGTCAAGGGGTTGGTAAGCTCCAATGTAGAACATTTTCATGGGTGCACTTGGGGCTTAGCTGTCGTACCCCACTGGTGGGCAGATCCTTCATCAGGGACAAGTTGCTAAGGCAGCTGGTACTTCAGTTGTGCTGTGATTGCTGGGTGACCCAGCTGGCTGGGCCTGGGCTTTTGTCCCTGTGTCTGCAGGCTGGTGTTGTCCGAGGAGCTAACAAGCCTGCTGGTGGTGCACTGGTGCGGCCTTCTCCTTGACCTCTCAGCTGGCTTCCTGCTCTTTTTTGATGCCTCGAGATCCATTGGCCTCTTCTTCGTGTCCTACTTCCACTGCATGAATTCGCAGCTCTTCAGCATAGGTCAGTACCTGCCACTTGGTAGGAAGCAGTGACTGCAGAGCTGTGGGGAACGCCTGGAGAGAGGCATTGTCTGCAGGTGGGAGGTGGTGGTGGTGGGTCAGGAGCTAAGCTGAACCCAGTATAGTCACTGTGAAGTAGGAATACGTAAGGGTGAGAGGATTGGGACCTCAGGGACAACATGTTGCACAGTGAAGGTCTGCAGGGCGAACAAGTTAAGCACTTCCTTCAGGGCCAGGCACGCAGCTCAGCTGCTCCAGTGCTTCCCTAGTGTGCAGAGTCCTGGGGTCCATCCCCAGCACCACACACAACCAGGTGTGATGGCATTCACCTCTTGTCCCAGCACTCGGGAAATAGAGTGAGAAAGATTAGGTCAAGGTAATCCTTAGCCACATAATGAGTTCTAGGCCAGCATAGGCTACATGAGACTCTGTCTCAAGAAAACGAAGACGGAGCTCATTAAAGTAAAATATGTTAGAGGTACTTCATGAGGGAAGCTGGTAGGGGGAGCCTGACCATATTGACATGTCTCTCTGCTTTCCTAGGTATGTTTCCCTATGTCATGCTGGCCAGCAGCCCCCTCTTCTGCTCAACCGAATGGCCTCGGAAGCTGGTAGCCCGGTGCCCCAAAAGGCTGCAGAAGCTGCTGCCCACCAAAGATGCTCCTCAGCCTAGTGCTTCCTGTGTGTATAAGAGGGCCCGCGCCAGAGCTGGTCCAAAGGTGGGGCTGCGCCACCAGCTGGGAGCTGTCTTCACCCTGCTCTACCTTCTGGAGCAGCTCTTCCTGCCGTATTCCCATTTCCTCACCCAGGTTTGTTCCTTAATACATGCCACAGAGGCTGAGCTTGGACTGCGGTGGATGCGGCAGCATCAGGGAAGGAAGGGCTTGGCTTACAGCTCTTCCCTTTTGGAGGATGAGGTTGGGTTGAGAGGCACTAAGCTGATGCTCTCTGCTCTGCCTTCCTTCCCAGGGTTACAACAACTGGACAAATGGGCTGTACGGCTATTCCTGGGACATGATGGTACACTCCCGCTCCCACCAGCATGTAAAGATCACCTACCGTGATGGCCTCACTGGCGAGCTTGGCTACCTTAACCCTGGGGTGAGACATCTGATGCTGCACTTCTTCAGAGCTCCTTGGGCTTTGGCATTTTATTTGGTCCTATACATACCATCAAGTAAAACAAATTTGGGTCTCTGAACTTTCTCCCAAACCAGACAGAACCTTTTCTTCTTTTTTCTTCCTTTCTTTTTTTTGGTGCTAGACCCAGGGCCTGACACATGTTAAGTGTATACTCTACCATTGAGCTATAGCCTCATCCCTGGATCTTTTGTAGTTTAAAAAAAATGTCTTGTGTATGTGTATGTGTACGTGTGTACGTACATGAGAGACAGATAGACATGTGCATGTGGAGACAACTTTGTGGAGTCAGTTATTTCTACCGCTTTGTGAGTTGTGGTAACTTAAGTCATCAAGGTTTCGTGGAAAATGTTTTTAACATGGTGAACCATCTCTCCAGACCATATTTTTAATTAAGCCAGAGTCTTTTTGTGTAGCCCAGGCTGGTCCCTTTTCAGCTATAATGTCTAGTGCTGAACTTTTTATTTTTTAACGTGGATAGAGATGTCATTGTTTTGAATTAAGATTATGTTTTGGAAAGGTAAGTAAATACCTAGTAATGAAAAATTCACACCTGAAGACAAGTTCCTTTTTTTCCCCTCCTGCTCAAATTAGGCAGCAGGCAGAGATTTTTGTGTTGTTGGCAGTGCATGTCTTGGAGGTTGACAGTGACAAAGTGGGACTAATATGGGGGTTTGGGGCAGGTATTCACACAGAGCCGGCGATGGAAGGATCATGCAGACATGCTGAAGCAATATGCCACTTGCCTGAGCCTCCTGCTTCCCAAGTACAATGTCACTGAGCCCCAGATCTACTTTGATATTTGGGTCTCCATCAATGACCGCTTCCAGCAGAGGTGGGCAAGGGGAGCAGAGACAGGGAAAGATGAAGCACAGCTCTTTTGTCAAGATGAAAGCTGATGTCTCCTCATGTTGTCTTGCTGTTTACAAGGCTGTCTCTCTAGTGCATGTCGGGGTTGATCTGGTTGTGGGCATAGCTGGTTATGTCCAGCAGGGGGCACCATCATCCAGGAGGAAGTGAACTGACTGTTCTTTCAGACACTGTTGTTAACACAATGCCTTCTCCTCAGGTGGCCACTAACGCACATTCTTTCCCACCTCTCTGTCACGGACTGGCAATAACATGCTGACAGTAGGCATTGCTCTTTTTGGGAACTCCTATTCCCTCTCCATGGGTCCAGTGAAGAAAGGAACAGAAAGAAGAAGTCTGGTGGGTGGGTGGCCACTGCCTCCTTAGAACATGGTTTCCTTTTTTAAGGCTTTTTGACCCTCGTGTGGACATCGTGCAGGCTGTCTGGTCCCCCTTCCAGCGCACACCTTGGGTGCAGCCACTCTTGATGGACTTGTCTCCCTGGAGGACCAAGTTACAGGACATTAAGAGCAGTCTGGACAACCACACTGAGGTGGTCTTCATTGCAGATTTCCCTGGTATGGAGGACAGTGAGGGGAGATTTTGCTCTTTCCTTGACTTCCTTGACCAGAGACATTGCATATGATGGGGGAGGGAGGGAGGGAGGGGACTCTGGAGGGGACAGTGGTGAAGATTGTTCTGCTGGGGTGGGGTGGGGTGGGGTGGTGAATTCTCTTGCCTCTGGCAGGTCTTCACCTGGAGAATTTTGTGAGTGAAGACCTGGGCAACACTAGCATCCAGCTGCTGCAGGGAGAGGTCACTGTGGAACTGGTAGCAGAAGAGAAAAACCAGACTCTTCAGGAGGGAGAAAAAATGCAGGTATCTGCTGGGGCTAACGGTGACAGTGACTGGGGACAACGGTGACAGTGACTGGGGACTTAGTACTACCAAACAAACACTTGAGAAGTGCTATGAAGTTTAGTTGAGCAGGGTTCATTGTCACAAAGAAATCCTTACCAGCGCAGTAATGCAGTGGGGGCTCAGAAAGCAAGGGTTCCATTGGAAGCACTTGCCTGTCAACTCTAGGACTTGGGAGGCTGAGGCAGGAAGACTGAGAATTCCAGGCCAGCCTGGACTTCATAGTGAGATCAGAACTCAAAACACAACACCGGAAGAAAAAAAAGGAGCCCTGAGGCTGTGAACAACTTTATCCAGATTCTAGAGGCCATTATTTCAACTCCAAGACACAGGAAAAGAGTGCCAGCAGGGTTGGAGTAGGGAGGCCATAGGCTAGCTAGGGAGGTTAGAGTTGGATGTATCTTTTGTTCCCCCATCAGTTGCCTGCTGGAGAGTACCACAAAGTCTATACTGTGTCATCTAGTCCTTCCTGCTACATGTACGTCTATGTCAACACTACAGAGGTCGCCCTGGAGCAAGACCTGGCATATCTGCAGGAATTAAAGGAGAAGGTGGAGAACGGGAGTGGTGAGTGTATGGAGGTGTGACGGAGAGAGCGCCTGGTTTCAGAAGTCGGGGTTCTAGGTTCTAACCAGTCAAGGGAGTGCTGGAGGCCTCTAGTTGAGGGAAATGGCTGAGGGAGAGAGTGGTCCATCTCAGGTTCCTTTTTGCCGTCTTCTGGACAGAAACGGGGCCTCTGCCTCCAGAACTTCAGCCTCTTTTGGAAGGGGAAGTAAAAGGAGGCCCTGAGCCAACACCTTTGGTCCAGACCTTTCTAAGACGGCAGCGGAAACGTCAAGAAATTGAACGCCGGCGAAATAGCCCTTTGCATGAGCGACTCCTGCGCTTCCTGCTGCGAAAGCTGTATATCTTCCGACGCAGGTGAGTTCACTCACAGCATTTGCCAGTGCCGTCAGATGTTTGCAAGTTGGTCCCTTTCCCTAGTGAGGGTGACAGTAGACTCCTAGGGATCTTTCCCTCCGCACTCACCTCTTATCTGTAACTGTTCCGTGGTTATTCCTGTTCTACCCTAGAATATTGTCAGGCTTCAGAGTAGGGTCCTTGCATTTAGGGTGTGGAAGGTTAATAAAGTAGATTCTGTGTCCCCAGGGGAATGGGTCCAAGACCAAGTGTTTCCTGAGGGCTTTACTGGAGTTATGTAGAAACATAAATTTGGACTGTTTTAACTCTTTCAGCTTCCTGATGACTCGAATTTCACTCCGAAATCTGCTCTTAGGCCGCCCTTCCCTAGAGCAGCTAGCCCAAGAGGTGACGTACGCAAACTTGCGACCGTTTGAACCAGTTGACGAGTCAGGTGCTCCCAACCCCGACTCTTCAAACCCGACCCCTGCAGAGCCAGATGCCGAGCATGTTCACTCAGAGTTGTGAGGAAGTCCAGATGTTGTGTGGCGGTGTGGGGACAGCCTGTTACAGGTTTGCTGCCTGTGCAGAGGATGTTTATTGGAGAAAAATCATCTATTTTGAGACAGGCTTTTACAATACAGCCCAGGCTGGCCTCAACTCATGGTAGTTCCTCTGCTTCAGCCTCTCAGTGGTTACATGTACATCACCAAACCTAGTTTTTTCCTTTAACATTCCCCCTCTTATAAGTTCTTAAAGATGATAGCTTATAGAATCCAAGGCAACAGAGAAGAATTTGAAGAATTGAGGGCTCTTTTTAGAAGCAATATGAACTATCCTCTTACAGTAAAGGGTTTTTTTGTTGTTGTTGTTTTTTCCTTTTTCCCCCCTCAATACAGGGTTTCTCTGTGTAGCCCTGTTTCGGAACTGTCTGTAGACCAGGCTGAGCTTGAACTCATATGCACCACCACCGACTGGTTCATAAGTCATTTTTAAGCTGGTTCTTTAGGAAAAGGAATGTTCCACAATGAAAATAGCTGAACCCATGTGTTTGCTATGTGCCTGGTACTGTTTGAAGCAGTGTACCTGAATTATCATACTCAGTACTTGAAGAAGCATTGGTCTTAAATGCTCAAATTTTACCTTTGGAGAAAAGAAAGCAAGTAAAATTTACCCATAGGCATTCAGGAGTGGGTTGACAATTTGAACTGAAATCTGTCAGACTTAAGGTCTTATATGCTGCTCTTTAATGATTTTCAGAACCACTGACAGTAAAGCTGAAGCAGTATAGCTTAAAACTTGTGTTAATCTAAGTGATTAAGATGGTCAGGTACTAAATGCACAAAGTAATTCTGTATTTACAATTCCTTTTTTTTTTTTGGTTTTTCGAGACAGGGTTTCTCTGTGTAGCTTTGCGCCTTTCCTGGAACCCCAGGCTGGCCTCGAACTCAGAGATCCGCCTGCCTCTGCTTCCCGAGTGCTGGGATTAAAGGCATGCGCCACCATCGCCCAGGTACAATTCCTTTTTATAGCAAGTTTTTCAGTAGCAGTGTATCAGAATAGCACTACTAAATAGGGAAGCCAGATGGCTTGCTTTAGTATAAATCAGCTTAGTGAATGGCAGCTAAGCCATGACTGAGTCATAAGCCTTGAGGTTTTCCTTTTCCTTACATTTGTCAAGCCCCATCACATCTTCTATTCATCCTATTTTTACTTCTATTATCGGCCTATTCCTTTACCCTTTATACTGGAATCTATTTAGGGATAGACCAAGGCAGGGCCACCACCTTTTTTTGCACAGGTTGGGCCCAAGTATGGAGACCAAAAGTCCCTCTAAACATACAAAGCATTGTATATAGGCTACTGATGGCCATGCAGAGAGCTCTGATCATTTTCTCAAACAGGAAGAACCCTAGTTTGCATTCTTCTTCGTGATCTTTTCTTACAGTAACACCATGAATACACCTTGGCACTATGTCCTTTCCAAGTTCAGCTACTTTCCCTGTTTCCTTAACCTGTCACCTTTGACTAGCAAGAAAAGGGTTTTTGTTCGGGAGGGGTGTCTTTCAAACTTGTGCTGAGAAATGAACCCAGGTTTCATGCAAAGTACCTAAGTTTGTAGAAAGATGCTGCTTCCGTGCTCATTTACTACCTGACTTTCCCCAAGAAAACATTGGGATGAATTAAGGAGAGATGAGGGCATTACTAATAATTTAACTTGCTTGGGACTAGAGATGGAGCTCAGTGGATAGAGGGTTAGTTTACCGTTTGACCTCAGCACTGTGTAAGTGGAGCTCTATGATACATATCTGTGACCTCAGCAGAGGCAGGAAGATCAGTTCAAAGCCAGCATGGGGAGGTGAAACTATGTGGTTGAAGGAAGTTTATTAGCATTGCCAGAGAAACTAGGCTCTCCAACTACAATTGCTCTGGCAATGGACTGTTGATGTCTTTTTAAAAGCCAAGGGGCCTAGCATTATACATGTAGCAAAATTAAAAAATACAAATTTCCTTTCAATGTTAAGAATTGGTACCCCATGTTACTATCTCCAGTGTACACTACATTCTTGTCCTTAGCACTGAACCCGCTGCCACGCTTTTCCTTTTTCTTCTGTTTTCCCTGGTCTAGCTAGTGTTCATGTACCTAGTATTTTTAGGACATACTCTGCCCTAAGTCACTGTTGTAGTCTGAGGGCCAGAGATCTCATAAGCACATCTGTGCAGTTCAGCAATTCTGAGATAGCCTCACTTAGACCAGGCTATCCCAAGATAAATTCTGTAGCAGAGGATAATCTTGAACTCCGAATCAGCTGGTATTGCAGTTATTATTACTGTGTTTGGACAGGGTCTATTATGTAGCCCTAGCTGCCCTAGGACTATGTATACCAGAGGCTAGGTTCAAACTCAAAAGATCTGGCTATCTCTGCTTCCCAGCATTTGGGACCACAGGCATGTGCCGCTACAGCCAACTCAGCAATTTAAAAATTCTCCATAGCTGTTCTTGCTACTAAGCAACATTCATTTATCTCATTCCTGCTCTTAGCCAACAAGGTTATTCACAATGGAATGGCATCTAGACTTGAGATGAAGAACTGCTAAAGAACCCAAGTTTGTGGTCTCTGGAATGCTGGGATTCCAAGTATGAGCCACAGAGGGTTTTGCCTGCCATAAATTAAAACTGTACTTTTGGGAAATTTGTTCCATTATTTTAATAAACTTCAAAGTCTCTTAAAATGTTTTTAGCGTTGAAAGAGCAAAGTGTCTTAATGTCTTCCTGTCACCACAGAAGCCCTACCCCCCTCAGGTAAACCCATACTTCCTAAGTCCCAGGTAATAGGTATTTCAAGTTCCTGAGATCTTCCCCATTTTTCTTAAGATAGCAGAAGCATACTAGTTCTGCTATCCTTAAACTCAAGAGAATCTTTTACAGCATACAAACACGTAAAGTGTTGCTTCCCAGGATTTCACATGGCAAATGTAAATAAAAGCACCCCTACATGTTATCCTGATCTCCACACATACCATGGTATGTGTAAAATATTACACTAGGTTTCCTAAATTACCACTCCAAACTTTTAGCCACGATTTATCTTATACATGGTTGAGAACTTTACCTTTGGCAATGGTTGACAGATACAGTAAGGGGATGCATGCAGATTTTAACTTAGAAAACAACTTATGGACACAGTTTGGGTAGAACCTAGCATTTTATTTAGATCTTCATTAAACTGTTGGAATTGAGAACCAGACATACGTAATAAACCTCCAAAAATAGATCCTGAAAGGCACTTTCTTGCTTAGGGCAAGCAGTCATGGAATAAGCATGTAAACAAGCTGGCTTCTCTGTACCACACCAGCCAAGTCAGCTTTCTCCATGTCCAGCCGCACTAGCTCTGCCCTCCCTTCTGTTAACACCAGCCAGACCCCCTGTAGGTCTAACCCAAGGTTTTTCTGTAGGACACCTTGGCCTACCTGGGAATGCTGGAAACATGTTAAAGGAATCATGGTGTTGAGGAAAGAAAAAAAGAAAAAAAAAAAAAAAAAAAAAAAAACTCTTTTAAAAGCTGCCATCTGAGGTGATGGCTTCTCTGTACTTACGCCATACCCCAGAATACAATAAATAAGCAATTAGAAAATGTTCAAGTATGAAGGGATTTCCTCCTCCCCGCCAAAAGCACTGCTCTCTGAAGGAAGCTGGTTTCTCTGTAGCCACACCAGCTGTTCAGAAAGCTCATTGGACCTGGTTTTGAAAACAAAACAAAGTTAAAACCCTGGGAGGAGCTATTGTGCAGTGTGGAGTACTGTCTTTCTTATAAAGAAAAAAAAGTTACCTGGTACCAAAGTGTGCAACCTACAGACCCTCAGGTACTGCCCCGTGACTTCTCTGTATGACATCACAAGGGGGCCAAGTGCCTGTTCTTCTCGACTAGAAGTTGGTGAGGTTTGGCTAGTGCTGAAACCATGCATAGGATTGGTTTACTAAATAAAACCTTATTACGTACGTCCTCCAAAGACAGCTGAAAAGTGGAGAGATTTTGATTTGGTGCTGTTTAAGAGGTGGCAATTAATAGCATAAGCACCAGGGAGATGGTTTAATTGTAACTGCCTTTTTTTCAAGTCAGGCTAGAGCTCCAACTGAAACTTGCGTTTCATGCAAGATTGACTGGATAGGGAACACTCCCTGACAAAGAACTACATAATTAGAAATGACCGAGTTACAGGGAGGATAAGGGAAGGGGCTTCACATCCAATAAATAGAGCTCAAGACATTACAAATTCATGCTGACAGGGCTGTGGCACTGCCAAAGTCTATAGTCAAACTACAAGTACTTTACGTGCACATTACAAGGACATTTTCAGCATCTGGTGGGCAAGTAATTGCAATTAGGACTTTGGAGGATTAGGTGACAGGGCACAAAGGTTCGATTTCAAAGCATTATCCACTACAGTGTTTGTTTCTAGGCAGTTACATGGATCACCTATGCTCACTATATCCATTATAATGTTGAACAAAACACCTAGGGACAGAATAGCAAGCCCAACTTACAGTCCCCACAAAAGCTAAAATTCATGTCATTGATTAGAGTGACTGCAACTCATCAGGAGCTGAAAGAGGACAGAAAACTTTAGGAAGTAGGGCCCTTTCCCTCAGAGCTTGAAGGCTTCTCTGTAGCCTACGCCAACAAGTCTGGGGAAAAAAGGCTAACACTTTCAGTATTTAAGCTTTTTGGGCACTTCCCATGGGAAGCTGTCCCTACCAAAGTGGCCATAGGCTGCAGTCCTCTGATAAATTGGCTTCTTCAGATCCAGATCCCTGGAATATACAAGTCCATAACTTAATATGTAGCATTAAATTAAAACAAAGCAAAACAATCAGCAAGACGCATTCAAGAGCTCTGGCAATGAGTTCAGTTCTCCCTGGGGCTTGCTAGGAAAAAAGTTCAGGGCAGAAGTGTTTGTTACTTCCCTGGTGTCCAAACTCCTTGCACAGTCCTTATTAGTAACTAGAGTTCTTGTTTTCCAGCCCTGGCTTGACAAATAGGAAAACTTATCATTCACAGGAATTCCAATTAAATACTTACCAAGGTCCAAGCACTGCCCACTATGGTTATTTTCTTTGTAACTTTGATCATCCCACCTTAGCTTATTAATTCTTAATGTAGCACCCTTAGTTAAGATTAAGCACACAGCTCAGTATTGAAGATGGAGAACTTTTTAGGATGTTACTGAGTCACAGAACACTAACTTTATCAGCTAGGTCCTCTCCAGGCAATTGAAAATCCTGGCATGTTCTAGGAATTCAAAGAGGAGTCCACCTTCATCTCCTCAGATTTTAGTATGTATGCCCATACCCTCCCTATTTCTCACTAGCAACAGGCTTTACCATCTTTACCTGACAATGACCCCAGGGCGAAGATCAAAATTCTTCTTCACAATTTCTAATAGCTCTCTCTCACTCTTCTGAGAAGTGCCATAATGGAAAATGGAGATCGACAATGGATGAGACACTCCAATAGCATAAGAGACCTAAAAGTCAGTGATATAATATGGTTATAAAATAGGGAAGTATATAAACTATTTTACTAAATAAATACCCTTCTCCCATTTCCCTGTTCATTACCTACCTGAACAAGCACCCTCCTGCACAGACCTCCTTTAACAAGGGATTTTGCTACCCAACGAGCAGCATAAGCAGCTGAGCGGTCCACTTTGGTATAATCCTTTCCTGAAAAGGCCCCTCCTCCATGAGCTCCCCAACCGCCATAAGTATCCACAATGATTTTTCGGCCAGTCAAACCAGCATCACCCTGAAATTATAGGATTTAAGTCATGTAATCTTTTCTACTAAGTGGTTCTTGACTAGGCTATTAGGAACCATTCAAGATACACATGTGGCGAGCAGTAGCTCACATGTATAACCCTAGTGCTTGGAAGGCTGAGGCAGGACAAGGTGTTGAAGGCTAGCTGCACACAGCCACATTAACATCAGATACACAGTGAAATTGGGGGTAGCCTGGGCTACACGAGACACTGTGTGTGTGTGTGTGTGTGTGTGTGTGTGTGTGTGTGTGAGAGAGAGAGAGAGAGAGAGAGAGAGAGAGAGAGAGATAGATAGATAGATAGATAGATAGATAGATAGATATGTGACCTGGGGGTGGAGTCAGCCACAAACTAAGTACCAACAATAACCAAAACATCTCACACATTCATTACCTGAGGCCCACCAATAACAAATCTGCCACTTGGCTGTAGGTGGTAAATTGTATCCTCGTCAAGGTATTTTGCAGGTACAACAGCTTTGATCACTTTCTCCTTTAGGGCATCCCTCATCTCATCAAGACAAACTTCTTCATCATGTTGCACAGATATAACAATTGTATGGACTCTGATAGGAAGCACAGCACCTCGATCTTGCATATACTGCACAGTCACCTTGAATGCAAAATAGACCAGAACACTTGTCTAACCAGCGTTGTTCTCTACTATATGTTTAAATATAGCAAAAAGACATTATTCTCCCCAGTCAGTATAATTAAGTAACTTAAGAATTTTAATGTAATTGAGATGAACGTAGCTTTAAAATAACCACTTACTTGAGTTTTAGAATCTGGGCGTAACCAAGGCAATGTGCCATTGCGGCGCAGTTCTGCCAGTTTGGCATTTAGCTTGTGCGCTAAGACAATGGTTAAAGGCATACACTCCTCAGTTTCATCAGTGGCATACCCGAACATCAAACCCTAAGAAATGGGAAAAGTGAAGTGGGAAAGTGCAATCCAAGCTTCAGGTTTACTGTTAAAAGAGATGCCAACAAACTATCGCAATACCTGGTCTCCTGCACCAATGTCTTCCTCATTCCGGTCAAGATGAACACCTTGGGCAATATCTGGTGACTGTTGTTCCAAGGCAACCAACACATTACAAGTCTTGTAGTCAAACCCTACAAACAACAAGGTGTTCCAATCACCCTCATCTTTTCTTTTAGTGTTAACAGTAGTGCTGTGTTGCTAGCAATTGAGACACTTCTACTTTTTTACAAGAAGGGTAGGTAGCGAGACGGTGGTGGCACATGCACACACCATTAATCCCAGCACTTGGGAGGCAGAGGGAAACACATCTCTGAGTTCCAGGACAGCCAGGGCTACACAGAGAAACCCTGTGGGGGTGGGGGGAATAAATAAAAGGCTAAGGATCAAGCAGAGAAAAAATATTGATGCAGAGATCTACGATTCACTATTTTAAGAGATCACATTCACACAATTCACTTATTGCCCCCCCCCCTCCCCAACATGGTTTGAAGTAAGGTTTTTAACTTGGCTGGCCTCAAACTAAGCAGCTAACTCCTGCCTGACTTCCAGAAGTTCAATTTACAGGTATATCATCATGTCTGGCCTCTCTATTGACGTGAATCTGTATATTAGTTGTAGGATAAGATACTGCTTTTGCACGCAATGTCACACTTTTTAGAGGACAGAATAGGCTGGATCAGAAAGCTGAGAAGATATGGTAAAACTGCAATCAGTTAAGGATTACTAGCAACATTCTAGAAGCTTCTCCTGCCAGCATCAGATTCCATGCCTGCAAAAAATGAGTTTACAGAAAATTAAATATTTAGAACATACCTTTGGAAGAATCATCATATCCAATGTGCTTAATGGCTTCACGAACTACTTTCTGGTAATCAATGGCAGCTCTGGATGTAATTTCCCCAGCAAGGAGGATCATTCCAGTTTTAGCAACGGTTTCTAATAAAACAGAAATTTATACCTAAAATATTAGTGGTGGGGGAAGTTGAAGAATTCAATCCATTTTGTATATGCTATATCCCTGGGCTTCATTTTCTACTTCTGAGATAAGGTCTTGCTAAATTGTCCGCACGGGCATTTAACTTGCTCCCTCCAGCCTCTACCTCCCAAGTAGCTAGTAACATCACAGATCAATCACCAGACTTTGCTTCAAATGCCCTCTTTCTCATTCATAAAGTATTGTGTACCCACCACAAGCCACTTTGGCGTCGGGGTCCTGCTGAAGGTGTGCATCAAGAACAGCATCACTGATCTGGTCACAGATCTTATCTGGAAAATAAAAATTCCTGATTCAGTTTAACCATTACTGTTAACCTCATCTATAATGTAACTAACTAGCAGTAGATGTCTACCTTGAGGGCCAAGTACAGCTGTGGATTTGTAGATGACAAAAATCTTGTCATGCTGTCAAAAGATTATAGACTTACCTACAGCAGAAAAATCTGTGGAGCCTTTTGGTTTTTTTGAGCTAGGGTTTCAGCTTATTACCTAGTCTGAGCTCAAAATCATGGCAATTCTGACTCAGTCTCCAGAATGCTGGGATTAAAGCATGTGTCACCATTCTAGGCTAGAACTTTTTATGGTAAAAATAAAAGACAGCATTATTTGTATAATCCTGGCTCACACTTGTGCCATGGTGCTCATGTACAGATCAGAAGACAACATTAAGAGGAGTTGGTTCTCCATTATGTACCCCAGATCCCAGAGACTGAACTCTCATCTCAACAGGCTTGGCAGCAAGTACTCTTAACCCACTGAGCAATCCCACTGGCCCCACCCACATAACTTTGAAGGGAACAATTCTACTTCATGGCATTAACATGAGATCTTAAATGTTAATAAAAGCACTGCTTTACCAGAAGCTATTTGCCAGAATAAAAATTACTATATACAGGGATGTATGCTACTTGAAAACTTGGTATTTTAGCCTGAATATCGTTACACATGCTCACCAAAAGCCAGAACATTCATTCAGCATATTTAAGCCATTCTAGTCCATTATATAGTTTACACCTTACAATGAATTCAGTTTCACCTCAAAGTATTTCAATTATTTTGAAAATTGAAGTTCCCAGCCAAACCATTTTCTATGTTAAATAATAAACAGAACGGCCACGTAAACTCAGATTAATCAAGTCAAAGTAGAAATGGTGATTATCTTGAAATCCCAAAGCCTACCCCATGAAATAACTTCACAGTATATTTTAAAGATCAATCGTTCTATTTCATCCCTCCATTTAAAATTTGTTACAAATTTAACCCACCAAAAGAGCCAACTGTCAGGTCTATTTCTTAAAAGAACAGTTCACTTTCCCTATTAATAGAACCACTCAGTTCAAGTTCTAACTAGTACCAAATCTCTGTACCTGGGGTTCTGAGTAAACCAAGGTCATATGTAGACCAACCACTCTAACCTTAAAGAACACTAACCTAATTGGGAAACGAGACTTTTGAAACTATGAACAGGAGTAACAGCAAGAGATGATCCAGGAAACTGTTCAAATGCATTCTATAGCATATTCAATTTCTCCTTGTAAAGGTGTTAACATGTAGCCCAAGCTAACCTCAAATTTAATCTCCTGCCTCTACACTCTAAATGCTGGCACTACAGAAGTGTACCACCATGCCTGGCGCCAGTCTCCTGGATTTTGTTACTACACCCTTCCAAAACGTGTACTGCAGCCAGAGCCTTAAGACCCAATCTATCAACTGTAACAAGGCGCGGCTCAATCGATGTGGAGGTACCCCTTTCCTTGAGGGAAAACCCACCACAGCGACACTCGACTTTCATTCATCAAGATCCTCCTGGGTTTGTTCTCTATCATCAATTAGGCCACTAACTAAAAGCAGATCATCTCTTCCATCAGACCAAGTAGTTACTAAGTATATTACTGTGGACCCTTTAACAGAAGCAGCTCAAATTGCATGCCGTTTACTAGATGGTATGTTCAGTCTGAGACCCAAAGTTCCCTAAAATAGCTTCATTGTAACCCATTTCATCATGGCGGCTCAGTGGACAAAGCCAAAAGAAACGTGAAAAAAAAAAATCCTCCTTTAGTCGAGGGAAAACGCCAAAGGAAAGACTTTAAAAGGAAACCTAAGGCGATGGGAGTCTGCACTTAATTCACGCTTCTCATCCTTTTCACGCAGCCTCCAAATAAGGGATGCCCTCTCTAACTCGCGCTATATTTAGTCGGCGGCTGCCTGTCACCTTGAAGGCCTGAGGACATGTCCACCCATCCTCTTAAGCATTTCCAGTGGCCGGAAGCCATGTATCATGGAGACAGGGCGTTTGGAGACCGCAGCCCCCACTTGCAAACCCAGGAGTCGGGCCGCTCGAGGCCCCCCGCCAGCTCCGCTTCGCCCCGAAGCCACATGCGGTGAACACGTGGTCGGCGCTGCAATGCGGGGCGCGCGCTCCCGACGGCCGGACGCGAGCACGCGGGGCGGGGTCGCCCACTGGAGCTTTTTTTTTTTTTTTCCAGACGACGGGACCAAAGAGGAAACAGGGCCCTCCCCGCGCCGATCGCAGGCTGCCGCGGGCCCCCGCCCTTCTCGTTTGCTGGAACCTTCCGCATGCCGGGGCGCGCCGCCGGATGGGGATGGGAGAAAAGGGGGGAGGGGAGCAGGCGGCGGCGGCGGCGGCCACGCACGGCAAGCTCGCCGCGCCACGAGGGAGGCGCGCGGCCGCCGGCGCTGCGCTCACCCATCCGCACGGCCTCGACAGCCCCTCCGGCCCGGCCCGCCCCCGGCCCCGGCCCCCAGCCTTCCGCCCTTCCCTGCTCCGAGTCCCCCCGTCCGCTCACCTGGGTGACCTTCCCCCACGGACTCGGAGGTGAAGAGGAACGTCCCCTCCTCAATGAACGCCTCGTGGAAGCCGTTGAGCTGCCCGTTCATGGCGGCGGCGGTGGTGGTGGTGGTGGCGGCGGGGAGAGAACGCGACTCGGAGGCGACGGGGCAGCGGCGAGGCAGGGCACCGCGAAGCGCGCAGAGCGGAGGGTTGCTTCGGCTCTCGGCAGGCTGGAGACTCGGAGCGCACGGCGCGGCGGGGCGAAGGGGCCCGGTATTTATAGAGCGGCGCCCGCGCGCGCCCGGCCCGGGCCCCGCCCCTCGGCGTCGCGCGCCAATGCGCCAGCGGCCCGGGGTGGGCAGGCTGGTGCGCCCCGGCCGAGGGCTGGGCCGGACCATTCTGCCGCCGGGCGGGGGGGGACGAGGACAGCGAAGGGAACCGCGCCTCTGGCCCGGAGTCAGTCAGTCTCGGCGGGTTAAGGTAGATGGAGGTGTGAGGATGGGAGGAGACCGGGCTTCTAGGCCCCTTCCCACGATGGACGCCGGAGGGGAAGGCGACTTGGGTTCGAGGGACGGGCTCCCCCTGTGCGGGGACGTGGCACATCCCTTCCGACCGTTGCCCGCGGAGGTCCGCCGGCGCGTGCGCGCGCGCGCCCCCCGGCGGCCGCGGCGGGGCATGGCGGCCGTTTTGTGCGGGGGACGCTCCAGCCCGGGGTCCCTCCTGCCTCCCCGCGCCGTTCCCGGGCCTCGTGCACCGGCGCCGGGTGGCCCCTCTGCCTTGGCAAGGTGGCCATGTTGGCTGGGCGCGGAGGCGGCGGTGCGCGGCCCTCTTTCACCCTACGCGGTTCCCTGCCGGGGGCGAGAGATTCCGAGGGGCTCCGGCCCATCTGTTAGTCATTGCTCGCGTAACTGCTCCGGTGAAAACGGCTGTAAAGGCAACTAACGGGATGGCTGTATTGTTTAAAAACGGGTGCCACTTGCCAGCCTCCCCTCCCCCCCACCTCCACCCCCCCGGCCGGGCTTCGTGGACCCTTGGAGTCCGAGGCCTCGCAAGAGCCTCTTCTGTCCTAAAGTCTGACCTTGCACGGTTTGGCTTTCCGTCCTTCGGAGGGAGAAATGGATGTTGAATCAATCTTTTTTCAGGAGACTGTCGAACAAAGTGTGTGTGTGTGTGTGTGTGTGTGTGTGTGTTGGGGAGGGCGCTAGCCATGTGCTCCAGATCGCCTGTCAAGGTCAAATGGCCTCGATTTCATGACACTCTCCCTTTCAAACCTTGGCATTTGCCTCAGTTTTGCCCATGAAAGGAATTAAGATGGAAAAAGTGAAATAAAACATGTGCCAACAAAGAGTGGAGTGAGGAGCTGCTTGCATGCAGAGAGCCAGCCACTGTGAGGCCAGGGTCGGGCATCTGCTCGCACCAGCCTTAGGGCAAGCCTGGAGCTGGTGTCCTTGGTGGCTCCTGGGATCTATCATTTGTGAAGAACATCGGCTTTTAGCGAACAGTCTGCTCCTACCCTAGGAAGCGCTTGATACCGTGAAGTCGAATGACAGGCTTCCGCTGCTGATGGCTCGGAAAATTAGGTACATTGTGAACGGCAAGGAGCCTTTCTCTCTCGGGTGTGTGCCAGTGGAAAGGTGGGAGTTGGAGAAAGGTACCGTGGAAAACAAAGGAAGCTCTTGGGCTGTGCTTGGAGCCTCGACAAAGAAGATAGGAGAAGCAGGCTCTTCTCCATGGCCAAGAGCACATCCCTGACGTTGTCACAAAAGATACAACATTTTGTTCTTATTTGTTGTCTTGCTTTTTCAGACTAGCCCTTCATGGGAAAATAGTCAAGACTTTCATAATTTTTACTTGTTTTAGGCACTAGGGAGATGGCTCAGCCATTAAGAGTAACTCACAATGAGTAGCAAAATTGCCAACTAGACCAAAATGCCTATGTAGACTGGTCAATGCATTATCTTCCTGCAGAAAAATCTATATGGAAGCCAGAATATAATTAAAAAGTTTATTAATAGGGAGGGAGAGGAAAGGGATTGAATTCAATGATTAGGTCACTAAATTCTGATACTCCTCCGCTCCAGGCTCCACAGCTGGCTCCTCCTGCCAAAGGATTAAACTCAGTTGTACATTATTAACTCTCTCTTGCTCATAGGTCAGTATAGGGGCCTCCACTTGTGGCTTTGGGTCATGCTTCTGCTGTTTACTAACAGAATAAGCAACCTCTGTACCTCGTCTTTGGCCTGTAAAGTTGGGATAATAGTAGGAAATTTTTTCCAAGAAATTTTTAACACAGTGTCTAACATATAACAGGATTTTGTTTGTTTGTTTTTTTGGCTTTTTTTTTTTTTTTGAGACAGGGTTTTTCTGTGTAACAGCTGCAATTCTCTGTAGATCAGGCTGGCCTCAAATTCACAGAGATCTGCCTGGCTCAGACTACTTGAGTGCTGGGTGTGTGCCTCACCACCTGGCTTATAACAGGAATTTTTGAAGCAGTGAATGATCTTTTATAGGTGTCCATTTGCTTGGTAGGACAGAGACTAAAATTTTCTAAATATTCTGCTTTGCTTTTTGAGACAGGGTCTCACTCTGCAGCCTGTGTTGGCCTGGATCTCACTGTGTATCCCAGACTGGCCTAGAAATTCATGGCAAGGCTTCCCTGCCTCAGCCTCTAGGGAGCTAAGATTTCAGGTGTGTTCCACCATGCCTTGCTAAAGCCGAATATACTCTCTTTAAAGGATGGAGTATGATGTTACTACTACTACTTCAACCTTATCATGTACAACATTCCCATCTTCTTTGAATCTCTTTTACTAACAGTTCAAGTCATTAATTGATTCACATCAAAATAGGGCCCATTTTCATTCTTTATATTATCCACATTGTCCATTCCTTTTCTCTGTAAGAGAACAACTGCGAGGCTGGCAGGTACCGGTATGACGACAGTCCTGGTTCTTGTCCTAGTCTAGACTCTTCAAAATGGTCCCTGGCACACTCTGTCCTTTCCTCCCCGCTCAGCTGCCACTTCCTAGGTGGAGCCTTCGCCTCAAGAGATTTCTCACAGGGTTCAACTATTCTTTCTCATGCTGCTAAGTGCTATTTGAAATTGCAGATTTGATGACTAACTGATGGATGTCTCCAATTCCCACTTTGGTACATAATCTCCATGATAATCAGGTGGTCTGTTTTGCTGAAGCTTTGCTCTGAATGCACTGAACAAAAGTGTCTAAATCGAGGAAGGGCCATCATGAAGGAGGCAAGAAACAAGTAGGAAGATGAACCTCGGAGATCCAACAAGACCCGTGAAAAGAGGTCCTACCTTGACTTTGTAAGCAGCCTTGCAATAATAAAATCAAGAGCTCTTTACTAACACAGAGAGGCACATGGCCATCCTGTTCTGGAGGAAGGATGAGATTTCTGATTTAGTAATTAGTACCCTGAGGGCAAAATAAATGAGAAGTTATTAGTTTAAGTCATATTTAGAATTAATGAGACATGTTGAATATTGAATTGTTATAAAGCACATAGGGAACATTTGAATCACTGCCTGAAGGCTCCAGATTTCTCAACCCAGAGAATCATAATGTATCAGTAAGACCTATGAACGCTTTCAAGGGCAGGACTGGGGAAGCTGATGTTTGGTACCCATTCAGCAACTAGAACAACCCAGGTCTTAGGAGTCTTAACAGAGCTTCTGGGAGAGAGTTCTGGCAAGTGAAAAAAGACATCTACGTGACATACATATGCCGTTGAGCTGGGCACTGTGGCACAGGCCTATAGCCTGTAACCCCAGCACTCTAGGACTGAAGCAGGAAGACTGCTTCAGGTTCAAGGCTAACCAGTGCCACAGACAAGACACTATTAGGGTTCTATAGAGAAAAGAACTGATAGAATGAATATATATTATATATATATGGAATTTAGTAGAGTGGCTTACAGGCTATGGTCCAACTATTCCAGCCATGACTGTCTGCTGAGGGAAAGTCCAATAATCCAATACTTGTATTATTTGGTCCATGAGGCTGGATGTCTCAGCTGGTGTTCAGTATGTGTCGAGATCCTCAAGTAGGCTCTAAAGTCAGTGGAAGGATGAACTAGCCAATGAGTGTGGCCCAGCAGGCAAGGAGCAAGAGCGTCCTTCTTCCATGCCCCTTATATAGGCTGCCACCAGAAGGGGTGACCCAGATTTAAGCTTGATCTTCCCACTTCAAGTGACCGAATCAAGAAGAAATCCCTCACAGGTGTACCTAGCAGCTTGGGTTTTAGTTAATTCCAGATGTAGTCAAATTGACAACCAAGAATAGCCATCACACTGTCTCACCCAAAGGGGAAAAAAAAGCTTATCATGGGCATACACCTGTAATTTCAGCACTTGGGATGGAGGCAGAGGCAGGATAATCAAGAGTTCAAGGCCAGCCTTCAGCTACATAGTATGAGATCAGTCTAGACTGCAAGAGTTTCTGTTTCAAACAAACAAACAAACAAACCCCAGCAGCGGCCTTGACCCAGCACAAGAGAAAAGGATGCCTACTCACAGCAGAAGGCCAGAACAATAGTGAGCATGTGTCAATGACCAGCTGACAGACGGGGCAGCTGAAGTGAAAATGAAGGAAAGCCTGAGACTGGGAGCCTTCCACACAAAGAAGAAACCAGGGAGAAAGAAATCTATGCCAGATATCTCCAAATGTGTGCCTGTCTTTTAGGCAGGCAGCTTCCGAAGCAAGCTAACTCAAACAGGATCAGAAGCAGGGACTATATCAATTCCCTCCCACTTTTAAAACTTGTTTGTGTATATGTGTGTACATTTGTGGGTGCGTGATGAGGTCAGAGGACAACTTTTGGGAGTTCTGTCTCTACCAGGGAGCCAATGCAGATCATAAGTCTTGACATCTCACTGGCCTAATCTCCTTACTTGTAAAAACATTTTGGATTTCTGTTTTGTCTCTTGATTCTTAATGTGAAGGACAGAAGAATGCATGTGTTCAGTGTTAAGACACTGAAGGAGATATTGAGAACAGTATCTAGTTGGACAAGCACTGCTGTAATGTCTGCACCTCAAAACAGCTCTAATGAGCAGTTGCTATTTATTTCTCTTCTTGTTTTATAGATGAAAAACATTGGCATGTCATTCATCCAAGTCATAACCTCATCAACTCAGTGGTAGATTGGGGACTTGAGCCTGGGTCAAAGATCTGATATCTAAATTGATAAGATTTTTTTTTTATAGCCAAACAATAAATATGTCATATTCTTTGCAATAATAATACTTCATCATCTCATAACTTTTCCATGAACACACACTTTACTGTTCAGAGAAAGGCAGCATGGTTTCTCTCTCCCTTCCTCCTCAACAGTGGGGGATTGAACATACCAGATTAGTGCTCTACCGCTCAGCTGTATCCCCAGCTCTTTTGTGGGAGTTGTATGTGTTCTAGTCCTGAACCTGCTCTGTAGCCCTGGGAGGCCTTGAGTGTTCTGCCCCCCTGACCCTCCCGACTCCCAGGTAGCCAAGATACCAGGCTTGAGCTGCCGGGCCTGACTGTTTTCTCTTAGCAATTTCGGTGACTTTTTCTCTAGACACAACCCAGAGATAAACTCACTCTCTCTCTGTCTCTCTGTGCATGTCTTTGTGCTTAGACAGGGTTCTCATGTAACCCAGGCTGGCCTCAAATTCCTAATCCTCTTGTTTCCACCTCCCAAGTACTGGGATCCCAGGTGTGTGCCACCCTGCCTGGCTCCTCATTTTCTTTTAGAAAAATATACCAGCTACTTTTTTGTGGGGAGAAGTCTACTCCCTCTTGAATATGCTCTGAAATCAGCTCCCCCCCCCCCACACACTTACTTGGTCTCATCTCTTTCTCTGACAAGAACCTGGAAACACTAGATATGGTCTCAACCTGGTCTTTAGCGCTAAGGTTTCTCCCTAACACCTGTGGCACAGGACCGCAGTGAGGTAGGTTCTAGGTAACAGACAAGAAAACTGAAGCCAAAAATGGTGGTGGGAGTTGGACAGCTGTGAAGACTCACACCTGCAATCCCAGTGCTCAGAGGAGGAGGAGCTGTTGGAGACCAGCCACAGCCCTAGAGAACTCGATTTAAAAAAAATGAGAAAAAAATGGGTGCCATACATTCAAGCCGCAACCTAACCCCACAGTGCCTCAGAATATACTTTTATTATTGTCGTTGTTGAGATAGGGTCTTACCATGTAGCTCAGCCTGGATGATCCTCCTGTCTCTGCTTCCCAAGGGCTGGAATTACAGGCTTGTGTCATCACAGCCAGCTTAGAATCAGTCAGTCTCTCCCCCACTCCCCTCACCCCTCCTCTCTTTCATGTTTGTGGTTTATTTATTTTTGTACTAGGAATGGATCCTGGGTTTGAAGCATGCTCGGCAAACATTCTAGTACTGGTATCTTATCTAATCCTTCAGGTAGATAGATAGGTAGGTAGGTGGGTAGATAGATAGACTGATAGACAGACAGACAGATAGATTAGAAGAGACAGACTGACTTTTATTTTGAGACAGTCTCAACAAGTTCCCCAGACTGGCTGGCGTAGGTCTTACGATTCTCCTGCCTCAGCCTCCTGTATCTAACTAGGATTCCAGTTGGAAGGCACACACCTGGTCAGAATGTGCACTTTCTGTACAATAACCCACTGTACTGCCTGTGTGACCTAGCCCAATTTCTGCCCAACTCTGATGTTACTGTGAGGACGGGATACCTGTTGATATAAGTTCCTTAGCAGCTGAGATTGTCAAAACTGGTTACATCGAAGACAGCAGCCAGAGTGACCCTCATTATTTAGTTATTTTGCTATGGTTGTTGTGATGAAATATCATGACCAAAAGCAACAGAAGGATAAGTTTATCTTAGCTTATGGCTCCAGGGGCTAGATGTCCATGGTGTCAAGGAAGGCGTGGCAGCAAGAACAGAAAGCTGAGAGTACATTTCCAGCATTCCCAGGAAGTAGAAAGAGAGAATCGGACGTAGGGAGATGCTATAAAACAGCTATCTATCCCTGGCTGTAGGCAGATGCACGCCGCTCCCAGCAGGCTGCAGTTGGACATGCCCAGTTTAGGTGTTAAGAAAACGAATGACTCTGATAACTAACAGCTTTTTCGGGTGGAAGCTTGTCTAGGTATTCTCTGATCATGGTGGCAATGAAGCAAAAGTACTGGCCTACATGCTTACACTTTAATTCCTGCCTACAGCTTGGCAATGCTGCTACCATGGGCCAGGGGCACTGGGCCACTTCATACAACCTTGACTGCCAGGAAGAGGGGTGCGCCTGTATCATTGAGCAGCAGTTCATGCAGACAGTGTCACTCATGAGCAAACACTGGAAGGATGCAGTTATAAAGACCTCTGCCCTGATGGTTGTTGGCTGCCTCTCCAAGGAGACTGAGAAGGCAGACCCCGGGAGCTCCTAGTGGATCTGCTGCTTAGCTAATTGTGACCAAGGGCTGGAGCCAGGGATTTGTGCAGATGTGGGAAATCAAACCTGCTCAGGCTTCCCTGGGAGTTTAGGATGCCACAGTATTGATGCTCTACTCTCTGCTGTCTGGGAAGGGGTCTGCTAAAATGTGGTGGATGTTGCTGTGAGATATGGACCACTTGGCAGATGGTTACGTATCATTGGCTTTGAGTAAGACCGACAGAAGCAATGAGTGTTCCTGGAGCGGCCCCCGGGTATATCCAGCCCTTTTATGAGCCCGAGTACCCAGAACTCCAACAGTGTTGTAGTTACTGAAGAAATTCTGCACACACTTATGATTACCGGCAAAATAAAAGCTTCTAGCAGCTCCCTTGCTCATTTTAATGACCTGCGACATATTAGGCCGCAAGTCAAAGCTTTGATTCTGGAGTAAGTATGTGACTTCCATCATCTAGGACCTCCTGGGCAAGCAGGGCCATCCCTGTTTGCAAAAGTGCACATTTAAGTGTGCAGATGATCCTTTCAGATCTCGTCTGGACTGCAGATGATAAGCCTGCTGGAGATTAGAGAACCTTGTTCTCTTGCGATCTTGATTCCTTTTCTGGGTCAAGACATTGGCCTGTACATTGGCCTGCTTCATCATGCAGGCAAAATGGCATCATCATTTCATCCCTATGAGAAGGGAACCTGGGCCCTGTGAATGGACTGCATACTCCAAAACTTAAATCCCATAGGCACTGACTCCTAGGACTACAGAAAACAATCTAGACTACATCTTTTTTTTTTTTTAATTACTCAGCCAGCAAGACAGCTCAGCAGGTAGAGACGCTTGCCACCAAGTCTGCCGTCGTGAGTTCAATCCCCGGGACCCATAAGGTGGAAGGAAAGAGGGGACTCCTGCGGTTGTCCCCTGACCCCCTTACGTGCACTGTGGTGTGCACATGCCCCCCACCCCCACCAAATAAATACAAATTTTAACTAAAAAAAAACTGGCTAGGTGTAGCCAGCGCATGCCTTTGATTCCAACACTAGGAAGGCAGAGACAGAGGCAGACAGATCTCTGTGAGTTCAAGGCCAGTCAGGGCTATGTAGTGAGACTGTATCAAAACGAAACAAAACAAAAAAAACAGTAAGAGAAAGAAAGAGAACTGACTTCTCAGTCTGGGTGATGGCGTGTACTGTAAGCTCAGCATTTGGAAAGCAGAGATCAGAGGATCGGAGGAAAGGGTCCGCCTGAAGGCCAGAGAGGTGACTCGTTAGTTAAAAGAGAGCTTGCTGGCCTTGCAGAGGGCCCAGGTTTGGTTCCCAGCACCCACACAGTAGCTTACAATTATCTGTAACTCCAGTTCTAGGGGATCCAGAGCCCTCTTCAGATCCCTGTAGGCACCAGGCGCTCACATGGTACACATATATACATAGGCCAACCTCCCATACATGTGACAAAAAAATTTAAAGAAAAGAAAGAAACGGCTGGCATGTAGCTTATAGTCATTGCCTAGAAAGTGTAAGGCCATGGATTCCACACCCAATTACACACCCACACCCACACACAAAAGACTATCATGGTGGTGCACACACACTTGTAATCCCAGTACCTAGAGATGGTCATCCTTGGCTATGTAGTGAGTTGTGGACCTTGTCTCGAATCAGCCACACCTACCGAGAAATGCAAGGGGAGATGAGAGTCTCCTTTTCAAGCTGTCAGTGCGGCTCATACCCAGTGCCTGTGGGAATGTGAGAAACAGTCATTCCCTTGAGCTGTTGCTGCATGTGTGAACACATCCGCCTCTCCTGCAGGGTCATGTAGCAATGTCTGTCAGCACTGGTAATACTTACACTCTTGATTCAGCAAATCTACCACTAGGAACTGGCTAAGGAAAAGCGGACAGAATATGTCAAAGTCACGTGCGTGGATGTTCTCTGCAACACTGTAATAACAACTGGAGAGGCTCAGATATCTCACAGTGGGGGAGGAGGGAGGAGAGGTCAGATAGCCCTGTGTTAAAAAACATGTAAGGGTGGCACTATATAGGTGGTATGGAAAGAGATTCTAAATACATTGTATTAGAAAAGAAGCAAATGGCAATAGGATTTCATTTGTGGGAAATTTTAAAATGCAGCTACAAGTTATACAGAGACATTTTTTTCTGGAAAGTTCTGGAAGAAAAGTGGCACTGTGAGTTAGAGAAGGTAAGTTTGTGTTTACATTTTATTATTTATTTATTTATTATGTATATGTGTGTGTGCCTGTGGGAGGCAAAAAGAGGGTGGACCTGGAGTTTCAGGAGGCTGTGAACTGCCTAATTAATGTGGGTGCCGAGAACCGAACTCAGGTCCTCTGTAAGAGTAGTGAACACACTCATCCTTGAGTCATCTCTCCAGCCTTGAGAAAATAATTTTTGCTTCTGCTATTGTTATTTGGCACTTTTTCTAGAATGTTTGGATTTTTAATTTATTTTTTGAGACTGCATCTCACATTATAGCTCAGATTGAGCTGGAACTGACGAGGTAGCCCAGGCTGGACTTGAACTTGAGGCACAGTTCCTAACTGCTGCCTCTTCAGTGCTGGGATTGCAAGTGTGAGCTCTATGCCCAGTACATTTGGGGGGAAATGTACACTTTATGTGTACACGTGCTATGGGTGTGCTCATGAAGGCCAGTAGAGGAGGGTCTCTTTCTTATTCCTTCAAGACAAGGCCAGTCACTGAACCGGAGCTAGGCTGGCACCCCAGTGGTCCTCCTCTTTCCACTCTCCACAAATCTGGGGTGAAGGAGGGCGCAGCATACCCAACTTTTTACATGGGTGCCGCCATCTAAACTCAGTTCCCCAGGCTTTCCCAGCAAGGGTTCTCACCACTGAGCCATTTCTTCGGCTTGAAAAAATATTTTAAGAAAAAAAAAAAGGGGGGTTTATTTTGGTTCATAATATTTAAATCTATACTATGAATGTGTAAAACTATTTTAAAATAAATCTTTTGGGCCAATGAGCTGGCCCAACAGATAAAGATGCTTGCCACTAAACCGAAGCGTCTGAGGTCGGCCTGAGAGCCACGTGGTGGAAGGAGGGGACTGACTCCGAGCTGTCCTCTGATGTCCGCTGAAGGATCATGCACACATGCGTCTTCACACGAGTACACACACGCACAAGTAAATACATATAACTAAAATAGATCGTTTGAAAGAAGAAACATGAGAGGTAAGTGAGAGGGAGATGAGGAACTTGGCGGTAGAGACATGCTGGTTTCTCCTGACCAGATGATTGTTTCAGCTGTGTGAACGAAAACAGTGGGACCTGAGCATTTGGGAGTTTTGAAGACCAGGTCGGTAGGAGGAGGATGGGGGGGGGGGGGGGACACGACATAAAAGACTAGACTCGGGGGGCCCCGATGACGTGGATTCAACTTAGTTCCACATAGCGCAAGGAAATAGGCTGCTGTCACGGGTGGTCCCATGAGCTGTACGTGTGTGCCATGGTGTGCATATATACACACAACAAAGAGACAATAAAAAACAAAACTTCAAGAAGAAAAAAGGAAACAGATGTTGTGCCCAGTTGGATAAAGAGGAGACCCGAGGTGGAATGAAAGAGGCCTCCCAGGTGCAGGACTGGGTAGTTGAGTGGATGGCGAGTGCCCATGCAAGCACCCGGAAGGAAGCAAGGGGTTGGTGAAGGTAAAGGCTGGGAGAAGATGGGGGAGAGAAGAGTGAGTTTGGTTCTGGGGGCAAGATGGATTGAGGTTTGAACACACCGTGGACCTATGGTGGACCACTGGTTCTCTGAGCATGACAAAGCCATTGTCCTTTTGCCTCTGCAGCCCTGATTAATTCAGGAGACTTTCCCAAGATTGGACCCATTAACTTCCCATGGTGGAGGTGGGCCCTACCCCTCCCTGACAGTGAATAGGCAGTGTCTGGTTATGGGGGAGAGCGACATTTTCTTAAGTGGTGCAGCTGCTGGTAAGTCACCTACCCTTCTGGGAGTGAGCCCAAACAGACTCACTGGTTCACTAAACTGTTGAGTGCGATTGTTCCTTTGTCCTTAGTTCCTTCTCTGGGGTGGATAGGTGCTTGTTGATCGCCCCAGGAAAAGCGCACACCAGGAACTCCCAGAATTCTGGCTTGGGAATGGAAAAATAATCCTGGTATGGAATTCTGCTGCTGAAGACACTACATCAGAAAAGATGCTAGCAGAAAGCAAGTATATGAACGTAGAGATTAAAAGACACTCTGTCCAAGGGGGATTCTGAAGGTTGCTGCTGTTAGAAGTTGGGTAGGGGATGAAGTTAGAAGTGGTCCAGGCCCAGAGGGAAAAGCAGGAGGGAGTGGACCTCAGCGCCCGCTCTTGCAAACGCTGGGCCTGGCTATTTAATCTTTGCCCTCACCAGTGCCGCTTCTGCTTGGCCACACCTGCCCAGTAAGAGCCTCACTCCGAATGCTGTTTCTTGTCTGGGCAGAGTGGCACACACTGAAAGTTCAAGGCCAGTCTGGTCAGTACAGTCATTTCCAGTGTACCCCTGGCTACACAGTGAAACCCATTTCAAAAAACAGGAAAACCGCCGGAAACGGGGCTAAGGATGTAGAGTGCCTGCCAACCACACACAAAGCCCTGGCGCCATATAAACTGACCCTGGTGCCACACAGAATTGTAATCCCTGTAGTGGGAGGTATGGGCAGGAGGACCAGAAGTTCATGGTCATTGTCAACCACATAGAGTTTGAGGCCTGCCTGGAATGCATGAGACTTTTTCTTAAGGCCACCCCGTCTCGGTGAGCAGCGCACGCGCACACACACTCGAGGTTGACACTTCCCCTGATGCTGTTAGCTCATTTTTTTGAGGGCTTTTGTTCCCTAGTTAATGTAGACAATCAGGCCAGCTGAAGATGTCATCTCGCTTACTTCTCCTGGTGGCCGGTCTCTTCCTCCTGAAGGGCCCTGGGGAGATGCCCGAGACATCTTAGTCCCTGCTCTGTGTGCTTGGGACGCAGCTAGCTCCAGCAGCCCTCCAGGAGACTTCTCAGACCCGGCTTCTCCTTTGTTTGGTTGCTGTCCCGTGTGTCCTGCCTTTTCCTATTGTGGCATTTATAATGTCACGTCACTGTCTCCTTCGGTGAGCTTGGGCCCAGGTCAGCTGGCTGGCTGCTGAACCCCTGAGATCTGCCTGTCTGTGTGTCTCCAGCATGGGGACTACAAGCATGTACCTGACCTGGCTTTTGTTTGTTTAATGTGGGTTCTGGGCACCCCACTCCAGGTCTTCGAGCTTTGCAGACCCTGTCTCTCTCTGGCGCATGCTGTCGATGTTTCAGTCTTTTGAAACAGGCCCTGTGTAGCCCAGGCTGACCTTGAACTCCGTGTAGATGATCTTGAACTCCTGGTCTGCTGGCTCCACCTCTCATGTGCTGAGATCTCAGGCATATCGCTCTATGCCTGGTCTTGCGTTCATTCAGGCGAGCATGAGGTAGGAGCGGTGGGAAGTGCCCAGCGTGGGGGAATAGAGAAGACATCCTTCTCTGGATATCTCTGTCCAGTTTGTTACTTCAGGCCTTGCAAAGAAGAAAACCACAGACAAGTAAATCTGGGTTACTGTATGAAAAAGAAAAGTGTTTGTTAGGAGAAGCAAAATGCTTGTCCTTGCAGGGGCCGTACTGTGCCTCTGTCCAGGGATAAGATACTTTATCTTCCCGTTGGCGCCTGAGACCTGAGCTGAGTGGCAAGATCACAAAAAGAAGCAGTGGCCAGAGCCAGACAAGCTGGCTGGACAGAGCGGGGCTGCCGCCTCCTGCCCTGTCTGCCCACTCCTTCCAGAACCATGGATTCCCTCCCTCTTCTTTCTTCTGGGTCCTCTAATGGTATTTTTAATTTCTGGGCAGGGACATGAGGGAATCTAAGGTTTCCAGAGCACGGTGGTGGTGGTGGTGGTGGTGGCGGCGGCGGCGGCGGCGGCGTACAGGCAGATACAAGCCTCGCTCTCTCCTCCCTGGTAGCTGCAGCTCAGTCTTTGTTCTTTTCTTTGTTCTTTTCTTCTACCGGTCCCACCCGGACACGTGCTAACAGTGTTAACCCGATAAATATCAGTAGGCCTGACCTTTTCCTCCAGGCCCCCCAGTCGCCCTGACTCCCCAGCTCTGCCGCTCTCATGCTTAAACCGGATTAGGACTTAACTGCTGTAGACAGCAGGGCCCTGCACTTGGGCTTGCTGGGAATCAAAATAGAGATTTCCTTATTTGACTTCAAGCATTTTCTACTTGAGGGACGAGATTCCCCCAGGGAAATCCACTGGGGCTCATACATATATGACTTTACATTGGATTTTAAAAATAGCTTGCCAGCTGTTTGCTGGGTCATGCTTTGGGTTCTTGGCCTTGATTGGTGCTATGTCCATTTGGGGAACAGGGGCTGCCAAGACTGCAGGGCTCGAGATGCCTGGGGACTTTCCCAGGAGCCCTGGCAGTTGTTGCCATGAAACCCTCAGATCCCTGGCACCAAGGTCTAAGTCTCACCCAGAGAAAATAACCACATCATTCAAACCACCTCCCCCAGAGTGCACTTCAGTCCTGGGCTGCCTCTGCTCAGACCAAGTCTGAAAGAAACGACAGAGAATGGAGGACCGTTCTCAGCAAGAGCCTTCACACTTTTGGAGGGTGGTTTTCTTTTTCTCAAAGTTTTTTTAATTAGCATATATCAATTGACTTAGTGATGGGTTTCATTACGACGTTCTCCTATGTGAATAAAATATGTTTTGTTCATGTGTCCCTTAATTCCCTCTCTGTTATTCCTCTTCCCAGCTGGTGTCCTCCTCTCACGGTTTTTGTGATGCATGCGTGTGCATGTGCGTGTGCACGTGTGTCCTGGTGAGTTTCACGAGGGTTACTTATGGGGGCATAGGTGAGTGGTTGTTTTTAGGAAGGAACACGGGCAACTTACCAGTCGCTACACCACTGAAAAAAGTCTCCCTCACCCAATGACTATTAGCTGCCTGTAGGTTCTCAGGGCGGGCGGGACTTTGTGAGCTTCCTCCTCCTTCACAAGAGGATGTGGATGGAGCACGTTTGTACATGCCTGTGTCAGCACGCACACCTGCTGAGAGTTCAGAAGTGCAGGGGCCGTGTTCGCGCCCTGAAGACAGTGTTTAAAACCATCTGCTCCTCCCTCTGACTCTCCAGTTCTTTCTGCCATGGCCTCTGCAATGCTCCCTGAGTCGAGGACGGGGCGCTAGAAATGCCCAGTTTGTAGGTGACCATTCAGTGGTCACTGATTCTCAGCACGCCGACCAGTTAGTCTCTGCATTACCAGCTGCCCCTTGCAAAAGGAGTTTGGCTGAGAGCAGCACTCATTTATGGGCATGAGCATAGTCATTTAGAAGATAACTGGACAGGCACAGCATGCCCATTCAACCCCCAACAGCAAGCAGTAGCTTCCCCCGATAGTCCGGCCTCTGAGCCATGGGTTTTTGACCAGGCTTACAACACCAGATGTGACTTCCTTCCTATGGAGCGGGCCCCACATGCCATCAGAAAGCAACTGGTCATCCTGTGGCTGATTTATCTTGTGGGCTCATCTTGTCTAGTGGGTCTGTAGTGGGTCCACAGCTGAGCAAGAGTGTTGACGCTCTTTCTTTTTCAGCAGCCTGCATAGCACTTTCCAGTGTGACGAGGGCTTGTCAGCAAGGAAGAAACTCCCAGCTCAGCGCCAGCTTGATGTCCCTGGGTCCTGCAGCCAGAGCATGTTGTGTCTTCAGCAGTGAGGTCTTACCATCTAGTTCTGGTGGAATATTACACACTTTTTGTGGCTAAATATTTTTTCTCTTTGTATAAAATTTCAGGTGATAAATACAGGGCACCTCACCCCCTTCTAGTCCCACTCTTTATCTATCAGGTCACAGCTTGAACGTCACTTTCTCAGGGGAGAAATGAGGGAAGGAAAAGTATGGAGCTTCAGAACCCAGTGTGTAGTGAACTCCTGTGGTTTAAGAGGAAGGATCCTGAGTTAAGGAGCTTCCTTGGCTGTATCATGGCAAGTTCCATGGCAACCTGAGCTATAAAAGACTGTTGTGGAATAATCTTTTTGTACACTGTGAAGATGTGTCACTCTGACTGGTTTAATAAAAAGCTGAATGGCCAATAGCTAGGCAGGATTTCCAGGCACAAAGGACGCTGGGAAAAAGAAAGGAGGAGAGGAAGGAGCATGGGCAGCACAGAGTAAAGGTAACCAAACACAAATGGGTCAATTTAAGTTAGAAGAACTAGCTAGAACAAGCCTAAGCTATCGGCTGAATTTTCACAATTAATATAAGTCTCCATGTCATTATTTGGGAGCTGGCTGGTGAGACAGAAAAAGACATATGGCACCCAACATCCAGCCATGTATATCTACATAAGTCCTTAAAAGGCTTTAAAAAAAAAAAAAACTTTGGAACATGGAGTCGAGCACGGCTTCCTGGTGGCCATGGTCTCTCTGTGTACAGCGGCTGCCTGCAGACTGGAGCCCGCTGCCAGTGCCCTGTGCCAGCGCTCTGCACTAAGCTGAGCCACACGGGCGTCGGCTGACAGAGCAGTTTAAGATTGGTCTCACTCGATCAGAGAACACTGCAGATGCTCAGTAAAGACAGATCCAGAAGGGGAAAAAAAAAAAAAAAAAACTCTAGCCGGGTGGCGGCGGCGGCGGCGGCGGCGGCGGCGGCGGCGGCGGTGGCGGCGGCTGCACGCCTTTAATCCCAGCACTCGGGAGGCAGAGGCAGGCGGATCTCTGTGAGTTCGAGGCCAGCCTGGTCTCCAAAGCGAGTTCCAGGAAAGGCACAAAGCTACACAGAGAAACCCTGTCTCGAAAAACCAAAAAAAAAAACCACTAAACAGGTTACGGTGTGTTAAAAAAACAACAACAACAACTGTGTGTAGGCTTAAAAAAGAAAAGAAAATGGGTATAGACAGTCATAGAAAAGAAATAGTTTATATCATGACAAGTGCTAGGGCAACCTGAGCTACAAGAGACCTTGTTTGAAAACAAAAACAAAACAAAAAACAAACACCCAACAACACCAGCAAAAGAAAAAAAAAGTATAACACAATATGTAGCTAGCTCTGGTGGCACGCGCCTGTAACCCCAGACAATGGGAGGCTGAGGCAAGAAGGTCTCAACTTCAAGTCCTGTTTGAGCTACAGAGCCAAGCCTGGGCAACCTGCTGAAAGCTTGTCTCAATAAAGAAGTAAGTAAGTAAATAAATAAACGGAGGTCTAGGGGTAAATATCAGCGGTAGACCGAGCACTTCCTTAGCATGTGTAATTCCCAGTAAAGAAATGGGGGGTATGGGAAGAAATGGAGTTAGTGTTTGATGTACTATGTATACTTGTATAAAAATGTCCTTATAATACAGCACCATGTGCCGTGAGTATACACAATGAAAAATTTAAATAATAAATAATTTTAAAGACAAGAACAAAGAGAGCACAGTGCGACAGGACTTGAGTTCCATCTCAACACTCACAGGTGACCTTGGCCTGGTTTCTTAGCCTCCCTGTGCCTCAGTTTTGTCTTCTGTAGTTTGGGACAGTGATGGGACCGACCTCGGTAAGGCAGTGGTGAGCTGAGGATCACAGGAGGTAATGTGAACTGCGTGGAATACTGCAAAGTGTTCAGTGGCCGTGCATCTACCCACATCGCCGTCCAGCGCCTCTCCAGGCTGGGCAGCGGGCAGCTGCTCTGGGCTCTAACTCTGTCCTAGTTTATCTTATGGTCGTTCTTGGTTCGTGCTTTATGGCTTAATGATGCCGCCTCCATCAGACCAGGAACTGCCCAGTCTGTACAACCTAAACCCTCCCTGCCCCTAACACTCAAGAAATGTTTGTGACTAAGGTAAGTGAACTATCTGAAAGGGGAAATGTTAAAAAGCAGACGGTCGGGATCCCGAAAACAGACTCTCAGGCTCCCGGGTCGTTTTTTCCTTCATCTGTGTTTGCTCAGTCTATAAACTTGGCCTTTTCATTTTGTTGGCCTGACAAACAAAGAGAGAGACTGATTGATGGGTTTGGAGTTCCGGGATCACGAGGATAAAGCTTCATAGTCAAGTCTTTTGCAGGGGACCTCTGTCCCTAGCAAGTTTTTCAATTTTTAATTGAATATTAAATGTATGCTGACGAGGGCTATGAGATGGCTCAGAGGACAGAAGCCATCTTGCAGCCCAACCCGGCAGTCTGAATTTGCTCCCCGGGACACACACAGTGGAGGAGAGAAGCTGTCCTCTGACCTTCACAGGAGAGTGTGGTACTCCCACACACCGTGTTTATACCAGCAACAAGAAAAACCCAGAGAGGAAACCTAGTTTTCTCATGTTAGCTCTCTTTTGACCCACCGCCCAACCCATCCGTTTCCACAGAAGAAAAGATAAAGGCAAGGCTCTGCCCAATCCATTTGACCCTTTACGGCCGCCTGCAAAAGCCTGTACAAGCACTTGTCACAGAAGCATTTCCCCGTGCAAGACCCTCAGCGTCAGCCACAGAGTGGGCTTGGGGTCCCCACTCAGCCACAAGGCTTCCTTCAGTCTAGCAAGACGGCTAAGTAGGTAGAGGTACTTGCCACCAGGCCTGATAATCTGCATTTGGTTCCCAGGACCCACATGATAAAAGAAGATAACCAATTCTTCTAAGTTGTCCTTGGGCCTTTGTATACTGTGTGTGTGAGTGCACGCACACCCACGTATGGATACACAGACAAAAAATAAATGCAACTTAAAAAAAGAAACGTGAGTCCCTGTCCTCATTACCATCTACTGTCTGCCCCCACTGCCCGGTTTTCTCCAGGACACTCCTAACACTAAGGTTCTTGGACATATCTGGCCCATGTCAGACCCTGCAACTTTGATTTGGGTCTCTCTCTACCTGGAACCCCCTACGCGGCTTCCTACTTCCCAGCCCCACCCACCCGTTTTCCGAGTTCTACCTCCTCTAAGCTTCCTGGCCACCCTAGCCTTTGGCTGTCTCTTTCCCTTCCCAATTCCCTTCTGATCCAGAGCATGAAGCTCGTTCTGCACAGACTGCTGAGTGGACTTGAGACCCTATAAGTCAGGAATAACAACATGGACTTGCGACGCGCAGGGCCCTCCATGTACTCTGTCCTGTCCAGTAACTAGTGTGTTTTAGGACACAGTGGCAAATAGGTTCCCGCAGTGGAGAAACGAAAGAATAATTCTCTCATTCTGTTTCAGATCAGGCATTCCCTCCTGCCCCTGCCCCTGCCCCTAAGAACAACAACAACAAATATCTGCTAAGAAACAAAGCAGTACAATTGCTTTATCTTGTCAAGCAAGGAAACAGAAGAGAACAGGGAAGCCGAAAAGCAAACTAATCCATTCTTTTAATGGCTCCGATAGCCTAGGGAAGATAAACAAGCTACTGGACCTGAGACAAAAGGTCATTGGCTGTTGAGGGAAGCAGGCCAGGTGCCTCTGAGGCTAACAGGCCAAAGCCCGGGCTGGAGTGAATAGTGAAAGGAAAGTTGATCAACCAGAGTGTCAAGTCAAATCCCTAGGCCCACTTACGAAACACCAGTAGAGCCGGGCGGTGGTGGCGCACGCCTTTAATCCCAGCACTCGGGAGGCAGAGGCAGGCGGATCTCTGTGAGTTCGAGGCCAGCCTGGGCTACCAAGGGAGTCCCAGGAAAGGCGCAAAGCTACACAGAGAAACCCTGTCTCGAAAAAACCAAAAAAAAAAAAACAAAAAAACAAACAAAAAAAAAAAACAAAAAACAAAACGAAACACCAGTAGATCAATACTACGTATGAGCAAAAGTAGACATATTCAAAGCCAGATGTGGTGACACATATCTGTCATCCCAGTAGTCAGGATGCCAAGGCGGGAGGATTGTCCCAGGTTTGAGACCAGCCTGGGCTACATAGTCATTTCAAGGCAAGACTGGGCTTACAGTATGAGATCCTGTCTCAATAAAATTCATCCAGAGTTGGACATACTGGCGCAGGCCTGTAACTCCAGTCTTTAAAAAGTGGAGGCTGTGCAAGGTGTCACACCACAGGCCCGGGATTCCCAGAAGCCTGCCCATGCACCAGGGACAGATCCCGATCCCCCTGCCTGGGTGCCCCCCACACAGTTCAAGCCAAACAACCATTTTCTGTGTCCAGAGGGCCTAGTCCAGTCCCATGGGGCCTCCACAGCCACCAGTTCATAGTTCATGGGTATCTACTAGGGTGGTTCGTCATCTCTGCACATCGTCCCATCATGATCTCGACGTCCCTTGTCTGCAGTATCTCTCCTCTCTCTCATCAATGGGATTCCCAGAGCTCAGCCTGGTGCCTGGCCATGGATCTCTACATCTGCCTCCATCTGTCACTGGACAAAGGCTCTGTGATGACAGACCTGCCTAGGCTCAGTGAGCTAGGCTCTGCTGACTCCCCATGGGAGACCTTGAATTGGGGGATGTGAGCATGCGGGGTGGCTTGGGAAAGAGGACTGGGAGGTGGGAGGAGGGAAGAGGGGGTCTGTGGATAGCATGAGGAGAGAGTAGAAAATTTCTTAATAAATAAAAATAAAATGAAATAAATAAAATTTAAAAAAAAGTGGAGGCAGGAGAACCAGGAGTTCAAGACCAGCCTTGACTATGTGAGACAATGTGTCAAAACAACAAAATCCCTAAAAGCTGGACATGGTGGCACAGAAATCTGCCTGCCTCTGTCCTCTGAGTGCCGGGATTAAAGACATGATGGAAGTGGATTTTTTTTTTTATTGTTGTATACCCCATGTACACCAGAGCCCCAAGTGTCCCAGGCAAGAGCTCTACCAGCCAGCTACAGTCCTCACCCTACCGCTGTCTGCCCTTTTTAAATCAGGGTTTCCTTCTTAGGCTGGCCTCAGTATGAAGCCTAAGTTGGCTCTAAACTTGGTTTTGTACTTGGGGAGTTTTTGGTTTTTTCTCCCACAGTGAATATATTCACTAAGGAAATGTGAAAAGGAACTCCTGAGATTGATAGGGCCCCAGGGCAGGAACACTATGTCCTTGTTGCTTTGAGTGTTAGAGAAAGGTTTATTATATATTCACAGGTGGGAGCTTAAGAGGGAGGGAAAGCCATGCTGTTTGAGTTAGGCCCGAGGTCAGTCACATGGTCGGGAACAGAGCTTTAGAAAAGGCGGAAAAGTCCAAAGTCCTGGAAAAAGCATACTTAGGCTCAGGCCACCATCCGGAAGAAGGGCCAAAAGGCCCGCTTCTCTGGGGTTTTCCCTTCGTGTTGTTATTTTGTTTTGTTTTGAGACAGAACCTCACTAGACTGCTCTGGCTGGCCTGGAACTCACTATGTGTTGATAGACTCGGTGAAGAGATTGGCCCGTCTGTCTCCTGAGGAAACAGACTTGTGCCACCACCCCAGACTGATTCTGGGCTTTTTTGAGACAGGGTTTCAATATATCTCCCTGGTCGGCTAAGAGCTTGCTCTGTCTATGAGTCTGGTCTTGGACTTGCAATGACCCTCTTGCCTCTGCCCCCTGAATAGAGGGACTACAGGGCATGTGCTGCCATGCCCAGCTCACAGAAGCATAAATACAGTTCATTAAAGAGAAGAGAGAGCTAGAAAGATGTTTCACTTGGGACAGTGCTTGTCTAGTGTGCGTGCAGACCTGGGTTTGGTTTCCAGCATTTGACAAACCAGGAATGGCGGTGTGTGCTCATAATTCCAGCACTGCGAAGTGGAAGCAGGGAATCAGAAGTTCAAGATCATCTTCCATTACAGAGCAAGTTTGAGGAGACCTAGGCCACATGAGACGCTCTCAAAAGGGAAAAAGAACAAACTCTAGGAAGGACTTCTCTGTGAATAAACACTCAGCTCAGCTCTAGCCTTCCAGGTACTGATGGCTAGAAAAGAGTTTGGGAGTTCTGGATGTCTTTCCTCTGCATTTCCTTATTTCGTTCCATCCCTATCGGCAAAACCCACCTTTATAAAACTCCCCTTTCAACGTGGGGTCATGGCTCAAAGATGGACAGTGGCTTTCATTTCCACATGCGTTGGATCTGAACTCTATTAAGCCTGCCTTCACCAAGTCCTTGGCAACCTGGCCAGCTTCTGCCGTCACAGGAGTCTTTGTCCCCCCCCAAGTAGCCAGTCCCCTCTCTACTGGAGGCCCCAGATGTCCTGCCCTGTGCCCAGCTCTGCTCGGGGCTCAGCTCCTCCTTGCTGCCTGTAGCAGGTACTCTGCATGAAAAGCTCTGCGTGAACCACACTGCTTGGCAAGTGTAGCCTTCATCAATCGTTGTCTTTCTGTTAAACCAAATAACCCAGTAGAAGGGAAAATCCTCAAGGGCCAGAGCCTGGCCGTAAGGACCCCTCCATTCCCCTGTAAGTCTAGACTGTAGCCTGGATGCTGTGACTCGTCCTCTTAAGTGGTAGGTGAGTGGGGACATCTGACTTTCCTTCTACTAGGTCCCCTCACTGTGTGAGCCTCCCTGCCCCAGACCTGGGCCATACCCTTCTGAGTCTCAAATGTGAGCAATCCTCAGTACCCTACCCACCCCATCTCTTAATCAGATGAGAACAATAAGAGACTGAGCTTTTTAAACAAGCTTTGGGGAACATCCATTGTCTGACTACAGCTTACACTAACTTATGGTATATTTCTTTTATAAAGAACTAGAAGAGGGGGATTTTTTTACATTCATTTGTGAGTGGGGTATATGTATGTGTGTATGTGTGTGTGTGTGTGTGTGTGTGTGTGTGTGTGTGTGTGTGTTACATGTGTTCATGCATGCATATGCCATAATGCATATGTGCAGTTCAGAGGACAATTTGCAGGAGTCAGTTCTCTCTTTCTACCTCGTGGATTTCAGGGATCGAACTCAGGTCATAAGGCTTGACAGCAAGTACCTTTCCTAGCCGAACCATTTTGCCAGCCCAGAAGATAGAAATTTGAAGGCTCTAAACAGAGAAATGATGAGACAGAAATGCTAATTGTCTTGATTTGACTATGACACTATGTGCATTATATTGTTAAACTTTGCCCCATAGATATGAACAGTTACTATGTGTCAATTAAAAAGAAAAATGTTAACCACCTTAGTGATGATAGCTTGTGACCACAGAACTTGAGAGGTGGAGGCAAAAGGATCAAGAATTCAAGGCCAGCCTGGGCTACATGAGACCCTGTCAAAAAAAAATAAAACAACCAAGAAAAGAAAAACACACCAATATTTTTCTTTGACATTCTCTTAGTAAATGCTGGTCAGTTGGGGCCAAAATATTGAAAACATTTTCTTTTATCTCCCTGAGTTTGTGATCAAGTTTAGGAATGAAGTATTGTCAGGCTACCTATTTCTTGTGTTTATCACAGTAAAATGCAGTTCTTTTGAGCATTTTTAGGAAGAAGACTTCAGTGCCTGCTTTTTCACAGCAGCATCAATTTTTATATGTTTGTTTGTTTATTTGTTTGAGACAGGGTCTCTCTGTGTAGCCCTGGCTGGCCTGGAAGTCAATTGGTAGACCAGGCTGGTCTTGAACTCACAGAGATCTATTTGCGTCTGCCTCCTGAGTGCTGGGATTAAAGGTGTTTGCCACCACACCTGCCCCAATAGCAACATCTAAACATGAAAACAAAACAAAACAACAAAAAAACCAGCATGTTATTTTAAGTTGTTCCTGAAATTATGAAACCCAGAAAAGCACAAACACAATGATTTTTGGTTTTGGTTTTGGTTTTTTAAAGTGAGTGTGCTTCCTGATGAAACACCTATGGGGAAAAGTAAGACCTGGCGTTTTACCAAGCGTGGTGGCACAGGATTGCAATCCCAGCATTCAGCGGGTGGGAGCAGAAGGATCATGAGTTCAAGATCAGCTTTGGTTTCGTAGCACATTCCAGACCAACCTGGGCCACGAGAGCCCCTGTCTCAAACAAACAAACAGGCAAACAAACAAAAAACAGTCTCTCTTATTTCGTGTTAATTCTTGAACCTAGGGTCTTGAGCATGCTGAGAAAATACTTTATTATTGAGACAGGCCCCCAGCAAGAATTGGCTTTAGAAAATTTTAGCACTCATTTATTTATTCATTTTGTATGTGTGCATATGTGTTTATATGCGTGTGGGCACATGCATGTCATGGTGAGAGCAGAGGTCAGAGGACAACTTGTGGGAGTTTGTTCCCTCCTACATACACACACACACACACACACACACACACACACACACACACACACACACACCATATGGGTCCAGGGACTAAACTCAGATCTTCATGTTTGGTGACAGGTGCCTTTACCTGCAGAGCTCATCTTCAAAGTGGAGATAAAAATGCCATTGAGTATTAAGGCTATAGTGCCTATGTGACATGACCAGGGTCTCTTGACTCATTAAGGGACAGTATCTATCAGGATCGTGTCAAGAAAATTGAGAAACAGAGGTACACGAGTTCGATAATTTCATCAGAATTCAATAATGTGAGACTACCAATGTAAGGTCAGCGTGTGGCAGCTGCAGGGCTAGTTTGTGAGGTGCTATGAGGTCTGCATGGAGACAGGGAGGCTGTAGAAGATATTAGAGCCCGGAGAACCGCAGTGGTCAGGGTGGCCGGCCTTCAGACACCAGGCCAGAGAATGGAGAGGAACTGATGCCCAATTCCTCTTGCCTATTCCCCACTGGCTCTGGAGAGATCTCTTTGGCCTCTTTGGATGTCAAATGTTAAGGGGGGGGGTGTTGAAGTCCATATGCGTCAATCTCCTGGGGACACAAAGCAAGGGACAGAAGTAAAAAGTGGCTTGGAGGTGGGCTCCGCAAACAAGTCATATGTGCAGAGGAATATCCGTGCTTAAGCTTTCAAGGTCTTAAAGGCAAAATAATAATAAACAGAAATAAAGATTATTGTACAAAACAATGGTTATATGCATTAATTATAACAATTTTGTCAACCATTCCACAATAATGACATCAATTATTAAAAACAAAACCACTGGGTGGTGGCAGCGGCGGCGGCGGCGGCGGCGGCGGCGGCGGCGGCGGCGGCGGCGGCGCACGCCTTTAATCCCAGCACTAGTGAGGCAGAGGCAGGCGGATCGCTGTGAGTTCGAGGCCAGCCTGGTCTACAGAGTGAGTTCCAGGACAGGCTCCAAAGCTACAGAGAAACCCTATCTCAAAAAACCAAATAAATAAATCAAAAAAATAAAAGCAAAATTACCCTTGACAACCTCAGATTTCTGATCTCTGCTTGCTATAGGCTTCCCATCACACTGTGGCTTAGACGTAGTCCAAGCATAGAATTCTAGAGAAACTTCCTTGAGAGATTGCCCTAGACCCCTAGTACCCCCCGGCATTATATTTTAAGTCAGTTCCCTAAAAAATGCTAGTGTGAGTGTTGGTTCCTCCGAATGACTAGGCGAGCAATCCCACGGGAACTGCAAAGCAGAAGGAGTCCAGGCAGCTGCGTTGTGGACTGGGCCAAGATAGTAGGGGCAGGGGTCAAGGAAGCGTTCTGCGTTCTCCGCAGACCTTGCTGGTCCGCAGCCCCCACATCTGTCAGAGGTGCCCTGCAACCTTTAAGGCAGCTGTGGTGGGGTTAGCCACTGCCTGTCAGAGCTGCGAAGGAAAACAAATCCTTTTACTACCGACTGTACCTGCCAGTTAAAGAACCCTGAGGAGAGCTGCCTCTCAGCCTTGGCTCATAAAACCATGTACTTGACACTTGGCTGCACTGCCCTTGTCTGGAACGCCCCTGGCATGAGACTCTGGGTTTTATGGGAGGAAACATCTTCAGGGCAGAACCTGCTACCTTAGATGAGGTTTTTATTCACCTTTATCCAGGGTTCTCTAGGGGAAAAAGTCATAAGGGAGTTTCATGGCCGTGACCTCTTCCAGACCCTGGAGCTTAGAGGGCAGTTTAATGAGAACCGCAGGAACCCAGTGTTCTCAGAGCGTGTATCCAGACGTCATGCAGAAAGAATTCTCGGTTCCTGTCCTGGCAGAATTGTTTCCAGAGAGATGAAGTGATGGTCACATGCAGCTCGCAGAGGGTGGGTGCTCCTGTTCCCAAAAGAAATGTCACTTGAGTCTATAAACAGTAGCCTTAAAAAAAAAAAGATTGACTTATTTTATGTGCATGAATGTTTTGCCTGGATGGATGGATGGATGGATGGATGGATGGATGGATGGATGGATACCACATGTGGGCCTGGTGCTCACAGAGGTCAGGGTAGGGCATTGGCTCCCCTGGAACTGGAGCTACAGATGGTTGTGAGCCACTGTGTGGATGCTGGAAATCAAACCCAGGTCCTCTGCAAGAGCAGCAGCCAGTGCTCTAAACGGCTGACCATCTCTGTAGTCCTGTGGCTTCACTTAGGAGGCTAATAAAACTAAACTCTTGCCCCCATATCTCAACCAAATATTACCCTATGCACAGTGTATCCCTCCCCACCCCAGGCCGAGGAAGATTCCCCCCTACTCCATGCATAAGCTATTTCCATGGTACTATTAGAATTGATTATAATTATAAAGAATTAAAAAGCTAAACCAATCAACTGTCTCACCTATTCAGAGGGCCTGATCCAGTTGGGGGCCCCTCAGCCTTTGGTTCATAGTTCATGTGTTTCCATTCGTTTGGCTATTAATCCCTGTGCTTTATCCAATCTTGGTTTCAACAATTCTCGCTCATATAAACCCTCCTCTTTCTTGCTAATTAGACTCCCGGCGCTCCACCCGGGGCCTAGCCGTGGATGTCTGCATCCAGATTCCTTAGCTTGATCTGTTTGGCAGTGGTACCAGGTCCTGTGCTCATTGCATGAGTTGGCTGTTTGAAACCTGGGACTTATGCAGGGACGCTTGGCTCAGTCTGGGAGGATGGGACTGGACCTGCCTGGACTGAGTCTACCAGGTCGATCTCAGTCCTCGGGGAAGGCTTTGCCCTGGAGGAGGTGGGAATGGGGGGTGGGCTGGGGGGAAGGGGAGGGGGCAGGAGGAGGGAGAACAAGGGACTCCGTGGCTGATATGTAGAACTGAATGGTATTGTAAAATAAAATAAAAGGAAAAAAAAAAAAGCTAAACTAATGATTTCTCATAAAAATGGTTCGGACAAGATGGCCTCGTTGCTGTTCCTGCCTAAGACTTTTGCATTTGTTGATCTGTTTATTATTTATTTTAGAGATATTTTTATTACATTTCATGTGTCTGTGCCTGTTTGTGTGTGTGTGTGTGTGTGTGTGTGTGTGTGTGTGTGTGTGTGTGTGTGTGTGTACAACTGACAAGAGTCAGGTCTCTCCTTCCATCATGTGGGTCCTGGGATTGAATGCAGGTCATCAGGCTTGGCAGCAGGCACCTTTACCTGCTGAACCATCTCACTGGTCTTTGTTTATTTACTTATTTAATGTGTATACGTGGATGCCTGAGCATATGTATGTGCACTGTGTGCAGGAACCTATAGCATTCAGAAGAGGTGTGGGATCCCCTGGAACTGGAGTTATAGACAGTTGTGAGCTGCCTCGTGGGTGTGAGGAACCAGCCCTTTGCAAGAGCAGTAAGCACTCTCTAACCACTGAGCCATCTTTTCAGTTCCCTTGTTTGTACCCATATTTATTTTTATTTTGTGTGTGTGAGTGTTTTGTCTGCATGTGTATCTGGGTACCATGTATGTGCCTGGTGCCCAAAGATGCCCAAATAGAGTGTTAGATCCCCCGGAACTGGAGTTACAGATGTTTGTGAACCACCATGTGGGTCTGAGGAACTGAATCAGGGCCCTCTGCAAGAGTAACTGGGCTCTTAACTGCTGAGCCATCTCTCCAGCCTTGTGGTTTTGGCTTTTTGATGCAGCATGTGTACCTGCCTGGCCTTGAACTCCTGACCCTTGCTCTTGCTTCCCCCTGCAAGGATTATAAGCATGCACTCGGCTTTGCTGTTGTTTCCTTTTAGTTCTGGGGATTTGAACCCAGGACCTTGGGCGTGCTAGGCGACTGTGCCCCAGCCCTTCCTTATTTATTTACTGCTTATTTGGTGGGTTGGTTTTCAGGCCAGCTTCTAACTCTCTATGTAGCCAAAGGTGAGTTTGAGTTCCTAGTCTTGCCTTAGCCCCAGAGTACTGGGGCTTCAGGGGTGAGCCACTCTGACTGGTTTATTTTTATTATAGTGAAATACACATACCATAAAATCTATCGTTGTTACCTTTCTTCTTCCCTCCTGGGGTGGCAGTCACTGTTCCCAGCGCTGGTGAGGAAACCCGAGACCTCCTGCATGTTAGGCAGGCATGGCTCCACTCAGCAGCCTTCCAGCTCCATTTTAGCCGTTCGAAGGGTTCAGTTCCATTACATTAACTGCATGCACACACTAGTGTAGCCGCTACCAACACCTTCTCCAGGGCTGTTTCGTCTACCCCACTGAAACTCTGTGCCTTTTAAACACTAACCACTTTTAAAACTACCCCTCCAGGCCCTTTCAGACACCATATAACTTTCTGCTTCTGTGGTTTCTTTTTCTGCTTCTGGGAATTAAATCTTAGGTTCTCAGCCATGGTAAGCAAGCTCTCTACCACTGAACCATATCCCCAGTTCCTTTAAAAACAAACAAACTTATTTTTATTTTGAACCGAGGTCTCCCTAGCTCAGGGGCTAGCCTTGAACTATTTCTATAACTCAGGCTTTGAACTGCCAGTCCCCTGATAGCTGGATCGCATGCAGATCTGTGCGGTCAGGCTCAGCCTGTCTATAACCTGGACTGTACTAGGTACCTCAAGTGAACGGAATCATACGGCATTTGTATTCTAGAGTCTAGTTTACTTCACTTAGCATAAGGTCTTTAAGAGCTTATGCATAGGGCTGGAGAGATGGCTCAGTGGTTAGGAACACTGGCTGTTCTTCCAGAGGACCTGGGTTCAATTCCCAGCACCCACATGGCAGCTCACAACTGTCTGTAACTCTAGTTCCAGGGGATCTGACACTTTCACACCAATGCACATAAAATACAGTTAAGTAAATTTTAAAAATTATTTTAAAAAGAGCTTATGCATATTGTAGCATATGTGAGAATTTCATTCCTTTTAAAGGCTTAATACTATTTATTCATATGTTTATTCCGCATCTATTTGTCCATTTGACTGTGGACCTCTGAGTTGGTTTTATCTTTTGGCTATTGTGAATGATAGCACTATGAGTACCAGTGGTCAGTTCTTTCTTCAAGCCTCTGCTTTCAAATCTTCTGTGTTCTGACCTACAAGTACAATTGCTAGATCAAGCCAGGTATTCTGACGCATGTCTGCTAGTCTAGTACTTGGAAGATGAGGCAGGGGGATCTGGAGTTCAAGGTCATCCTTGACCACATAGTGAGTTTGAGACCTACCCTCGCTACCCTGAGACCCTGGCTCAAACCCCAAACAGGAGGGTCAGTAGGCAGCTAATGCTTGGTTTGAGGAGGGAGAGACATTTTCTTCAGTGTTATAGCCACTGGTAAGCTGTCCGTGCTTCTGTCAATAACCCTAATGCACACTGGGACACACAGACACGGACACGGACACACACACACACACACACACACACACACACACACACACGAATACTTTCAAGTAAAGGGGGAATTAGTTGGAAAGGAGAGGATCTGTGGGAGTGGGAGGAAAACAAGGGAGAAGAATAAGGGTGAATATGGTCAAAACACATTATGTACATGTATGAAAATGTCATCATGAAACCCATTGTAATGTATACTTAATATATGCTAATACAAAAATGCTGGATCAAATGGCATTTTTTTTTTTAACGTTGCGATCGAAGCCAGGGTCTTGTAGAGGTTAAGCGAGGTGTATCTACTGTTACCAAACTCAAGTCCAGTTACTTGTTGCCTGGCGGACTAATCCAAGTTGGGAAACTAGGTGTTGAGGCGAAATAGACGGTTACATTGGGAGAGTCAGCTCAATGAGAAGGTGGAGGATTCTTGTCCAAAGTCCATCTTGACAAAGTTGAATTAGGAGCGGTTTATAAAATGTGGTTTGTGCTGGAGAGATGGTTCAACAGTTAAGAGCACTTGTTGCTCTTGCAGAGGACCTGGGTTCGATTCCCAGCACCCACATGATGTCTCACAACCATCTGTAACTTCAGTTTCAGGGGATCTGACACCCTATTCTGGCACTCACATGATGCATAGACACACATGCAGGCCAACACCCCCGCACATACATTTTAAAGAATAAAAGTAAATGGTTGATGGATGTTCTCAGGCTGCTGGATACCTTCTCCTGGTGGGGGAAGGTTGATTGCAGAGCCTTCTCACAGTGGGTCACCCCGAGGAGACATGTGCTGTGGCTGGTCACAAGATCCTGTTCGGTTCTGCAAATCTCGAGAACCAAGATCATTATTTCTTCGAGCTAGTCTTATCTCCGATTGTCTCCTCACATGCAGTTTCTGAAGTTCCCGACGTGTTATGTAACGGGCTAGTTAACTGGTGCGGCCTCCTTGAGGTCCTTTTGCTGACTGCCAAACTCTGTGCATAAAAGAAAACATCCTGAAATGCGCGGTTTCACTACCGCCGAGCCGTGTTTCCATTCCTGAAGTTGTCGTTCCGCCATTCATTTACATCTGTGTGTGCGCGCGCATGTCTGAATATATACTCCTTGTGTACAGGTGCCGTGGAGGCCCGAAAGAACACCAGATTTCCTGGAGTTCTGGGGAACTGGGAAGCACTGGTGTGGGTGCTGGGAACTAAACCTGAACCCTCTTTAAGAGCAACACTCCTTCCTAACTGCTGAGCCACCTCTCCAGCCCTCTCAAATGGTGATCGATCAGAGTGTTCGATTTCTGAGGACTGCCATGTTGTGGCTGCACCGTTTTACATTAATCCCCCCGACCTGTCTAACCTACTTTTGCTCATACATTTTATTTAGTGATTTCCCCACCCTTACTTGGATGTCAGCTCCACGAGGGTGGGGATTTGCTTCTGAATCCTTAGATGCTTGCATGTGGTAACCAGATCAGGAAGGATTTGTTAGGTGGATGAGCTGGCTCAGCGCTTCTGACCTCAGTTTTCCATCATCCTGACCCGTCAAGCCTAGCTTAATATCCACACAGCTTTCCTTGGTACCTGTTGTGAAAAGCATTTGCAATGCTTTCCCTGTATCTTTGGAATCTGGCTGTCTGTGAGCTTGAAAGCATTTCTTTTTGAATACTGACTTCCTTAACACTGTAGGCTTTTTTTTTTTCTGAGACAGGGTTTCCCTGTGTAGCTTTGGAACCTATCCTGGAACTCACAGAGATCACCTGCCTCTGCCTCCCGAGTGCTGGGATTAAAGGTGTGTGCAACCACTGCCCGGCACACTGGAAGCTTTTAAATTGTGTGTGTGTGTGTGTGTGTGTGTGTGTGTGTGTGTGTGTGTGTGTGTGTGTGTGATGTAGTAGACTATGTGTGGAGGTCAAAGAACAACTTTGGGGAGTCTATTCTCCCCTTCTACCTTGTTGAGGCAGGGTCTCTCTTATTTCTTTAATTTTTTTAGATTGATTTTATTTGTTATTATGTGTATATGTGCATGTGTCTACTTGTAGGTGTGTGCACATGTGAATACAGATGTCAGAGTCCGGAAGAGGGCTTCGGAGCCTGAGCTGGAGTTATGGAGGTTGTGAGCTGCCTGTGGGTACTGGGAGCCAAACTGGGGTTCGCCAGAAGAGCAGTGTGAGCTCTTAACCCCTGGGTCCTCTCTCCAGCCTCTCTGTTGTTTCTGCCGCTGCAGTACACTACACTGCATACTCAAGGCTAGCTGTCCTTCTAAATTATGTGACTTTCCTGCCTCTACCTCCCATAGGAGTGATGGGATTAGATGTATGCAGTATCTGCCTTAAAGAGAGAGAGAGAGAGAGAGAGAGAGAGAGAGAGAGAGAGAGAGAGAGAGAGGTTCCAAGGGGTGAAGTCAGGTGATCAGGCTCCCATGCTCGCACTTTTTCCTGTTGAGCCGTCATTGAGGTCCTCATTGGTCGTTCACCACCTTTGTTTTGCTGTCCTTTCTAGCCCAGGAGACGTCCATAGGCTCAGGACTCACAGTAAAGGGACGGTCCCAACGTGTGGTGGCTTCACTTGAGCAGTCCAGAACTTCCCAAAACTAATCACATGAAGAATTCCTGGACATATGGTCTTGACAAGAGTCTGGTTCTTAGGTTCTAATGAGAATATTGGACCAGAGACCTGCTAGCTTTCTCTTAGTCCATGTGCTGTGGGGTCAACCCCTTGGTAGGAAGCTTTGAGTGCTCCCAGTGTGACTGAGGAGAAATAAGGCCATAGAGAGAAGTTAAAGTCCAGTGTGTGGTGTACTCCTGTCATCACGGCGTTTGTGGGGTAGGTGGATCAAGGAGCTCAATGCCAGGTTTCTTAGCAAATTCAAGGCTAGCCTGGGCTAAATGAGACCTTGTTTCAAAAATATTTAAAAAAAAGAGAGGAGGAGGAGGAGGAGGAGGAGAAGGAGGAGGAGGAGGAGGAGGAGGAGGAGGAGGAGGAGGAGGAGGAGGAAGCCTGGGAATATAACTCAGCAAAGTGCTTGCATAACATGGAGGAAACCCTGGGTTTAATCCCCAACAACAAATAAATCAGGCATGGGAGAGTATATTTGCAGACCCACAATCCCCACACTCAGAAGGGAGGCAGGGAATTCAGAAGTTAAAGGTCATACTCCGTGGCTTCATAACGAGTCTTGGTTAGCCTGAGCTACATGAGACTATCAAATAACAACAACAAACCCAGACAGCAAGAAACCCCAGGGACTGGGAGATCGGTCAGTGAAGTGTCTACTGCACAGCTGTGCAGGCAGGAAGACCTGCCTTGGATGTCCAGGACTCACATAAACGCCGAGAATCTGCAACCCCAGCGCGTGAGGGACAGAGTCAGACACAGACAGGTCTCTAGAGCTTACTGGCAAGTCAGCCCAGCCAAATCACCAAGTTTCAGGTTCACTGAGGGACCTTACCTCAAAAAATAAGGAGGGGGCTTGAGAGATGGTTTAACTATTAAGAGCACTTTGCTGCTCTTCCAGAGGACCTAGGTTCAGTTCCACGCACCCATTTGCTGACTTATAACTGCCTGCAACTCCAGTTTCATGGTATCCAAGGCCTTTGGCCTCTGTGTTCATACACAGATATAAAGACGTAATTGTTTAAAAATCCTAAAACAAAATGAGGAGGAACAGGTGTGGTGGCGCACACCTTTAATCCCAGCACTCGGGAGGCAGAGGCAGGCGGATCTCTGTGAGTTTGAAGCCTGTCTGGTCTACAGAGAGAGCTTCAGGTCAGCCACGGCTGTATAGTGAGACCCTGTCTCCAAAGGAGAAGGGAGGATGGAGCTGGAGGGGTAGATCAGCACTGCTGCTCTCGCAGAGGACCCGGGTTCAGTTCCCAGCACCCACGTGGGGGCTCACAACCATCTGTAACTCTAGTTCCAGGGGATCTGACACCCTCTTCTGAACTATACAGGCCCCAGACACACAGGCAGTGCACAGACACACATGCAGACAATACACCCCTACGCATAAAATTACATTAAGGGATAAAAATAGAGGAAGGAGATCTAGGAAAGTACTGGATGCCAACCTCCAACCACACATATGTGCATATGTGTGCTACTCACACAAGTGCACGCACTCATAAGAACATGTACACACACACACACACACACACACACACACACACACACACAAACACACACGGACAGGTTAAGGAATGGGAAAGGACTCAGGACAGAGCAGTCCTTGCCTGGTAGATGTGCATAGCTTGTCTCATTCAGACTACTGCCCACTCTGTGGCTTCGGAGTACAAGACACTGGGAAGCCTAAGAGCTGCACGAACTTCCTACTCCTGTTGATGTGGACAGGAAGTTCTCAGCTCTCACTGTTCTGCTAGGTTATTCAACACCTTTTCTGTCTCTGCCACCAGGGAATTCACAGTTGTGCGAGAAAGGCGGGGGTCTTTGGGTTCTTTTCCTCATTACTCGGTTCTTGGTACATAAATATGGTGTCCGTAGAGTCTCTAAAATGTTGTCAACCCCAGAGCTTAGCTGAAGAGGTCTTGCCTAGCATGAGCAAGTCAGGGTATGGTAGGACCAAGGCCGGGTGTGGGTGGGGGGGCGAGAGATGGAAGTCGCGTTTCAGAAGAACAGCAGACGCTTCTGGGATGCCGGAGGGGGCCCTGTGAAATCAGCCACTTATGCCCACTGGCACAGCAGGGGTGTCCCAGGCATGCTTTTGAAGAAGAAGGATCCATCTACCTACATGGATAGACCTGGGGTCAGGAGACTGGAGATCCTGGAGAGCAGGGGCTGAAGGAAGCAGGCGTGTCAGCCCGACCAGCACGGGACCCAGGGGAGGGGCTCGCCCTTGTCTTCCGCTGCTCTGCCCTGCTCCCACCCAGCACAAGGCCTGCTGCCGAGAAGGTCCAGGAAGCACAAATCTGCTTTTAGAAAGCAACTGCCCAAAGCTGGCACTCCTCTGGTCCTGCTCCTGCCCACAGTGTCACCACCGTGACACATGGCTTTGCTTTTCTCAGTGCAACCCGTGGTCATTTAGGGACAAATCGGGCCAGGAGACCATGTGAGTCTCAAAAGCTAGCCATCCGGAGCTTCACTGAGGCCTGTAAAGACTGGCTCAAGGGGGTGGCTTGAGATCGCAATTAGTCATCCTGGCAGCTGCTTCCTGCCTCCCCTCCCTTCTCTTCCCTTCCATTCTTGCCTTCTTCTTGGGCCTCTCTGCGCTGGTAAGTGGATATGGCCTAGACTCATCAATTATTACTGCTGGAAAGCAGCTTACACACAGCAGCCCATGCGCCTGCTTTACTGGACAGATGGACAGGTCAGGGACAGAAGGGAACAGGATTAACCCAAACCACATGGCTGCCTAGCGTCAGCCATAGGGAAAGCCTATTAGCTCACGGATCTACCACCCTCATTTATAGGATCGACAGATATCACAGACAGCATGCTGTGTCACGGATTGTAATTGGGCCAGTGACACAGCTGAGAATAAACAGGCAAAGCCACTTAGGGCAGTTTTGGGGAGACCAGCTGTAGATGGGAGAAGTACGGTCAATGATGAGGAAGGCCAAGAGCAAGGGGTGGGAATGGGGAAATGATGGGGGCTTGCAGGTGGAGAGCACACAGCCAAGAAAGACCTCAGGGGAGAAATGACTTAGATGTGAGGGGAAGCAGGAACTAGGAGAAGAGGCATGGGGCAATCTGGGTGAAGAGCTGTACAAAGGCCACGAGGCAGGATTAAGCCTGGCATGTTCTAGAATCATGACAAACTAAGCACAAGGAAGTACGCTGTTGAGCAACTTGATGTGGAGGCTTAAGAGCCCATGGCAAGGCCTTTAATGTTGGCCCAGGCGTCTAATGCATGCATTTGCTTTTTCTCTCGACTCTCATGGGCACAGTGACCTCTGTGAGCAAAGGGCAGGGTGGGGTGTTCAACAGGGTTCCAGAAAATGTTGAGCACTAGTGTGGGCAGCCTAGGTTGCCTGGGCCCCAAGCACCTGCCCCAGAAGTCCCCCAGGAAGACAGGACACATAGTGACTTCCCATTGCAGGATAAAGAGAAAGAGCTTGCATGCCACGTGAATACCAAACTAATTGACTGTGTAGAGTCTGCAAATCTAAAAACAAACAAACAAAAATGCCTGCATAAGCCTGCTCTACCAACAGGCAGACGACACTGATTTCACCAGGCTTGGGGAGATGCTTTAGTAGGTAAACATCCTGCCTTGCAATTGTGAAGACCTGAGAAAAAGCATAAAAATGCTGGTCATAATGGCACATGCTTGCAGGCATTGTGGCCTCTCCTGGTGGCCAGGACCCTCTTACACTGTGCATAGTTCTGGGAGGGAGAAACAGGAGGCTCCCTGGGGTTCCCTGGGGCTCCCTGGCCAGCAAGTCTAGCCTAATGGTCTGGTCTCAAAGAAGGTAAAGGGCATTCCTGAGATTGATACCCAAGGATATCCTCTGGTACACACACACACACACACACACACACACACACACACACACACACACAATACCAAAAGGAGCAAGTTCCCGGTTAAAGCTAGCGGAAAGGCTGCATTGGAGGCCAGCACTGCACAGGCCTTGGCTAAGTGAAAAGCAGACAGAGACATTTTTTGTAGAAGTGTTGGGCAAGCAGTGATGGCAGTTTTATTATGCCCAGCTTCCAATGCCTAATGACCTGTGCCCCCTGCCAGCATTCCATGCCCACTCAAGTGAAGGCCTCTGCAGACTGGAGGGCCAGGAGCAAGTGAGGGTGCCAACCAGGCCTTGAGTGGGCAGCTGAGGCAGTGGGTTGATTAGCACTATAGTTTTTGGAGCAAGCTTCTGCCTGTCGGGGTTCCTGTCTTCCAGAAGAAGGTGTGATACACCCTAGGGCAAACTGGGTGGGTAAGCCTCTTTCACGGGGCATTGCAGCTTCTGCTGGTGACCAGGACCCTCTATACTGTGCATGCTCTGGGAAGAGTCTAGGTAAAGCAGTAAGCAGGACAGCATGTTCATCAACGTTCAGGGAAGCTGGAATGGGTCTCTGGCTCTGATTGAGGCTCTCTGTGCCTCCTCTTCCTTCTCCAAAGCAGTCCAGTTTGGGAGTCAAGGCCAACTCAGTTCCACAGTTTTTATTGCATTAGCTTACACATGCTTGTGGGAGGCAGCCCGGGGCATTAGTTGGAAGAGTCCCAAAATAGATTGAGACAGGCTCATCTTAAATTCTGGCTACAAGATCTGCAAACAAACAAACAAGACACAGGACTGGTTGACTATCATGCAAAGTCCTGCACTGTCTAAATAAATCCTAAGCTCCAACTCTGTCTGAGAACACTGCCTCTTTCTTTTTCCCGGGTCATGGCCACCATTATCATCAGCTACAGACAATACCACACCTATTCTGGGGATGAGCCATAGGACACAGAGCTAATACTGGCAAAGTACCTTGTACTGTGTTAACACCACCACACCAGCGTTTTACAGTCACCGTCTCATTTAGTGTCAACCATAACTCCGTAAGATGGCTGCTGCCTCCATTTTACAGAAAGATAATAACTATCATTCATTATCAAAATGCTCACTAAGGCTCAGGGGCAAGAGTGCTTGCTTAGCATGTACAAGGTTTGATCCTTAGCACTGGAAAACCACAATAACAACCACAAATCAACCAACTTAACCAGACTGTTCCATTGGTCACAGCCATCGGGATGTGGAGGAAGGAGGATCGCCAAGAGCTGAAAGCCAGCTTGGGTTACGTGCTGAATTCTAGGCCAGGCTAGGCTATAGAAAGAGACCCTGCTTCAGACAAAAACATTAACAGGTAATATGGCTCGGTGACAGAGTGCTGACCTACCATGTGTGAGGCCATGAGTTCAATCCCCAGTGTTGCGAAAGAAACAGAACAAAACAACAACAAAAATACCTGACCATGTAGGTGCACACGTATTCCCAGCACTGAGGAGACTGAGGCAGGAGAACTGATCTGAGTTCGAGCCCAGCCTAGGCTACATAGTGAGTCCAAGGCCAACTGGGGCTACATATCCAGACCCGGTATCATAAATAAATAAATAAGTAAATAAATGAATGAATGAATGAATGAATGAAGGGTCCTGCCAGGCACACCTTTAATCCCAGCACCAGAGAGGCAGAGGCAGGTGAATCTCTGTGAATTTAAGGCCAGCCTGGTCTACAGAGTGAGATCCAGGACAGCCAGGGCTATGTAGAAAAATCCAGTGTCAAACAAACAAACAAGAAAAGAAGGAAGGAAGGAAGAAAGGAAGGAAGGAAGGAAGGAAGGAAGGAAGGAAGGAAGGAAGGAAGGAAGGAAGGAAGGAAGGAAGGAAGGAAGGAAGGATGGTCCTGGTATTTAACACATCCTCAAAACAGCCCCATAACATAACCATTACTGTTTGTTCCCATTTTTGGCAGGAAACTGAGGTAGGCGAGTCACTTCCCTAGGGCACGCCACCAGCACCGTTTGTGGGCACGGCCTTGACTTGTTGCTGTGCTGGACCCGGAGCTCCTGTCTACTAAGCATGCCCTGGTGCTGAGCTACACCTCCAGGCCCTGGTGCTGAGCTACACCTCCAGGCCCTGGTGCTGAGCTACACCTCCGGGCCCTGGTGCTGAGCTACACCTTCCGGCCCTGGTGCTGAGCTTCACCTCCAGGCCCTGGTGCTGAGCTTCACCTCCAGGCCCTGGTGCTGAGCTTCACCTCCAGGCCCTGGTGCTGAGCTTCACCTCCAGGCCCTGGTGCTGAGCTTCACCTCCAGGCCCTGGTGCTGAGCTTCACCTCCAGGCCCTGGTGCTTTTTCTCTCAGATCAAGTCTCTGGCTTTGTGTTAATCCTGAGCTCGGGAAAGCTCTTTCCCAGTAAAAACTGGAAACACAAAACCCACCAATGATAAAGCCCATAGGTTTCCAACCTATGAAACTGTTGAAAATGCTTGGCATGGAAAAGAACACAAGGAACTCCGCTTACCCAGCCTTGTTTGGGATCTCCAGGGTTCTATGAGCGTGAAGAAGGAAACCGGCATTCAGTTTCTTGAATGTTCATCTGGTTTCCTTTCTTTTTCTTTTCTTTCTTTTTTTTTTCAAGACATGGATTCTCTGTGTAATAGACATGGATTCTCTGTGTAACAGCTCTGTCTATCCAGGAACTCACTCTGTAGACCAGGCTGGCCTCGAACTCGCAGAGATCCGCCTGCCTCTGCCTCCCAAGTACTGGCATTAAAGGCATTCGCCACTGCCTGGCTCATCTTGTTTCCTGAGAAACTGCATCTCTGGCCCTCCATTCACCTCAAGGCATAAAGAGTCATTTCACAAGGGGGTGAGGATCCCACCTGCTCCCTCGTGGGTGATTTCCTGTGCGACCAAAGCTGGAAAAGGAGATGAGTTGGAGTCGAGTGTATTTAGAAAGGGAGCGGTCAGGGCAGCAGTTCTGGTCCATTTTTAAAGACATTTACCTATTTGGCCAGCTTGCCCATCTCACGAATGCTTGGGGAGGGCATGAAGGCTGGAATGACTGAGAAGTAGGTGTCGGCCACCAGGCATGGAGTGTGAAGACTGTGTGCCTAAGGAGACATGGCCAGAGCCACAGGCTAGCCAAACACAGCACCAGCTTCCTTTTGTATGGATACCTTTCATCAATTAATTTTGTGTGCATTCTGGGTGTGTGGACATGCACATGCCACCCTGTGGGTGTGTCGGAGGTCAGAGGACAACTTGTAAAAGCTGGTTCTCTCCCTCCACCCATATGGATTATGGGGATCAAACTCAGGTCAGCATGCTTGCCAGTAGGAGTCTTTACAGACGAGTACTTCTCAGGTAGGGTCTGTAAGTATGGCACTTTCCTCTTAAAGAAACCCAACACTAGCTTTCCTTATTTTCCTCTGATGGTATATACTGGGCCTCTGAACTATTCCAATAATTTTGTTGTAGTTTGAGTATCTTTTACCAAATTATTTTAAGTTAATTTATATTACTTAAATAATTTCAGTAAAGTAGGCATGGTGGTACACCCCTTGTAACTGGAGCTCTTGGGAGGTAGACATAGAAAGGTCAGGAGTTCAAGGTCATCTTTGGCTACATATGGAGTTCAAGACCAGCCTGGGAAACATGAGGCCCTGGCTCTCTCCTTATATGCAAATTTTGTATGGTTTAATCTTAAAAGTTTCTGTATATTTTTCCTAGATCACTTGAAAGCACAATGAGGACTTCATCCTTAGGCATCGCTGTAACACAAATTTCTAAATGGTCTTTTAATAAAAACCCGGTGCCAGATATTGGGGTAAATGCTGAAAGATCAGAGAGACAAAGGAACAAGCCACTGCCGCGTCTTACCTCCAGGACTCCTCAGCCTGAAAAGGCAGAGTTCCTGTCTCCTCACGCCTTATATAATTTTCTCCACCCAACCATATCACTTCCTTCTTAGTGCTGGAAAGGTGTGTGACTTCCCAAGCAAAGTCATGAGATCTCAAGTGCTGGGATTAAAGGTGTGTGACTCCCATGTACTGGGATTAAAGGCGTGTGCCACCACTGCCTGGCTCTGTTTCTCTCCTAGACTGAGTCAATCTCATGTAGTCCAGGGTGCCTTTGAATTCACAGAGATCCAGACAGAGCTCTGCCTCCTGAGTGCTAGGATTAAAGGTGTGTGCTACCACTGCCTGGCCTCTATGTTTAATCTAGTGGCTTGCTCTGTTCTCTGATCTTCAGGCACATTTTATTAGGGTACACAATATATCTCCACACATCGCCTTTTAAAAAACCAGCATAGGACTGGGATATAGCTCAGTCTTCAGTGTTTGCCTAGTATGCATGAAGTCCTGGCTTTAGGCACTAGCACCTTGTAAACTGGACATGATGATACACATCTGTAATCCTTAGAAGGCAGAGGTTGGGGGAGTTTGAATTATTCTTGGCTACATAGTGAATTTAAGACCAGTTTAGACTATGAGGCAAGATCCTCTGTGTGTGTGTGTGTGTGTGTGTGTGTGTGTGTGTGTGCGCGCGTGCGTGTGTGTGTGTGTGTGTGTGTGTGTGTGTGTGTGTGTGTGTGAGAGAGAGAGAGAGAGAGAGAGAGAGAGAGAGAGAAGACCAAAGGTAGATAATAGCTAATATGCTATGTGAATCATGAATCTTGATTTAAAAATTAGTCTGCATAGGGCTGGGAGACGACTGTCAATAAAATGCCTGAAGAATATGCACATGCAAATACACTACACACACACACACACACACACACACACACACACACAGTGAAAGTGTACTCATAAGCCTGGGGATGTAGCTCAGTTGGTAGGGTGCTTGCCCAGCATGCACGCAGTACTGGGCTTAATCTGTGGCGGTGCACACCTGTAATCCCCGTATTCAGGAGGCAGAGGCAGTGGGATCAGAAATTTAAGGTCATTTTCAGCTACACAGTGAGTTCAAGGCCAGAATAGAATATATGAAACCCTGTCTCAAAAAATAATACTCAGGATATTCTCCTTCATAAATAAACACCATCTTACATCTAAGAAAATTAACCTAGCACAACCTAAGAAAATCCCATCATGAAATTTTACGAATTTATAAAATCCAGTTTCTTCATGGACCAGAAAATGTTCTGTTGCTGGTTTTCTTGTTTTGTTTTGTTTTGTGTTTTAATTCTTCTGCCTCTGTAAGAAGTGGTAGATAACTGATTTGAAGAGGGAGACAGGCCAGACCCCGTGACTCAGCAACCGCCGGCCCGGAGGCTGTTTTATGGGGATGACATGGCTGCAGACATGATGCAATCCTCGGGATTTATGCCTGTGTGGTTACTAAAGCTAGGGAAGCCAGGCCGCTTTGCCTCCACTCGCGCCCTTCTCGCCCTCCCTCTGTCCCTTCCTTCCCTCTCCACCCCTCGCTCTTTCTTCCCTGGCCTCACTGGGTAGCCCAGGCTAGCCTCAGGCTCCCTGCTCTCCTGCTTCTACTCTCCAAGTGCTGGTATCCCAGGCAAACGTCTGCTTGGGAGGTCAAGGTTCTGAGATCTTTGCACCCAGATACCTCACAGTGCTGCAGTGACAGGGGGAGCCGGTCTCTCAGTGCGTGTGTGTGTGTGTGTGTGTGTGTGTGTGTGTGTGTGTGTGTGTGCGCGCGCGCGCGCGCGCGCCTAGGAAAATCAGAAAAGGGCACCAGACCCCCTGAAGCTGGGGTTATAAACAGTTGGGAGCGGCCTGATTTGGGTGCTGGGAACCCTGCTTAGGCCCTCCGGAAGAGCCACAAGCGCTCTTAACCGCTGAGCCATCTCTCCAGGCCTTCAAATTGCTTTACTGAGACAGGGTCTCATGAAGTCTGGGCTGCCCTTGAACTCCCTGTGTGCTGGGAGGTGACGGTGAACTCTTGATTGTCCTGCCTCTACCTCCAAGTGCTGGGCTTATAGGCAATCACTACCACATCTGCTTGTAGTACTTTCCTCTGAAATGAAAGCCTTCCATCTTGGGTAAACCCAATTCAATTCATGGTTCCCCATGTTGGTCTTCGGTGCTGCTTCGCTCTGCTGTCAGTTCTCTGTCTGGCTCTCTTGGCCTATTATGTCAAGCAAGTTTGGTAGGAATGAGGAGGGTGGCGAGCCATATGACTCAGTGGTTAAGAGCACTTGTTGCCCTTACGGAAGACCTGGGTTCAGCTCTTAGCACCCACCTGATGGCTCACAACCATCCATAACTCCAGCTCTAGGGGAGCTGATGCCTTCTTCCAACCTCCAAGAGCACTAGGCAGGCGTGTGGTGCACATACATACATGCAGGCCAAACAATCACACACATCAAATGAAATAAATAAATCAAAAAGAAAGGAAGGAAGGAGAGAGGGTGGGAGGGAAGGAGAGAGAGAGAGAGAGAGAGAGAGAGAGAGAGAGAGAGAGAGAGAGAGAAAGCCTATACAAACCGGAACCCACTTCCACCAGATTTCCTTTGAGAAGAAAAGCCTGTGAAACCAAATGATCTCTAGTTGGAGCAAAGCATTCCTTACAGACAAGATGTCTAGGGAGTTGTAGCTGGGACAATCCTGAGAACACTTCCTCCAAAGCCAGGAGTGAGTTTCTCCTGCTCCTTCTCCCTGAAAGCGGGCAAGTTAAGTGCAGCTGTGCCTGTCGCTTGCCTCTCAGTCCTGTTCCGCGTTCTTAAAACACTGCAAAATGAAGTAATATCTTTTCAGAGGTAGCCATTTCTTCTCAACAGCTCACTGCTTAGTAGCTAGGAACTGATCAAGCTCTGTGATCCTAGACTATGTTGGCTCCAGTCAGAAGATGAAATCCAACTGATGTTTGGATTAACTGGTAACCTCATAGTTGGTCAATGAGCTATTTAACATCTCTAAGCCTTTGTGTGCTCACTTTGTGTGCAGAATTCACTCAACAAATACGTTTTAGGCAGTGTCCTGGGCATGTGGAACATGGGGTAAACAAAACAGATCCGCTTCCTACTTAGCAAATGACTCGTGAGCAGGATGGCTCACCAGTTAAGAGTGAATGCTGTTCTTTAAAAGGACATGAATGCCAGGAGGTGGTGGCGCACGCCTTTAATCCCAGCACTGGGGAGGCAGAGTCAGGCGGATCTCTGTGAGTTCGAGGCCAGCCTGGGCTACCAAGTGAGCTCCAGGAAAGGCGCAAAGCTACACAGAGAAACCCTGTCTCGAAAAACCAAAAAAAAAAAAAAAAAAAAAAAAAGACATGAGTTCAGTTCCCAGCACCCATGTGAAGCAATTCACCACTCCCTGTAACGCCAGCGATCTAGGGTCTGACAGCCTCTTCTGGCCTCCCTGGGCATCTTATGCACATGGCGCGCGCGCGCGCGCATGCACATGCACACACGCACACACACACACCATATATATATATATATATATGTATATATGAAACTATTCAAGATTTATGTAATATGAACTCTATACTATCTATGTAATTAAGTATACTTATTTAATGTGTAACTATCATCACAATTGCAATAAAAGCTCTTACCTCAGCAGATGATGTGAAGATTAGATGAGTCAATATGCAGTCAGGAAATTCAAAGCGGGTATTATAACACTGCACTAAAGTTAAATGGCCCAGGCATGGTGTTACATGTCTGTAGCCATTGCACACAGGAGACTGAGGCTGGAGGTCATGAGTTCAAAGCTAGCCTGGGCTACAAAGTGACATTGAGGCTAGCGTAGGATACACAGGAAGGCCTTGTCTCAAAAAAAGGGGGGGATGGGCAGTGAGCAGGTGAAGCTTTGATTCATATACATGGTGACCTGAGTTCAGTCCCAGGAACTCACGGTGGGAAGAGAGAACCCACTCCCTAAAGTCGTCCTCTGACCTCCACACATGTGCTGCGGCACACACTCCAGCACTCCCTCACACACATCACACGTGTGTGGACACATGTACGCACATACAAGAGTCACAATGTTTTAAGGGAGGCTGTGAAGATGGCTCAAAGGACAGAGCACTGGCTTCATCCATCTAAAAGCTGGTGTGCTAGCCCGTCTAGACAACTGGGGAGTTCCAGGATCAGCGAGAGACCTTAAGGTAGCCATTGACTAAGGAAGTTGCCCTATGTTGAATTCTGGTCATATACCTGAACCTGTACGCACATGAACATGTACACATATCAAACACGCACACAAATCAACCAAGCAAAATGGGTAATGATAGGCTTGCTAATATCCTTAAATGACGTTGGCATTGTAGGCATTCATTTGCCGCTATGTCTGGACTATGTTTTGAGTATACTTAAAAGATTAGAAGCGGGGGCTGGGGAGATGGCTCAGCAGTTAAGAGCACTTGTTGCTCTTGCGGAGAACTCGGGTTCGAGTCCCAGCACCCACATGGTGGCTCACAACTCCAGTTCCAGGGATCTGAACCCTCTTCTGACCTCTGTGAGCACTGCACATATGAGATACACATACATCCATGCAGGCAAAACATTCACACACTAAGGTTGGAAAGATGGCTCAGTGGTTAAGAGCACTGGCAGCTCTTCCAGAGGTCCTGAGTTCAATTCCCAGCACCCACATGGTGGCTCACAACCATCTGTAATGAGATCTGGCTCCCTTCTCTGGCCTGCAGGGATACATGTAAACAGAATACTGTAAACATAATAAATAAATGAATTTTAAAAAAATTCACACTCAAAAATGAATAAATATTTTTTAAAACATTAGAAACAACAACCATTACAGGAATCAAACTCAGGCCTTCAGGTTTGGTTGGCAAGTGCCTTTACCAGCTGAGCCATCCATTGCCCGGACTCTTGTCTCTTAAAAGATGGGGTAAGGCTGCATATGGTGGCACATGTCTTTAATCTCAGCACTCGGGAGGCAGAGGCAGATGGATGTCTATGAGTCTGAAGCCAGCCTGGTTTACATACAGAGCTCCAGGCCAGCCAGAACCACATAGTGAGACTGTCTCAGTAATTACATAAATAAATAAAATCTTTAAAGAATGTGTGTGTGGATGGTATTTCTGAGCTACGATGCCTGAGACTGACCTCTGGCCTCCATCCACACCACCACACATATGTACCTGCACATGTGGCTACACATAAACGTGCAGTTCAAAATCAAAAGTGAAACACGTGCCTGTTATCCAGCTTTAAAGTAACTACATTTAGTTGGAGTCTTAGGAGGTCCTCCTCCGTGTACTTCCAGAGTCAATCATTATCTGAATTTAACTTAATTCTACCCTTCCTTTTCCTGTGTTTTTTCTCACACTATATGCTTCTATTTGGGAGTGGGAGGGGCATTTTGCTTTGCTTTGTTTTTTGTTTGTTTGTTTGTTTCTTGTTTTTTTGAGATAGGATTTCATGTAGTCCAGGCTGACCTTGAATTTGTTATATAGCTTGGGCTAGTCTTGAGTTTCTGATCTTCCTGCCTCTGCCTCCTAAATACTAGGATTATAGACATGTACTAGCACAGTGGGATGAATTCTTATGTATTATATAAATGAGATTACTAGATTTACATTTTTTCTGTGATTTAACAGTTGATTTTTGTGTTTTTTCTTTTTGTTGTTTGGTTTTATGTATACATATCTCTCTCTCTCTCTGTGTGTGTGTGTGTGTGTGTGTGTGTGTGTGTGTGTGTGTGTGTGTGTGTGTTGTTATATGTGTGTACTTACAAGGATGTCTTCCTCTATCACTTCTCAACCTTGTATTTTGAGACAGGTTGTCTCGCTGTACCTGGGACTCACAGAGCTTGAGGCCAGCCCAGTCTACATAGTGAGTTCTGGGCCAGCCAAGGCTACACAGTGAGATCCTGACTCAAAGAAGAAGAGGAGGAGGGGGAGGAAGAGGAAGAATTTTTAAAAGATAAAGGCACTGTTTGGGAATGCCCAGTTTAATGGGTCCATTGTCAGCCACAAGTAAAGCAGCCGGAATGCCCACAGAGATGCCAGCTCCTCCCTATGTCGGCAGCCAAAGGGGGAAGGAGAAATACCACGGGAGCCACAGGCAAGTGCCACCAGGCTGAGGAACTAACTTCGGATGAGGGATCTAAGAGAGAACGAGAGACCAGCAATGTCACAAATGTTGTCTTAGGGGTTGTGGCCACATCATGAAAACGGAGGCATAGGTGTGGTATAGCCCCAGATAGGAGAAAACAGATTTGATGAGAAGGTGTTTAAATCAAATAGTTGATTTAAAAGTGTGCTCTGGGCCAGTGAGATTGCTCTGTGGGTAAGGATACCTGATGCCAAGCCTGATGACCTGGGTTCAATCCCTAGGACCTGTGTGGTAGCAAACAAGTTGTCCTCTGACCTCCACACATATGCACACACACAAAAGCACACACATATACAAATAAATGCAAATAAAATAAAAAAAAATGTGCTCTAGCCATGTGTGTTGAGTCGGGCCTATAATTCTAGCACTTGGGAGAGAATGAGGCAAGTGGATTATATGTTTGTTTTCCTTTGCATCTGTTTGTAAGAGCAATCCAGTTTTCTGGCTGTCTAACAGGAGTCTCATTACATAAGATGGATCTATATTTAATACTATAGCTTATGTGAACAAAAGAAAAATACAAATTTGATTACCAGGAAATCATCTCAATACAGAACGCGACGAGGCAGGGAGAAACAGACATCCTGAGACCTCAGCCACTTGAGCATGGCGGCCACTGTCCAGTGTTACAGGAAAGTGTTTTCACTTCCTCTCCATTAGTTCATCCTCAAAGTGCTGCTTTCCCAGACCTTTCCCATCAACCAAGGAAAGTCTGTGGTGAAATTTATAGAGTAATAGATATTAGGTTAGATGATGTGCCAACATATCCACCTTTGTTCAAACTTCTGATCTCTCTCTCTCTCTTACACACACACACACACACACACACACACACACACACACACACTAACTAAATACATAAATAAACCTAGTGTTATTTTGGGTTTCTGTTTGGATTTGCATCCTAAATAATATACAGATTAAGATCTATATTGGTAAAGTTGTTGAATGACGGAGATAGAGAATTGTATTATATCCATGTAAAAGAAATAGATCATATATAAGGGAATAAACCTTGCCCGACCTAGTGGCACATGACTTTAGTCCTAGCACTCATGAGTTTGAGACAAGCCTGGTCTACAAAGTGAATTCCAGTACAGTCAGGGCTACACAGAGAAACCCTGTTCCCAAACAAACAAACAAAATCTCTTAATCTTCATTAAGCCTTGAACTCAACCAAATACAACATTCAAAGAAACAATGTGTGGTCGTTTGAATGTAATTGGCCCCATAATCTCATTAGGAGGTGTGGCTTTGTTGGAATAGGTGTGGCCTTGTTGGAGGAAGTGTGTCACTCTGGGGCAGGCTTTGAGGTTTCCTATGCTCAGGAAACTGCTCAGTGTCTCAGTCGACTTCCCGTTGCCTGCAAGATGTAGGAATCTCAGCTATTTCTCCAGCACCATGTCTGCCTGCATGCTTCCATGCTCCCTGCCATGATGATAACAGATTGAACTTCTGAAACTGTAAGCAAGCTCCCTCAATTAAATGTTTTCCTTATAAGAGTTGCTGTGGTCATGGTGTCTCTTCACAGCAATAAAAACCCTAAGACATGATGTCTACAGAAATCTAAGAGAAAGAATGACCCAATCATTTTTGACCCAGCTTGGTCTTTAACTATAAAAACAACCTGGTGTGGTGGCACACACCTTTAATTCCAGCAACGGATAGGCAGAGGCAGGCAGATCTCAGTGAATTCAAGGCCATCCTGGTCTACACAGTTAGCTCTAGGCCAGCCAGCACTGTATAGTGAGATCCTGTCTCAAAAATAAGTACATAAATAAAGACACTTTGAAGAATGCAAGAATTAATAATACCAATATGAAAAAGACTGTTTGACAATGAAAGATCACCAGTCAAAAGATGACTCTAAAAATAGGAATAAAGATGTCATGGGAGAAGACCAATGATGAACACCAGGTTTAGACACATAGCCCACGAGACGGCTGTGGGGATTGTGGTATGAGAAGGTGGATACTGTTGACCTTTCCTGTGTGAAAATGACATGGCCAACACAATCAGGAGAGTCGGGAGAGGAAGAGAGGGCTAAGGACATGACTGCTCATGTTTCTTGGCTAGAACTCAAAAGATATTGTGCAACACTGAAATGTATTGGTTTTATTTTGGTTGGGCTGGTTTTTGTTTAGTTTTGTTATTGTTTGGACTTTGGAAACAGGGTCTCTTGTACCTCCATTGGTCTCCAACTCTGTATGTGAAGGATGACCTTGAACTCTGAATCCTCCTGCCTCGCCATCCCAAGTGTTGGGGCTATAGGCCTGTTTCACCACAACTGGCAGGAAGTTATATTCTTGTTCAGGAAATAGTTTTGGAAGTTCAAAAGTTGCCGATGCTGCTTCTCTTCTTCCCCCTTCTTCCTCATTCTTCTATGTCTTCCTTCTTCCTCTTCCTCCTCCCCCTTCCTCCTCGTCCTCCTCTCCCTTCTTCCTCTTCCTCCTCTTTCTTCCTCTTCCTCCTTCTCCTCTTCTTCCTGATGTGCATGGGTGTTTACTGCTTGTATGCCTGTACCACTTGGGTGCCTGGTATTCTTGAAAACCAGAAGAGGACATCAGATCCCCTGGAACCGGAATTACAGAGGGTTGTGAGACATTATGTGGGTGCTGGAAATCGAACCCAAGTCTTCAGTAAAAGCAGTCAGAGCTGTTAACCACTGGGCCATCTCTCCAGCCCCACCTCCCCCCACCCCCCACCCCGCTTGCTTAGTGCCACTTTGCTTTTGTTTTATTTTTGTACAGGTTTCACTGTATTGCTCAGACCAACTTTGAACTCTAATCTAAACATGTGCTGCCAAGAAGTGTGTGCTGCTGTGCCAGGCTATTTCGATTCCTTGGGAGACACTTCTATAACTGAGGTGTCAAAGGGAATGTGCATTTCTCAGGAGTTTTTGACATATTGACAAGGTCCCTCTAGAAAGGCCACATTCTCACCAGTGGTTCTCAAAACTTCTCCACACTGGGTGGCACACGCCACCCAGCATTCGGGAGGCAGAGCCAGGCAGATCTCTGTGAGTTCGAGGCCACCCTGGTCTACAGAGCGAGATCCAGGACAGGCACCAAAACTACATGGAGAAATCCTGTCTCAAAAAACAAAAACAAAAACTTCTCCACATCCAGTCAGTCATTGGATGCTGTCCTGGGCCATATGAACTCTGAACTCTCATCTCAGATGCCTGAATGAATGTTGTTACAATGATTTAGAATGTGTGTGGCCTGCAGAGGTTACCTGTTGGTGCAGGTTCATGGGCTTTTCTTTGTTGAGTATTTACTTTTATTTTATATATATGGGTGTTTGCCTGCATGTATGTATGTGCACCTGGCCATGACTTCCACATGAAGAGAGTAAAAAGGACATCATCTAAGATGACAGCCCATCTTGCCTTGAGCTTCAGGTCAGGAAGCATGGCTCTCCAGCACAACTGGACAGGAAGCATGGTTTGAGCCAGGGTTTCACACTCTAACCGAGGCTGCACTATGTAAACCAGGTTCTTCTGGAACTCACAGCGAGTTTCCTGACTCAGCCTTCCAAGTGCTGGGATTACAAGTGAGGGCCACGGAGCCCATGGCTGCCACAGACTTCATAAACTTTCCAGTGTCTCTAGACAGACTTAAGGCTACCTTGTTGTTTTATCCAACGTATGTATGTATGTATGTATGGTTGTATGTATGTATGTATGTATGTATTTGTGTGTGTGTGTGTGTGTGTGTGTGTGTGTATATATTTGTGTGTGTGTGTGTGTGTGTGTGTGTGTGTGTGTGTGATGGCATATGTGTGGTCAGAAGACAGCTTGAGGGTGTTGTGAGATCATCTTTTGGTACACTGTGAAGATGTGTCTCTGCCAAGGCACCTTCTGATTGGTTTAATAAAGAGTTGAACAGCCAATAGCCAGGCAGGAGAGGATGAGTGGGACTTCTGGGCAGAGAGAGGAACTCTGGGAAGAAGAGAGGCAGGATTAGCCAATGAGATGTGGAGGGAGTCGGACATACAGTATGGAGGAGAGGTAACGAGCCACGTGGCAGAATGTAGATGAATATAAATGGGTTAATTTAAGTTTAAGAGCTAGTTGGGAACAAGCCCTAAGCTAAGGCCAACCTTTCATAATTAATAAAAAGTCTCCTTGTCATTATTTGGGACTTGTCAGTCCAAAGAAAGTCCAACTACATGAGGGAGTCATTTCTATCATTTTATCTGTTATCTGAGTTCCACAGCTTGAACTCAGGTATCAAGCTTGGTGACGAGTGCCTTTACTTACTGAGTCATCTCAGCAGCGCAATCAAGATATATGTTTAATGGTACTACACTTTGTTAATGATTTAATGCTTGCCTTAGAAGTTGTAACTACCCGGTTAGAAAGGCTACAGCCAAGTAAAGAAGTGAGAGCAAATACTGGTGAAGACGGAGAGAACATGGAACCCTTATTCACTGGTAGGAATGTAAACTAGGGCAGCCACTGCGAAAGTCAGTATGGAGTGTCCTTAAAAAAATTAAAAATAAAGCTGGACAGTGGTGGCGCATGCCTTTAATCCCAGCACTCGGGAGGCAGAGGTGGGCGGATCTCTGAGTTTGAGGCCAGCCTTGTCTACAGATCGAGTTCCAAGATACCCAGAGCTACTCAGAGAAAGTCTGTCTCAAAACCCCAAACCAAAACAAACTAGATAGTTATAGCTACAGTTTTCCTTACCAAATTCAGAAAGAAAGAAAAAAAACCTTACTAGATATGTAAAGTTTATAAGGTTCAGAAACATAAACGCTTAAGTTGTTTATCTAAAATGATGTTTTAAGGTCTAAAAAGATATTTTAGGATGGTAATATAAGTTTTGATAGAAAATGGTTTAGGTATAAAACTTTGGACTAAGATATATTAGATAATATAGTATTTTCTCCCAATTTGCCAAATACATATGGACTGAACATTGTGAATGTAATTTTTACCTAATAATTGTTCTTATTGTATATAATTTTATTGTATCAAAGTTAAAAACCTTTCCTTTTTATTTAAACAAATAGGGGGAAATGTTGTAGGATAGTTGTACACTGTGTGAAAATGTATTGCTGTGATTGGTGTAATAAAAAGCTGAATGGCCAATAGCTAGGTAGGAGGTATAGGTGGGACTTCTGGGCAGAGAGAGAACTCTGGTGTAGCAGAAGTTTCTCACACAGCACTCTGGGAAGAAGAAAGGGAGAGTCACCAGCCAGACACAGAGGAAGCAAGACATGCAGAAGGAGAAGTAACAGCCACAAGCCTCATGGCAGAATGTAGATTAATATAAATGGGTTAATTTAAGTTATAGTTAGAAACAAATGCAAGCTATATGGCTGAGATTTCATAATTAACAATAAGTCTCCATGTCATTATTTGCAGGCTGGAGGTCCTGATGAGAAAGTACTACTACAGTGTCCTGTGGTTACGTTGGGACATTAAAATGAAAGTGGGACTTCCTAGACACACCCTTAATAGAGAAGGGAAATTCCCTCCTCATGTTTGATCTTTTCTATCTGCCTGGAATGCAGACATGATAGCAGTAGCTTGGAAAGACACCTTGAGCTTCAGAGATCCTCTTACCTCCACATACACACTACCGCACACCCCCATCAGTAAACTTAAAAATCACCAGCCCCCAAATAGAACATTCTAGCTTCTTCTCTTTTAGATGTGGCCCACCAAAATCTTGACAGTTTCAGTACTCAACAAGTACCTTAATTACTTTTCTGTTACAGTGGTAAACCATGACCAGAGTCTTTGTTGTTGTGGGGTAACTCCCAAAGCCTGAGATTTCTAGCTTAGCTCAGAGAGGCAGAAAATGAAGGAGGCAGGAGAAGGAAATGAGAGGAGAGGAAAAGGCCCTTCACCCAAGGACCTGGTTAGCTTTTCCTCGAGACGGAATCAGGAAACTTCACACACTACTGAAGGAGCCAGTTGCCCACAGAGGTGGGCTTCTTCCAAAAGCATCTGAACTGGGGCCCCTGAGACAGCTCAGCAAGGGAAATCATTGGTGCCAGATCTAAAGACCTGGGTTTATTCCTGGACCCCGCATGGTGGAAAAAGAGCACTGGGTCCCACACATTGTCTTCTGACCTCACACGTGTGCCATGGTATGTGCATGAATACACATACATATACACACAATCAATCAACTCATCAATCAGTGTAAAGAAAAAGACATCTGAAACGAAGAGGTCAAAGGCAATAAATGAGCTGGGTTGAAAATGACCCATGACCTTGGGTTTTGGGCGCTCTTGTCTTACCACTAAGTCTGGATAATACCCCTGGTAAACTCACCTTACCTCTTTGTTTACAAAGGAAGGTGCTTTAACCTTTAATTACACCTCTGAGCATGTAACTCGGAAACCACAGGATGATACTCCAAACCACCTTAAGAATGATAGGGCAACTCTCCTCTGGGGAACCCATGCCCACACTTGGGTATGGCTTCCCTTTCCTGAGCCTCTTTCTAGTAATCTCACATTTAAAATACATATTGTGACCTCTTAATAAACTCTAATCCTGGTTTATATGAGCTTGTTCTGAAATGATTTTCTACAGCCAAGTCAGGAACCCTGCTCTCACCTGAGTGGAGGTCTGTCCCTGAAGGGGAAGAGGACTCCCCGGGGCTAAGCTGGCAACAGTGTGGAGCTGTGTCTCTACCCCTGTCGCTATGCACAGTCTGATTTTCCAATGACCTTGGGGCAATATCAGCATTTTTATGACGTCACTTTACCGCATTTATGCTCATTTCTCTGTCCCTGTGCCATTCAGTTTGGTGCGGTTCTATTTTCTAATTACTATTACTTCTATTTTATTGTGTAAAGTTCATTCAAATTTACCTCCGGAGAAGGTAGGATAAATTAAAAATAAAAAACCAATTTGCAGGCCGGGCGGTGGTGGCGCACGCCTTTAATCCCAGCACTCGGGAGGCAGAGGCAGGCGGATCTCTGTGAGTTCGAGGCCAGCCTGGTCTACCAAGTGAGTTCCAGGAAAGGCGCAAAGCTACACAAAGAAACCCTGTCTCGAAAAACCAAAAAAAAAAAAAAAAAAACCAATTTGCAGTCCAACTCTGGTGACACACATCTGTACCTCCAGAACTTGGGAGACCAGATCCGGAGGTTCTCAGGTTCAGGGTCAGCCTGGCTATCGTAGGGAGCTCTTGTGACACCCCTCACCCCAATTAAGTCAATTTGCAACTGGAAGTGTAGACCATTAAGACTATGAATGCACGCAGGTCTGGAGATATAGCTCATTGGTGGAGAGCTTGTTTGGGGTGCACACAGCCCTAGGCTCACTTGAGAGGAAATATTAAGTAGGAAAATGGCATCATTCATGTCTCCTGGAACTGGAGATGTATCTCAGTTAATGGAGTGCTTAGCTAGAACATATGAGGTCCTAGGTTTGATACCCAGAACAGAACAAAGCCGGGGGTGGTATACGGGCCACAGGAAAACCTGTCTCGAAACAAAGGGGAAGAAGGAAGAAAGGAAGGAGGAAGAAAGGAAGGAAAAAAATCATAAGTCAAAAATTGACGAGGCACGGAATGTATCTAAAGAGTTGAAATCCAGGGTCCTTCCCTCGGGGACTGCCTAGGCAGGTACCTCAGTTTGGAAGTTTTTCAATATCTTCCTGGTGACATAATTCAGGCCGTGCCACACCCCCCCACCCACACATTCAGAGGAAATCTGGCTCTGGTAAATGGGTGTGATGGATACTGGAAGGAGGGTGGGGTGGGGTGCGTGGAGAAGAAAGAGGATGATTAACTAACTCTTCAGGTTACAAGGGGTCAAAAGGAGCAGAGACTTGTGACCTGGGTGAGAAGAAGCCTGTTCCTCAGAGATCGATGTAGCTAACATGCTTTGCTTAGAATGCACAAAGCCAAAGCTGTGGGTTCAATCCCCAGTACCCCATTAACTGGGAATGCTGGTGCTCAAGGTCTAGCCTGGGGTACATGAGACCCTGTTGTTCTTGGTTTCGATGGGGAAGTTTACTTCTGTTTTTGTTGAAGTTTTATTTGTATAGAGTTTGGGAGGGATGTGCATGTGCCACAGCACACGTGTGGAGGCTGGTGCTCCCTTTGTACCGGGGACTGAACTCAGGTCGTCACTCTTGGCAGCGAATACCTTACCACTGAGCTATCTTACCAGTCTTTGTAGAAAGTTTTGGGTGGTATACACCGACCCTGGCTTTTTTTTTTTTTTTTTTAAACAGTGCTGGGACTTTGCACACTCTAAGCACCCTGCCACTGAGTCCCAGCCCCTGGCTCTTAACTCACAAAAGTGAGGATGTCCTTTCCCAGACTGCCCCCTTTCACCACATCCTCCCGCGCCTTCCAACCATCCAATGGATTGCATCCCCTTCCCTGCAGAATTCTCCTTTATCTCTAGAATTGGTAAAAGGCTTGTTTGTCATTTGCCTGGTTTCTATGTGCTTATCGCTAACTCAGCCCCACCCCCCTGCAGCTCCCCAGGGCAGCATAAATCTCAGTAAGTTCAAATGCGGTGAGCATCCCGTCAGTTGCATGACTTTGAAGAACTCTCTCCCAGGGCCTTTGACCTCCTCCCATCTCTGTAGATGCTCTTTAGGCCTCTCAGGTAGGGGCCTTGGGATCTTATTTGGCCACCATTGGGGGACTGTCTGTCTACAGACATAGTTAAGGGTGGGACACTCACTGGCCTCTCCATTTGTACATGTGGGACCCATGATCTGGGAACTTCACTGTAGAATCCTTGGGAAGCCTCTGGTGTTAACAGCTGTAGGAATTTTCCTCCCTCCTGACTTGTCCAAATTTCCTGGAAAGGTTTCTTCTAATTTCCTGTCAAGGGGGAATCAGTCTGAATGCCACAGTTCGGCTTGCTGAGTGGGGGAGGAGAGATGTGATGTCGGAATCCTTATTTAGTGTTCGAGGGTGACAACATACTCCTTAAACTTCCACAGAGGCACCGGGCCACTGATCTGCGCAGCATGGTTCCCAGCCCAGAAACCCTGTTTGTTCTTACAAATTTCCCAGAGGAAGCCTAGTCCCTTTTTCTGGGTGGAAAGGGGACAGTTGCTCCCGAAGGACAGTAAGGAACAGGGTGGCGGTCCATAGTCTGTTTCTCAAACAGACTTTTAGTCAGCCTTCCTGCCTTGAGGTGCAGCTCTTAGCATGTGTCACGGGTTCCCTGGTGCCTCCAAACCCCAGGCCTCTCAGGAGCTCTACGGCAGGAATGAGTTGCTTCTTGACTTTCTCACAGCTGACAGGGTTTGGTTTTCTCGTGTCTTCTAATTCAGTTGCCACTGATGGACAATTTCTTCAGTGTTGGGAACTGAACCCTGGCCTGACAGTCCACAACTGTTGTATCGGTTATGTCCCCTCCAAGGCTCTCTTGGTTCTTGGTCATTTCCATCTTTAAAAATCAATTCCTCTGCTGTTCACTAGAGTGAACTTCAGAAGGGAAATGTTTATTTCTGCTGGTGATGGTTTCAGTTTTGTATAGAGAAATGTTTCTGAGCCTGGGACACAGCTCAGTTGGTACAGTGCTTGTCTCTCATGACGCCGTGGGTTTGAGGCCCAGAAGCACATGTACTAGATATGGCGGCACATGTCTATAATCTCGGCACTTGGGAGGTAAAGGTAGGAGGATCAGAAGTTCGAGATCATCCTCTGTGTAGAGCATTTGAGGCCATCCTGGGCTACATGACGTTCTGTCTCAAGAGAAAGGAATGAAGGGAGGGAGACGGGAGATGGCTAGAGAGATAGCTGGCCCAGGGAATAAGAGCACTTGATTTTTGCTCTTCCAGAAGCCTCAGGTTCGATTCTCAGCCCATATGGTGGCTCACAGCTATCTGTAACTCAAGTTCCAGAAGATCCAGCACCTTCTTCTGGCTTCTGCCAGCACCAGGCTTGAAAGTGGTACACAAACACATGAAAATATTTTTAAATATTTAGAAATATCATCGAGAATACAAAATTTTAATTAATTAATTAATGTGTGCATGGAGGTGCCCTTAGGGGGCCAGAAGAAGGTTTCAGATCCCCTGGACAAGGAAGGAGACGCAGGCAGCTGTGAGCATGTGATGTGGGTCCTGGGACGGAATCTGAGTCCTCTACCAGAGCGGCAACTCAGGAGCCTTAACCACTGAGCCAGCTCTCCAGCCCGAGAAGAATGTGTCTTGAAATTTTTTTAACTACAAAGAATTATAAATAAAGAATCCAAGATATGTGTGAAAAGGCCCAGAGTTCATTGTACCCTGCCTGGTGCCCCTTGCATGGGAGGGCTAGAATGGATGCCATTTGGGACCTGAGAGAGACGAGTCTGTTTGGGAGTTTAGTTGAGGCGACTCTCCTGGGAACTTCCGGTTGCATGGCGGGCAAAGGCTGCCCCCGAATGTCCAGATTCTCAGTTCTGCTCTTGTCTGTCTGCACAGCCTCTGAAATCATCTATAGGATGTGCCTGACTTCCTGGTGATCTTCAGTTCCACTTCGAGAGGGAGAGTTCTACTCTGCTGACCCACAAGAGCTGGTCCTGATGGAAGCTCCGTGATCCCCATTGACCTCATCCATCTTCTGCCTCTGAGGTTGGAAATCAGGCAATATTTTCAAGCCTTATCTTTCCGTTGGCACAGGGACCCAGTTAGTCACCATGACTTAGTCACTAGCTCTGCTAACGGCTTTCGTAGTCATTGTTTGTAGCTGTGAGATGGTCTATGACTGTAACTCTGACACATAGGTCAGGCAGAACACAGCCCCACCTGAAATGGGCTGGCACCAAGACAGAAGACTGATATGGACGTCGAAAATGGCCTATGGTAGCTGTTTAGATGGCTCAGCAAATAAAGGGATTTCCTATAGGACTGGCAACCTGAGTTCCACCCTGAGAACCCACAAAAAGGTGGAAAGGGGCTGGAGAGATGGATCGGGGTTAAGAGCACTTGTTACTCTTGCAGAGGAGCTGGGTTCATTCGATTTCCAGCACCCATGTGGTGGCTCACAGCCATCTGTAACTCCAGTCCCAGGGGATCCGATGTCCTCTCCTTCATTTATAATAAAATAAACATATCTTTTTTAAAATGAAAAATATAAAATGCTCTATGAAGCCGAACATCATGGCGACTTTTATCTTCAACCCCAGCTCTCATGAAGCAGAGGCAGGTGGATCTCTGTGAGTGCGAGGCCAGCCTGATCTACGCAGCCAGTTCCAGGTCTCAACAACAACAACAACAAAACTGAACACTGTCTTAAAAAAAAGAAAAAAGTCTATGAAAATCTTGCTCATTATATACTTGAAGTGAACTAATATCTAGAATATACAAAGAACTCAAGAAACTAAACACACACCCAAAATCAACAGCATCAATAAACAGTCTAATGAAATGAACAGGCAGTTCTTAAAAGATGAAGCACAAGGGTGCACCGTGTGACTACTGGGCCACACTACAGCCTCCCTGCCAAGATTTTTTTATTTGTTTGGTTTTTTTTGTTTGTTTGTTTTGTTTTTTTGTTTGTTTGTTTGTTTGGTTTGTTTTGTTCTTTGGATTTTTGGTTTCAGGTTTTTATTTTGGAGGGGTTTACTTTTAAATTTTAATTTCTTGGGAGGGGGGTTCCAAGGACAGAAGTGAAGTGGGGGGAATAGGGAGATGAGTGGGATCAGAATGCATGATGTGAAATCCACAAAGAATTAATTTAAACATGAAGTACACGCCTTTAATCCCAGCACTCAGGAGGCAGAGGCAGGTGGATCTCTGAGTTTGAGGCCAGCCTGGTCTACAGAGCGAGATCCAGGACAGGCTCCAAAACTACACAGAGAAACCCTGACTTGAAAAAAACAAAAATAAATTAAATAAAATGAAAAATAAATTTTAAAAAGACATTAAGAAAAGATGACATACAAATGGTCAATGAATATTTGGAAAAAAGTTCAACTTCAATAGACATCATGGAAATGTAAATTAAAAGTACATAAATATTCCGTCTCTCCCCAGTCAGAACAGGGCCGATCAAGGAAACACTGATTGTTCTCCCAGAGGACCCAGGTTTGATTCCTAGCACCCACATGGCTGCTCACCCCTACCTGTACAGATCTAATGCCCTCTTCGGGCACCCTCAGGCACCAGGCATGCAAGTGGTACACTCACATACATGCAAGCAGAACATCCATACACACATTTTTTTTTAAAAAAAAAAAAAAGCTCTAGGAGAGCAGGGTACTGATGGGGGTAAAAAGAGAGGGCCATGAGTATGGAACGCAATATGTTCAACATGTATGCAAATGTATGTACTTATATGACAATGGCCTTGTGTAATCCAGTATAATAAAAATAAGCCCTGCATACACAAATTAGGGACGTGATGTGGAGCCCAAGGGACCAACAAGACGGGATGGAGAAGGGTTCCTTGTGCTGGAAGCCATTTTTTATTTGTGTGTCCGTGTGTAGTTATGTGCATGAAAGTGTGGGTACCCACAGAGACCAGAAGAGGGCATTGGATCCCCTGGAGCTAGAGTCGTAGGCAACTGTGAATCCCTGATGAGGGTGCCGGGAAGCAAGCCTGGCTTCTCCAGAACAGCAGTGTTCTAGTTTGCTCTTTTATTGCTGCGGTAAACACTGACCGAAAACAACTTGGGAAAGAAAGGGTTTGTTTGGCTTACAGGCTATAATCCACAAACCGAGGAGGCCGGAACCTGGAGGCAGGAGCTAGAGCAGAGACGCAGAGGAACCCTCTTTACTGGCTGGCTTGCTCTGGCTTGCTCAGCCACCTTTCCTACACAGCAGCAGGCCCGCCTGCTTCGGGATGGCTCTGCCCACGGTAGGCTGGCTTACCACCTCAGTTCTCTGAGGGTGGCCTCGAACTCCTGCCCCTCCTGCTCCTGACCCCCAAATCAGCTTTGCTCTGGGAGTCTTGACAGAGCCCCACCCCTTTTTCCCAGGCACTCAGCTGCCGACCTGGGGAAGAAGCTCCGGTTCCCCTCATCGTTATGACGTCCATAGTCTGTTGCTTTTGCCCTTCATTGTCTCTAAATTGAACCTTTCATCATGCATAATCTTCGTGTCTCCACCCTGCAGCCGGAGCCCGCGAAGGCTTCTTTGTTGGTCCATGAGTCCGTATTCCTCAGTCTCAGCTGTTGTTCACAGCTTTTCACAGGTCTCCCTCACCACAGCTTTCCATTCACTTCCCTAAGTGTTATTGCGCGCGCGAGTGCGCGCGCACACACATACACACACACACACACACACACACACACACACACACACACACACACACACACACACATACACCTCTGCTCCTATCCTTTAGCTTCTCCTTGTCTGTTCCCTGCCTGGGGACACCTCCTCCCTTCCTTCTTTCTAGCCGAAGCAGGCCAGTCCTATTCCCATTGCTGCTGTCACTTCTCTTGGGTTGGGATTCCAACCAGAGATCTCTGGGCCAGGATTATAATTTTCACCTCAATTAAGAACAAATGTTATTGAAATGAATGGGATAAACTAGGCAAGGCGGCTCATCCCTTAATCTCAGCACTTGCGAAGCTGAGGTAGGAAGACTGCCTTGAGTTGTGAGTTTGAGGCCAGCCTGTGAGTTCTAGACCACAGTAGGCTACAGTGTGAGAGTCTATCTAAAAAGAAAGTGTGCTGGCAATGTGGCTCAGAATGCTTGCCACACAAGCCTCCATGTTTAATTGTCTAGTTCCCAGAACCCACAGTAAGCTGTACACACAGCGAGGCAGAAACAAGCATGACTGTGTTTCAACAGGTTGGAAGGAAGAAAAACTGACTCCTGAAAGTTGTCCTCTGACTCCAGGCTCATTCTGTGGCATGCATTCACCTGCACATATGTGCACATGTGAACACACACACACACACACACACACACACACACACACACACACTTCTTCTCCTTCTTTTAGGACAAAAAAACCTGGAATAAAATAGCAACATAATAGCCATTATAGCCTCTAGACTCTAGGTGATAGGTGATATTCTTCTATTTTGAAAATCTTTTTCCTGTTTTCCTGGCTGAGCATGAATCATGCTGTCATTACACAAAGAGCATGAACTTTATTGTGTTTTTTATAGAATGGATTTGCACTATGAGAGGCTGATGAGCAGGGTGCTGTTTAGAAAGGCACTGTCAGACCAGACCAGTGGGGAGCAGGTGATCTCAAAGGCAGCCTTGACAGGATGGAGAGATGGAAAGTTCCACAATCACATGTCACAGTTAAATCAGACCTGTGACCTTAGGAAAATCGATTAACCCTCTGAATCTCTCTGTTTGCTCTACCTTGTCCTAGGACACTGATTTAGCCTCCTGTACACATTCATAGAAGCAGCTTTAGTATTTGCTGAACTGTGAGCCAGGAACTAATCCATGTGCGGGACTCTAGCCATAAACTCTGCAGACAAGCCAGGTGGTGGTGGTGCACACCTTTAATCCCAGCACTCGGGAGGCAGAGGCAGGCAGATCTTTGTGAGTTTGAGGCCAGTCTGGTCTACAGAGTGAGATCCAGTAAAGGTGCAAAGCTACACAGAGAAACCCTGTCTCAAAAAAAAAAACAAAAACAAAAAACAACAACAACAAAAAAAACTATACAGATGAATTCCCCATCCTCATAAGGCTTTTATATTTTAGACTGAGTGGCAGATAATAACCACAGAAATGTGCGATGCTTAATTTTATTTTTAAAAATCGTGTGTATGGTTGATTGGCTTGATTAGTTTGGGAGGCAACTAGGCAGTGGGACCAAGTCCTGTGCTCATTGCATGAAACCTGGAGCTTATGCAGGGACACTTGGCTCAGGCTGGGAGGAAGGGACTGGACCTGCTTGGACTGAGTCTACCAGGTTGATCGCAGTCCTCGGGGGAGGATTTGCCCTGGAGGAGGTGGGAATGGGGGGTGGGCTGGGAGTAAGGAGAGGGGGTGGGAGG